>NW_021130422.1:0-600000 GCF_004193835.3 Ostrinia furnacalis | reverse complement strand
TGTTTTGGACAGTAACATAAATATAGGTTAGTAAGTATTGTTTATAGGCAGTAGATTTCAGGAAGTTTGAGGAAATAGGTATAATTGACGAGGAACGACCGCAAAAATGTTTCAGCGATCCGCCCTAGCTTTTCAGAGATAGGCACTTTTGCTTAATTGGAATTGACTGTGTATTATGCGTTAATCATAAACAACAATTTATACTCGTATGCTCTTTTTAACAGGTCTTGATGCATCGATTATATTTTCATATTTCTTTAGCTAACTTGTTTCTTAACATTATTATTTTTCATTTAATTTATTTAAATACTTGGACCATGCAGTTGGGTTCGATCGACTCTACACGATTCTATAGTGGCAAGAAAATTATGGACTTGTATGGTTTGTGAGATCGTTTGATATCATAATTAATTCCTCAGAACTTTCAGGCAAATTAAACAGAAGATTCTCTATCAAGAACCTTGACCGGTATTGGTGACGTCACCGCCGGCCATCGATGACGTCACACGATCTTGGCGCGTGGGCGTGGACCGGCTTTGTATTGTTTTGTCATTATCAAACCCACTTTGTAACTGGAGCCTTTGACAGGCATATTATCCTAGGGGATATCTTTTATAATAATATTTTCAGCTAATAATAGGAGTAGTGAAGGAGCACATAATAGAGTAAATCTCAGTTTTGTGATGGTTAGACCGTGTATTTTTTTTATATTAAAGACACGTAAAGGTGCTTTTTAAAAGCAAACTGTTGAAGTTTTATAAAGTTGATACCTATAAGTATACAGAATGTCTAAACATTAAAAAAAAATTGATAGTTTTCAGCTGCTGAAATGATTTAAAACGACTTGTTGATCACATAGGTATTACTTGTTTTATTTCATGTGCTAATTTCATAAAGGTCAAAACACTTACATCTACTTTAGCTGGCACAAAAATTATTAATTTAGCCTTTGCAATGAATGGGATTACGTTTTGAAATTGAAATGTGTGAAACTCTGTCACTGATTGATGAAAAAACTAGAAAACATAAGTAGGTACGAGGATTATAATTTAGCACATAGCTAAATTGTTTATATCAAGGCTTTCCGAGATCGTTTGATATCATGAAATCGTAACGTTAATGGTCATTAACGACCAGTCGATAACTCAAGCTCTCATGAGATTCAATCGAATTACGTAGGCACTTCCATTTGTACCTACATTCGTGTTGTCGAATTAAACTTTAATATTTAGTCACAATTTCACCAGATGTTAAGTAAGTGAAGATGCAAATGATCACACTTGTGCAGCGAGTAACTATATTATTCACTTAAGCCGTGAGGGAAGTCATACCTACTTATAAAGGGCTAAAAGCTGGCATCATTGTCTTCATAATAATGCCTACCACAGTCCACTGCTGGGCATGTGAATCTTTCAGTATGTCCCTAAGTCCAGACCTCGGCAATACCCTTACAATCGTAACCATATCACTGTCAAAGTTCTACATATCTACCGAGTGGCAAGTGGAATTTTGTCTGTCATAGAAAAACTTTATCGCGCGCATCCCCGTTTCAAAAACCGAGTTAAAACTATCATATGTCCTTTCACGGGACTCAAACTATCTCTATGACAATTTTCATCAAAATCGGTTCAGTGGTTTAGGCGTGAAAGCAAGACAGACAGACAGACAAACAGAGTTACTCGTACTTTCGCATATATAATATTAGTAGGTATAGACTAGTATAGATTAGTATAGAAGTATAGATTAATTACGGATCCTGAAAACCAAAGAAAAGCGAACAAACAAGCCTCTTTCGCTGACGCACGAGCCGTAGCTTTCACTCAACTGTCGCTAATAAATGCAGCCATCATACAGTTAAATTCATGTGTTTAACTAATTTTCAGGCTTCAGGAAAGCTTCAAAAGAAGCAATAACTGTTTCTTTCGAGTCAAGGTTTGTTTTGGCGGGAAACGCGGATGACATACGGCCGCCATCTTGACGCGTGCCAATTCAAAATGTTGTATGAGGTTTTGCGCAAACCTCGGTTTTTCGTTGATTGAAACATTTTACTTGAACAAAATACTTATTTTTGGATTTAACAGGTTTATTTGGGTTGTTTTTGAAAACGGTAAACATCATTACAGTGTCTGACTTGGTGCATAAATAAATAATTGATTTCATTTTAATGGTCGAAGAAGAAAAATTATCTACCTAAATAGCAATTTACAAAAGATTTCGTCAGTTGAAAGAAAGAAAAAATATTTATTTATATGTTTATGTGAATCAAACCACAAGCAAAAAATTTATAAGAAAAATTGTTTTGATTTGATTTTCAAAAAACTTTGCGACTGTTTTAGCATTTTAGATAAAATAGAAGTCTCGGTCGAAAACGAGTCATGCGTACGCAGTCGCGGGCGCATCTAGAAAATAAATAAATAACTGCTTTATTACTAAGGCTACGTATAAAAAAACCTCATTTATTTTTGCAAATAGGCTTTTAAAAAGCACTTTTACACGTCCCAGTATTAACCCTACCACTGCTTCGGGACAATATGGGCCAGTGCTGAGAAGAAGCAGCGCAAGAAACTCAGTCACTATTGTCAGCCTCCTTTTTAAGGGTTTACAGTCTTTGAAATATACAAATTATAGTCATAAGTATTGATGCGAGCTGGGCAGTTAAACATTTATTATAAAATAAACTATTGATATGACTACGTACCCCTAATCAAATTTGATAACCTCGCCACAGATGTGCCGCCCACGATATTTACCTGCGGGTACCCGGCGTCCTCGCGGGGACCTTGGCGCGCCCTTAGTTTGCTAATAGGGATTACCTAATGGACACTCTTAATAGACTTAATCGCCATTACGCTGTAGATATAGCAACAAAATGATACTGTGACGAGCTATTACCGGAAATAATAGGTATGTTAGGTAGTCGGTTACGGATGGGACATAACGTTTACCATTAGAAGATTTTCGGAAAAGTTTCTATGTTTAATGCTCAATTCGACCAAACTTTTATCCGAGAATAATTCCTGGTATAACTGGCACATAGACAGTGTCAGTATGGGAAATATGTCAAAATGTCTAATAACTGACGATTTATTCTGAGATTAATATTTACTCTTGTTTGGTCGAATCCACCCTTTAGATCTAATTTCTTTATTCTTCGTGAGAAAATGACTACTTGTATAGGATGGAAAAATAATGTCTGAGAAATCTAAAGTCAGATTTTATGAGCTTTATTTGATTGTCCCAATTAGACCCTCCAGATTCAATTTTATATCCTCTGAGATAGAAACGTGGAATAATATTTCATATGTCAAACCGAGTAAAACTTATACTTATACTATGGCGACTAGACAACTGATTTATAAAACGAAAGCGAATGCATTCTAATTATACTAATCATTTAACAACTGTAACAATATTATAAAAGCTCGGGCACTACTAATATACTCGGACTCGCAACCACTAGGCCAGTTTATATTTACACAAACAGAATGTGTCCAATGTCCAACTCCACAGTTATCCGCCGTATCGAGCTAGGGCGGGCGGGTTTTCCGCGGGCGGCCATGGGCGGAAAATCCCGACGTGCGATCTATAAAAAGCTGTCTGCATGCCGCCTAACTAATGAGTTTGGAACTTTTAACTGCTCTTTCATGTGTTAGTTTGTATCTTGCAATTAAATCGTGTAGAAAAGAGATAGTAACTTTAGCTCTCGCCTTATAGACAAGTGGACTTTTCACTGTCGCAATAGGACCTTCTGTTATAAATAAATAAATAAAATAAACTTACGTAGATGACATCTGTAATCTCTCTAAGCCATAATTTTAATCGTAATTGAAACTAAAATAGTATAAATTCCGTAGTTTTAAAAGAAAACATTAAGGCTGAGTTGCACCAATTTTAATCACAGAATACAATAGTTGACAACTATGACAATAGCCGATGTTTTTTTTTATATGGAATTTACAGATTTGTTAAAGTAAAATGGTGCAACTCAGCCTAAAAGTTTTTTATTTTTAAAGTAACTTAAAATTCGACAGTTTGTCAATCCTTCCGTGATAAAATTGTGGTTTCAGTAAAATATGCTTGCTAGACAGTCAACATTTGAATGCAATACTTTCATTCATTTTACTGAATGTGACCACAAAATATTCAGTTAAAACAAAAGCCTATTGACGTCACGGTACAACATTGTTTTGGTGATTTTTGTTTGTGAGATAAAGCGAGCGTTACAAAGGACAGACAGACAGACGCGTCTGCAAGTTCTCGGGCAGTAATCGGCTATTTATCACGCTGACTTTTAGGGGACCGTGTGGCGATGTAAAAACGACTTTATTCTTTTACTTAATATTTTTTTATTTAGACATTAACCGGATATTTTGCGATTAAAATGAATATTTGATTTGAAGACTTGTAAAGATTTTTTATTTCAGAAAAATTATGGCCATGTTCAATTTGACTAGCTATTATTTAGATTTTTTATAAAATGCTTCTATTAACGGGAAGTGGCTTTTAAAAAAATCACACATTATAAACAACATTTTACAGAGTAACAAACAAAAATCTCCACCACTCCACAGGATCGATGGTTATCCACAAATCTCTTTAATATAGAATAGGTAGCTTTCTGCCCGCGGCTTCGCCCGCGTGGAATTTTGTCTGTCACAGAAAAACTTTATCGCGCGCGTCTCTGTTTCAAAAACCGGGATAAAAACTATCCTATGTTCTTTCCCGGGACTCAAACTATTTCTATGCCAAATTTCATCAAAATCGGTTGCGAGGTTTAAGCGGGAAAGCGTAACAGACAGACAGACAGACAGAGTTACTTTCGCATTTATAATATTAGTTGGGATTTCATTACACACAAAACTGTGATAATGTTAATCACAGGTGTTGATTACTAATGAGGCGCCATCTTTTAGATACTAAAAGAAACAGAATGTACAAAAGTTATTTTCTTTTCGCGCTTGGCACTTTTTTATTGCTCCCGTTACATCCATTGTATGCGGAATCATGAAAACATGGAAACGTCTGCGGGTTTGTTTACATGTCTGAAATAGAACTCACTGAATACATAAATATTTCAGGTGCATTTTGAACTTTATTTTAAAAGCATTAAGAACAGAGAGTGCCTAATCGGTAGGATGCGCGCGCGACTGTTGATATAACATGAGGGATTACTAAGTAATTAGATTGCGTTCTAGTTCAGTTTAGTTGGTCATTCAGGTTAAGAAATCACGTTTTGCATAATAAAGATATCCAAATACTGAGTTTTAAATAATTTGGTACTTTTTGGATGGTGTTGGTCAGCATTTTGAATTTAAAGAAAGTGCAAATGTACTTGTATTCTAAGGCTGACTTACACCACCTAACTTTTGCGGTAACTATAACGTTAACCGGTGCTTTTTGTATGGAGTTTGACAGATTTTTGATGTTTGTCTTAGTTAAAGTATGATGGTGTAACTCATCCTAAAAGTCCTGTGTCTGCCTAATTATCCTTTTTTTGTAATCATTACCAAAAATAGCAACAATCTTGAGTCATGACAAAGAGGCAAAATAAATAAACTTGTATATCGTCAATGGAGATCACAATAAACAATTTATTTGCGGCTTTTCCTTCGCAAGTGGCGGACTTAAGCCAAACTTGCTGCTATAATTAAAATTATAACGCATGCGCGCGACCATCCTCAGATCTTAACGATGATGTATTAATTCCGACGTCAATCGCACCTGAACCGAAATATCTATATACAGGGTGATACGACTTTGAAGAGAATCAATCTTCAGGTTATAATCTTTGCCTTGCCTTCATTTCATATAGGGCGAATGCAAGCCAATGAAGTCCGTATGAGGACTATGTGGTTGACATTGGGCCACATTTTCAAGTCGATAAATAATAGACTTTCCTAAAGACGTGTCACGACTTTCAGTTTTCGAATACATTTCAAAGAAGGTTCTCGAAAGCTTAGCAATATATTCCCTCTGACTCTCCCTCTATCAGACAAGAAGTGGGCAGAGTCATCGTCTTACTGATAAGATGGTGTCTCAAGTCCACTATGACCCTCACTCGGCATGGGGCACACTGGAAACCAGCGCCGTGGCCTTCGTCACCGTGGGCCACGGCATATGCTGACTGGGGTCCCGTTGCAGTGGGCATCTTGTTGGTGAATGCGTGGCACTGCTCAGTTTACTATTGTTTTTATTTTTTCTTCTTCCATTATTATGTGCCACTGTCATGTCTATGTAATTGCCTGTATTTGTGTGATGTCCATTGTAATAAATTTATCTTTCTTTCTTTCTTTCTATGCGAGCTCGGAAAGCGCTCAAAGTATATATTCCCGCTAAATAAATCTGGGTCTCTTTGAGTACTTATGAGTAATAAAAGTCCTTACATTGCATCTTCACTTACAGGTGAGATTGGGGTCAAAAGCACCTCAGTTCCAATAATAAAAAAAATCATGAAGAAACGAATGCCATTGCAAGTTTCCTTGGTCGATTACCATATGTTGCTGGGATGCATCGTACTCGTAATGTATTCCATCGCTCTATATTAAAATGGGGTTCTTCCACAATACAGCTTATGTCAATGACCGGGTGGCAGCCTAGGGTTTCATATTTAGCCTGATAGTAACTATTATGCTAGCATTTATTGAACGTCCTAGACGCCCAATTAGTTGGTTAATTTAGCCAGATACATACTACTATATGGTCTGAAAAACTTTGGATATCTCATTCTGCTTCAACTAAGTATATTTTCTCTTTCCCTTCAAACCTTCAATACTTAACTAGAATGTCTATCACCTGGAAATTGAGTACAAGAGGAAGCCAGAACTAAAAACTATCTCTACTAAACCATAGAGCCGAATTCACTGAAAAATACAAAAAAAATACCCAGTTACTATCTGAAATTCGTTCTGCAGACCATTGGGTATACAAATGTCCGCGTAAACGAGGTCAAAGACCTCAATCACACACACACAGGCAACATTTAGACCATCGCTGAAAGATGTGAACGCTACATCTTTGAATTTCAAAAATTAAAGAAATATATTAGAAGAAATGAAGATAAAGGTCAATGCCCGCTACGTGTGAAAATGATCTAGCCAACCTAAATATAAATTAAATCGCTCCTTTCTGTCATCAACTACCCACACGATCAAGAATTTCACTTTAAAGAGACCAACCAATAATAAAAACCATTCTATGGCCGATTTTATTTAATAAACTTTTCTTAAAAGTACCTAAGTACAATGATAAAACGGACGTTATCGTGATGTATTAATAGTCCTTGTTTTTACATTAATTGAATTAACAAGGTTCAGTTTCTAATTTATTATGCTATCGATCTGATTTAAGTTAATTATGTACAATAAAAATAATTTTATCTTTTTGAAGCGAGCATGTTTTTAAAAAATATTACTATCTGCTTATATTATTAGTGATATATACAATTTTAGTTCAGGAAGGACACAACACTAACCAAAGAAACGTATTTGTTTAAGAGCTTTTTTGTAAAATAATGTTACACGATGAAAAATACCTTCCTAAATGTTTATTGTATCTCATATTATTGTTTAAAGAGAAGATTACTTTATATAGAGGAAATAACTAACTAAGCAGTCTTATTCAATAGACATGATATACCTTAATTACCTTAGATTCACTTTATCTCCAGAATTATAGCAATTTCTGGACTCGTTAGTCCATAGTACGTGGTTAATTAGGTCACATTAAAATAAACTAGCTATATTTAGTCTCGTGAGGTAAAAGTAGACCGCATCAACGAAGAGAATTTTCATATAAAAACTTACATTCAGAAAGTTATAAAATGTAGAGCGAAAAGACGAGATTAGTAGACAAAATCGTAAGAGTTTTTAAGTAAAAGCTTTTTATAACGTAGGTAGAAAACGCTATAAAGATATATTATCTATGAAGTTATAAACAGTTAAGTGGTTTGAATATAACGACACCGCAAGGATCTGCCTGAGCTAATGGTAAATTTTACTATTGTCAATTTTGTAGCTGATTTTTGCGCCGTTGACTAATATACTAGTATCTGCGCCACTTCTTATTAGATTCGAATATAAGTTATGTTTTTTAAATGAGGATAATTTCTTTGCCTCAGATCGATATGCAGGAAAAGAGGCGATCGTTATTTACTTTGCCTTCAGACACGTAACGATCAGCTGATGGCATAGTCAGCCGAGTATGTATATAGTATAGTGTATAGGTCGTTCCCACCGCGCCCGTGCCAACCCGCGTCACGCTAGACATTGGACTTGGCCACCTATTTTCTTTCCTGCATGTTTGTTATGTCATTCGACATCAGCTATGTCTAATCTGTGTGGCGAATAGCTTTATTATTTGGTTTTCGCAGGCCTATTTTAGTCCAAAACACAATTTTATTTACTCCACTGAAGTCATAAAAATATGGCACATTTAATAAATGTCATCATTCCCACTTTAGAGCTTTGTTTTTCTGGGATCAATGACGCAACCAACTATCAAAAATTCCTGTCCCTCTATGTAAGTAAGAGTAAAGAACGTGGCATCTTGTATTTGATGTGTAGATAAAATTATAATTATTGATTTATTGTCAAAAGAAGGCAGAAGTCCGTAATTAGTGCATTGTGAGTTAATAGAGTTATCAATTTCATAGTAAGTAGTAAAGACTTGAAACATGACAAAATATTGTTATCAAGCGAGGTCATTTTATTAGATTGATCTCGAAATATTTAAACATACAGCCTTGCCCAATGTCATAGGTTTAAAATAACCTACATTTATTTATTTTTCTGGTTTGTTTTCGATCCCGCGACAACAAAGCGACAATGAAAATAAATAAGTGCCACAGTCCGAAGTCTGCCGGTGCGCGCGCGCACGTGGTCGCCGAAATAGATCCAAGCGATCCACAGAGTAAGTTGCTGTTGGGCAAGAAAGAGTTGAGGTTGCCAGCAGATCGGCAACTTATTGTTGTTTTTCCTTTTGAATTGTATTCAAACTAAGCAGATAACTAAGTATGGGGAGCACATACTTTTATCTTTATTGGTACCATTTTTCCATGACTAGAAAACCAGATGCACCCACACTCGAAAGTGGAATGTCCTTATGTATTGAAATAGGCTCTTTTCAGGGCGTTTGTACATGTCAATACGATTGTATTATAAGTAGTAGTAGTAGTAGTGTTTATCCACAACGAGGAAGCTCTTGGCCTGTGTCTCACCTGATGACAAGTGATGATCAGGCCGAAGGTGGAAGCGAGCTCAGTGTACTCTATCCTTTGGTATAGGTATGTATAACTATTCTTGTTCTTATTACTATCTTAATCGATGTTGTTGTTAGTTCTGCATCAGTTGCAACTCAATTAAATTATTGACGCTTTAACCTTGACTTTCGAAACTAATGGCACGATGACGAGATTGAAAAAAATATAAATCTATTTTCAGCTATCACCCGTACGTTTTTTTACTTAAGGCTTGGTATTTCTGCTAAAGTAGGTATTTCGCGCTGTCGAAATCTGCGCGCGCAATACTTCGCCGAAGACAGCGCGCCAAAGAGCTCTCGCGGCTACACAGTATAGAAATACGCAGTTTAGAAATACGCAGTTGGTTAGGTTAGGTTNGATACATAGATTCAAGCTCTAAGAACATTTCCAATGTAAGCTGACCCGTACAAAGCCAACAGCTGAAATAATAAGAGTTCATCTTATGATGGACACATAAGTCTTGATATTCTCATAACATTGTAGGTAGCCGAAACGCCGACATAGCAAAATAGTGTGAGAACGTGTCATGTGCTTGCGCGCAAAGCTGCGCAGTTACAATACCTATGTGCAGGATGTCATTTGATACCGATTCAAATTAATTTCTTGCGATAGAGATAAAGGTGGGTTTACATGTAACAAATGCGATGTTTGAATATGTGTTTAGTTTTTTTAGGTAACTAAAATGTGGTTGAATCAGATATAATAGGTTTATTATTATTTTATCGATCATATTATTTGTCTGTGAAGATGTTCCATCAAAATGTGTATTATAATAAAAGTGATGTCATATTTCCAAATGTATCCCATTGTAGGGATGGCGATTCTTTCCGAAAAAGATCGATTTTTAAATCGTTTGGAATCGAAACCAGTACCTCTAGTAGGAAAAACTTTCGAGTTCGTTTCGTTGCGTATTCAAAGTGTCATCGAAAAATTTTGTATGAAAAATTAAACAGCGCCCCCTAGGGCGGCTATAATATAGGGGGCGCTGTTTAATTTTTCATACAAAATTTTTCGATGACACTTTGAATACGCAACGATACGAACTCGAAAGTTTTTCCTACTAGAGGTACTTTCGTATTGGCACAACTTGTTATGCGTCACTTCGAATTCTCTCCAATAAAGTTCTAGAGTTTCTAGTTTTCTTTTGATGTAGTCCGGAGTTTTCCGATCTTTGCCATCTTTCTTGAAATTAGATAGCAAAGTCTCTATTCCCGTGACTACTTGTTGTTGGTTTTGAAGTAGCGATTTGAATTCTTCCATGGTGCTTGTTCACTTCGGAAGCTTGATGAGAATTTGTAACTTGATTAATTGAAAACTTGATAGAGCTTGTTGGTTCCTGTTTTTCTTGTCTTGATACCTTGATATGTGAGTTTCAACGTTCGTGTCGGCTTGATGAACTTGATTTCTTGTTGGTTGCTCTTGATAGCAGTAGAATTCACTTGTTTCTTGATAGAGATGCTCTTGATAGCAAAAACTTGTAAGTTAGCTCTTGATAGCTGATGAATGGTCTTGTAGCGCCTCTTGTTGCAGCGGTGTTTCTTGTAGGTACTGCTTGTTCAGTTTATTAGCGTTCCCGTAGTCCTCGTATGGTCTTATGCGCCTTCTCAACTCAACCGGTGAGACCCTCTTCCGGGAGGCCAGTTGAGCCGATTCGCAACCACACAAAAACCACAAAGAACACCAATAATTAATGCTCGAAGGACCATTAAATGTATGAGTCCTTGTTAACTCATACATTTATCTTGATAGTGAACAGGAAAACACTTGATGAAGCTTGATAGGTTTATTATTGATGTGTGCACACAGTGACAATTGAACGTGAACTAAACTAAAAATAATTAGCAATTAACATATAAGCAAGCGCCTACTTAATCTAAAGCGTTGACGCTGCAATGTTCGATGTAATCGTACAAAGGTATTTATTTATCTTTTACGCTATAGTTTTTTGGGGCGTATAAACATTTTTTTAGCGAATTTCAATATTTCGAATATACAGCTCGATAGAGAAAAAAATTCTGATTAAAATGGTATATATAACTCGATTTGGCCAAAATGGTTTATACGACAATTGAACCTGAAGGTGTCGATATTATTATATTGTTAAATTATTTTTGGAATCAAAACTAATAGTGTTATAATTTAAATTCACATTTTGCAGCATGAATACGGTGTAGGTGATGAAAACAGAAACGAATGCGACGAGATACCCGTAGTCAATGTTGTAGAAGTTAGCGGCTGTGAACTGGATGGGTCTGGAGTGCACCAGATCCCGGAATTCCAAGAGGGCGTCTCTCATTTGGGGACCTGTAATAGAGAGGTTAGACTTAAGTGATGGTGGGTGAGGCATATGGCTCACAGAATGAATGGCCTTTCAGGTAAAAAAGTTATCAAGTGGTAGAAAAAGTTCAGTATAGGCAAAACCCTCACTTGGTGGACCGACGATCTGGTCAAGGTCGCGGGCAGCGCAGGACTGGTTGTTATGGAAATTCTTGGTAAGGTTGGTGAGGCCTTTATCCAGCAGTGGACAGAATTCGATGGAAACGAAACAAAATAAAGAAGGAATTAGCTGAATCATCATCTTTAATCATCAAATCATTTGTCTCCAGTGCAGAAGTACGATCTCTCCTTGTAAAGAGGTAAATGGAGAATTTGGTCTACACTTTCCACGCTGGCCAGGCGAATTAGGCAGGCTCAAATTGGTTGGGGAGGCAAATAGCTAAATGAATTTGATAGGTTGCAATGCTGCAGGAAACGTATACAGTGCTAAAAGTACTGTACTTACTGATATCTTTGTCAACGAGTAGGTATATGATCCACAGAGCTTAAGACGTTTTCTCTCTCACTGTATGTGTTTTCGCAACGCTTAATGAAGTATACGAAGACTCCTCCACTGATTACTAAGCTTGCTGAAGCCGTGATACCCAACAACGAGTTTGCACCAAATGACACCTGAAAATGTAACAGGATGAAGAACTTCAGTGCAGTTCATGTGACTTAAAGTATTTGGAGAATCTTGTATTAAAAAATGCGTAAAATTATGATACAATTGAAATTGAAAAGTACCAATTAAACTGTACGCCATGTTAAGAAGTGAAAGAAGATTGAGCATTCAACAAAGTCTTTGGTTACTTACGTGTTTTTGATAAAACACCCAAACAATTCCAATTACACCATAAATTGAATTCCATATAAAAGTGAGGTATTATTGATAAGAACCTGGAAACGGGAAGATTTGTTTAAAAATATACTTGATATTTTCATAAAATTCTGAGTTCAATACTTACTCTTACACCAAATATTTCGTTAATTAAATTGGTTTGTTTGACCAGCAACAAATAACTTTTACTAATAGTAATGACATCTAAGCTGTTATTTATACCCTTCCTTGACATAACAAGGTGTTTATTTTGTTCTTTTGGTGTGCATAGACACACTGGTTTACTCCCAACAACATTTAAAACATTGAATTTATTATTGGTGTCAGAATATAGTTTATTGACCATATCTTTAATGGTTCTTAGTCTGTACTTGATGTGAATAACATTTGCACATGCGTCTATTAATGTTAGAGTATTCAATGAAACCGTTAAGAATTCAATAAGGATTCGAATGTTTGAGTAAATATTGCCAAATAATGTATACGCGCAGAAAGTGCAAGCCACCTTTGTAAGGTCGAGAAAACCGTAAATTGAGATCGTAATAACTGTTATTTTAAAAATGTTAGCTTTGATGATAACATTATGTGATGTTCCGATGATCTTGTCTATTTGATCGTAGATTCTCAAGTAGCACAAACTCAGGTTTCCTCTTTTGAAAACATAACCAATATATACGAGGTATTCCATGCTTTTGCAAAGATTAATTGTTCTAACTCTGACAGGCAAGTCGGAACTCTTTGGTTTAATTTCGGTGAAAAAATAATATAGACAAAAAGTATTGAATGCAAACATTCCAATAAAGACCATAATAATGGTCACGAAGAACGCAATTCGTTTGAACAATGGATAAATTGCAACTTTCGATTGCGTACTATCACGATATAGGATTGTGAAGTAAAATATTTTTAACACTCGGTGTAAAGGCGAAAAGGTGTCAAAGGCGTTGTTAGTTGTGTCGTTGACATTTATTGAAATTGTCATTCTTTTCTTTTAATTATGATCACAAATAAATAGGATACTTCGTAATGACGACCTAACTCAATGGCAGACGGTAACTAACTAAACGGTATGATTCAGGTGTGTAAGTTTGTTTTGTTAGGCCTGGTTTCCTCCACGGCGGAGCGATGCGGAGCGGAGCAGAAAAGTTTTTTGAAGAACCAATTTTCCATCCATTATAATTAATTTGTACAACACCACTTTGGTGGAAATGGATCGAGCGGAGAAAAGCTGAGATGTGTTGGGCGCACTTGTTTTTCTATGGAATTCGGCGTCGTGGCGCAGTGCGAAGAAGAGCGGAATGGTGCGGAGAAGTGCGGAGTAGTGCGGTTGCATAGAGAGCAATAGACTGACAGCTGACAGCTACGCACAGCTCACACATCTACTCTCGTCTACGCACTGCTCCACTCTTCTAAAAAAAGTTAAGTTATTTGCATATTAAAAATAGTGCTTACATTAAAATAATAAATAAAAAAACTTTAAAATTTTGCTTTTAACGAGCCTTCACATGTCTTTAATCTTTTTGACCTACCAGCGCTTCGTGACCAACATTTGGCTTCAGCAACTTCGCTGTGCTTTAGTGGAAATAGCCTGCCAGCTTCGCCGCCCATCTCGTTTCCGCAGCGCTCTGCCTTGGTGGAAACCGGGCCTTAGTGACTATTCAATTCATATAATAAAATCCATTGTTATGTAGGTTATGATTTATGATTTATTTGTTACGACATTAACATTAGCAGTCTTTTTAAATATTATTCAAAGTAACTTTATTGATCTGTCTGTACCAATTTCTTTGTACGCGTGCGGGAGGGAAGTTTAGATCTATGAGTAAGGTGTGCGCGACCGTTATGTTAGTTATAGGTATAACTCAAGGCATTATACGTTAAATTACATCATTACATAGTATAAAACAAAGTAGCTTTTTCTGTCTGTCGTGTTGTATGCTTAAATCTTTAAAACTACGCAACCGATTTTCATGCGGTTTTTTTCATCAGATAGAGCAGTGGTTCCCAAACTTATTTTGTCTACTGCCCACTTTGAGAATAAATTCTTTTTGTAGCCTAGTGTCGAGTGCGGCTTTTACCCGTGGTCCCCCCAACATGTCCCCCTGGTGGGTCCACGGGTAATTTTTTTTACCCGTTGTCCCACCGTTCTGAACAGTGTTTGCCAGTGGGTCTACGGGTAATTTATTTTAACCATGGTCCCACCGCACTAAGTGGCAAACATTGCTTGTCCCCTAGCCTAGGTATCTATAATATTATAAAAAAATCTATAATTAATATAGAAAATAATTATAGGTAGGTACGGCACTATAATATCTTTATACTATCTTCACATCACACATGTGGGTTAAAGTCACTCATATCCTTCTCGGCGTTTTCAAAAAAAATTCAAAATTCATTTATTTTTGCAAATAGGCTTTAAAAAAGCGCTTTTACACGTCCCAATATTAACCCTACCACTGCTTCGGGATATTTCATCCCAGACATAGGTGACATGCAATGTTTGCCACTTACTGCGGTGGGACCATGGTTAAAATAAATTACCCGTAGACCCACTGCCAAACACTGTTCAGAACGGTGGGACAACGGGTAAAAAAAATTACCCGTGGACCCACCAGGGGGACATGTTGGGGGGACCACGGGTAAAAGCCGGTCGAGTATTCAGTAGATGTCTAAGAGTCCTCCTAGTAAATGACGCCTCCCAAGCCTCTACACAACGTCCCGATTTTTTTTCTGGGTCTCTTACCGCCCCCCTTTAAGTCTGCAGCGCCCACAAGGGGGCGTTATCGCCCACTTTGGGAAAGACTGAGATAGAGTGATTCAAGAGGAAAGTTTATGTGTATTAAGATATGCATAATATAGTAGAGAAACACTGATAATTTTAATTTTAGAGGTCTAGCGCGCGAGTCGTGTTAAGGCTTGTTATTTCTGCTAAAGTAGGTATTGCGCGCGCAGATTTTGACAGCGCGAAATACCTACTTTATTATTACTAGGTATTTCGCGCTGTCAAAATCTGCGCGCGCAATACTTCGCCGAAGACAGCTCGCCAAAGAGCTCTCGCGGCTACACAGTATAGAAATACGCAGTTGGTTAGGTTAGGTTGACTTCCTTCCGTTCAAGCGTCACACTCACAGCACTTTCTAATACAAATCATATCCAAGTGATACAAATTAAAACAACTTTCAAAATTTTTGGGAATATATTTTAGAATCGAATAAATATAGAATATAACTGCCAAAGTAAACACGGTTCAAAGAGGCGTGGCGTCACCTGACCTTCCGGAAGTTCCGCGCCGGCTAAAAGAATTTCAAGATTACGTCACCCGACCTATCGGTAGATCCTCGGGAGCTTGAGCGATTGGAAAAACATTTTATGATCAGTTACTCGTAGTAGCGATTATTTAGAGCTTGAATAATTAATTATAGTTGTTGCAATTCACAAAGCTTTGCATGTGGTTAATTACATTAATCAGTACACGCATCAATTTTGTTCAGTCTTTTTGTTTATTAATAAATAAAAATATCATACTAAAATTGCATACATATTTGTTTGTATTGGTCTGGGTGTTTTCTTTCCATAATTTATGTATAACGTATGTACGGGGCTCTGTATCGAAAATCACTATGAGCAATAAGCATCACACACGGTTACCTGGAGTGCATTACCGCAGCAAAATTTTTATAAATGTAATCCCGAGTTCGTCTGCCAGTGCGCTCCTCACGTACTTAACCACTTTTCGTTACCCCGCGATATCGTAAAAATTATACTCGTAACTCATTCATGTATCGTTCCACTAACGTTTACAATAAAAACTTCACAGAAATTGATTTGTTTAATGTAACATTATCAAAGCTCAAATCCGTCCTTTTTCATAGTTTGGCTAGTGAATAGCTTTCCAATCTGTCACTATCTTTGTGTTCCTCATTTTTTTTTCTGTTTTATTTTATTTTGTTTCCGACTGACAGCATGTCGGATCATGATCTACATATATTTTAGTTGCAAAAAGTAACTATTACAACTACATAAGATTCCATAGTGGTTGGCTCGATATTATGCTGTTGTCTGTGCACTAGGTTTTGGCTTGGTGTTAAAAATTTTAGTCCTAAGAGTGGCTCATTTGTAACCAATATTGTAATAGCTATAAATGTTATAGGCACTAATTTGGTCTTTAATCATATTCATCTTTACTATAGTACTATTGATTGTACATGACTGTATGTTGCCTTAAATAAATAAATAAAAAATGTTGTGCTTTAGAGAGTCGAGAGTATGTATAGCAGATAATTAGTCCATCGTGAGCAGAAATTCGAGGTTTCGTCAGTACAGTTGCGAACAAAGGTGTTTGTGTAGTGTAGTTGAGTTGAGAGGTCAGATTATTGAAATAATAAAACGAACATTTTATTTTTTAAATAAATTTTAAAAATAATTTACATTACAGATAACAATGAGAGGATGACATTGCAAGGTGGTGCCAGTCCAGTTTTAAATCCGTTGATATCTGCTGCATCTGCCATGTTTTTGGCTATAAGATTCTTCTATCTTACGACTTAGACCTTTAGCTACAGACCTTAGACAGTATTTTTGTGAAAATTCTTACGCATGGTGGAGGAAGGGACGCTCTAGACACTCAAGTCTACAAGGAGTCACATCAACTCCAGTTTTAAATCCGTTGACATCTGCTGCATCTTGGTTAGAAGATTCTTCCATCTTGCAGCGTAGACCTTTAGCTACAGACCTTAGACAGTATTTTTGTGAAAATTCTTACGCATGGTGGAGGAAGGGACGCTCTAGACACTCAAGTCTACAAGGAGTCACATGAACTCCAGTTTTAAATCCGTTGACATCTGCTGCATCTGCCATCTTTTTGGCTAGAAGATTCTTCTATCTTGCAGCTTAGACCTTTAGCTACAGACCTTAGACAGTATTTTTGAAACATTCTTACGCATGGTGGAGGAAGGGACGCTCTAGAGACTCAAGTCTACAAGGAGTCATATGAACTCCAGTTTTAAATCCGTTGACATCTGCTGCATCTGCCATCTTTTTGGCTAGAAGATTCTTCTATCTTGCAGCTTAGACCTTTAGCTACAGACCTTAGACAGTATTTTTGAAACATTCTTACGCATGGTGGAGGAAGGGACGCTCTAGAGACTCAAGTCTACAAGGAGTCATATGAACTCCAGTTTTAAATCCGTTGACATCTGCTGCATCTGCCATCTTTTTGGCTAGAAGATTCTTCTATCTTACAGCTTAGACCTTTAGCTACAGACCTTAGACAGTATTTTTGATAATTTATTTGTGTCAGTGTGCTCTTCTAAAGAGTGTAAGACGATTGTATGTAGGTACTATTAAAATGTAATTTTAACTCATTGGTTTTGTCTCATATTTGAGGAATGTACTATGTATCATGAGTAGAGTCTTCGTTTAAAAGGATGCGAACGATTTAAATTTCAATAGGTAGACAAAATTGATAATTTTTAATTATCAAAAATTTAAGCTTTCTCCAGTAACACTGATATTATTATACTGTGACTCATCAAAGTCATCATTGTCAA
This sequence comes from Ostrinia furnacalis, assembly GCF_004193835.3. Lineage (NCBI taxonomy): Eukaryota > Metazoa > Arthropoda > Insecta > Lepidoptera > Crambidae > Ostrinia > Ostrinia furnacalis. The sequence continues at coordinate 582,038 of NW_021130422.1, read as the reverse complement.
AAATATTGACAAATCGCGAACTGTCACGGCCAAAAAACTGACACGCGTCCGTCCTCCGTAAGCGCCACCGCGCGACTGATTGAGATTGTCCAAGCCGTCATGGACGATTTTTTCCACATTTTTTAACATAGTAACTAAATAAGACGCAATATAAAAATTTCATCCGTTAAAAGCCCTCAAGTTATTTCTGAACTTTAGTTTAGTAAAAGATTTAGAATCTCAAATCGCTTATTTTAAAAATAAAACCATAAATAGAAAACGAATAGAGGTAACTTTGGGAATTTATTCTATCGAGTCAACTTCATCAAATCGTGTTGCCATCCGTTAATAGCCCTAGAAAATATCCTCAACTATGCCCAATAAAAATCTTAGCCTTTAATTTTACTGTTTAGTACCTCAAAAATGAAAGATGAAAACCTCATTTTCGCCATTTTCTCTGCTACCCGGCCTTAATTATGTTTTAGGACATACATATAATTCACGAGAGACTGATAAATATAGGATACGACGTCAAAAATATTATCCCTTCAAGCCTTGCTAATCGAGACAATACCTATAAATCAATTGTTACGCGGTCCTAAGCATAGAGTAACTTGTATAAGAGAATGGTCCTAAGCGACCGCTTGGGATTCGATGGGCTAATATTTTTTAATTAATAAAAAATTTTGTTTATTTGAATTTTGTAAAGTTATATAACTAATCAAAATATTGACCCCGCCACTAAGCCGCAAATGCGATTTACTTACGAAACGGCCAGATCCAATTAATCGGGAACCACGCACAGCCTTGGGCCGTAGTACGTAGGGATTATACTAAATAGAGCATTCTAGAACTAAATCACATTGGACTAGTAGCCCTTTAGTAGTGTACGAGTGTCATTATCAGGACATCTGAACTGAGCCTACCCTTTATCATGAGGTAAAACCTCTTAAAGGGTGACAAAACAACTGCACGCAGGAAGATGAGAAGATTTAATGAATGCTGCTGTCAACGCCACTAGTGTAGCAGAGTTTTGGGCTGACACTGTGTAGGTTTGTTGTCGACATGACAAAAAAGAGAATAAGCTATGTCTCTTAGGTGGTACCCTACTCTACCAACGTGTATCCCATGTAGGGTTGCCAGCTGTCCGGCTTTAGCCGGACATGTTTGGATTTTTACGGTCGTGTCTGGCCTAAAATTTTCTTGTCCGGCCCGTCCGGGGCTTTTGTCAGGCTTTTTATGTGGTTGCCGCGCCAGGCGAAAGTCGAGGTACAGAATAATATCAAGCGCACGCATCAGGATGTAAGCTATGNGGCTTTTCGGGTAAAATGTCTGGCCAAATGAAGCACGAGTCCGGCTTTTGTGTTTTAGGACCTGGCAACCCTAATCCCATGCAGACTGACTTAACCTACCTAAATATGATTCAGTCTAAAATTGTAGGTAGGTACTTGTTACTTATTACGTTAAATCAGGCGTAACTTAGTCTTACTATCAACCAAATTGTTATTGTTTATGGAATAAATGACTATGACTATGAAATGAAAAATTAATATTAAATCAGACTTCACAAGTCATGAAGGCTAGTGTACCACTAGGTTTACAAGCACAGCCTATGGTGTGACCGTGCCCTGGAGGTGGCAATTCCGCTTAATTGTTATTAATAGACCTTTGTACTGGTAATAAAATCCCGGCGTCCAGTTCAATGTCAGGGCAGCGAATGATCTATTTCGCGTCATCGATTCGCGAGCGCTCATTGATCGGTAAATTGGATCGATATTGAAACACTTGCGTTAATGGCGACAATAGATTGAAGTGCATTCGCCGAGTAATATAATTTGTATGAATGACGTTAAATTTTAATGGCTTGTACTACATAACGGTTTGGCACCAACAACGAGTTGAAATGGTTTTAGAGTTACCGTTGAAATGGTAGTAAAGATACCTAGGTAGTCTTATGACTAAAGAGTGTTAAAGTAATAGGTATTAAGACTTTTATATAAATTTATTTTTGGTATAATAGGTACGCACGGCGCACCCCACACTAAAGTTTCTAAAAACGTAGGTAAAATGCAGAGCTCTACCTTACCTACATTTAATTGTGATGTGGTATTAGCAAATTCCTTGTCTAAGAACTATAAATGGCGAGATTATTTCAGGCGTTTATAACAATAGTCATACCTTTTTCACGCCGCGCTGGACTAAAGTTCATTGAATGGAATATTTATTATCACGGTTAGTATCCTGCATCAATTATTCTATCTTCTTCGCAACATCTTGGGAAAGCGCATAGCCAGTGCTCAATATTAGGGTTGATCAATATCTCCTTAACTCTCCAGTCATTAAAACAAATGAATGATCGTAGTCAAATTTTGGAAGTTCTTTTAATTTTTTTTTTAAATATTGTTGCGGGCGCCAACCATCGCCTCTTAATCCTCCTCCTTGGCTGCGCGATACTGGCCACCAACAAAACCGGTATTTTTTCTCGACGACTAATATTGATGTTCTTTTGTTTTTTTTCTCTATCTCGACTCGAATTTTCACGTATATTTTTCCACGACTCGAATTTGTAAACATTTTGTATATTTAAGTTACCGTATTTCTCGAGTATGTACTTATTATTATTCTGTGGTATTACCTAGATATTTACAATACCACGAAGAACACGAAACAACATTTAAGGCCCATCAAGCTACCGCATATTTTACAGGCGTAGACTCAAATCGTTTATTGCGTGTCACATTACATATTTTAATAGTGGTGTTATAATAGAGTTAGGAATACTCGTAGTCAGTTTAAACATCTTTTAACACACGTTCCTTCTGTTCCAGGCTATGGCCTGTTCCAATGGCTGCTGCTCATGTCGTGCGGCGCAGTGTATGCTGTTTGCGCGATCAGCACCACCACCCTCAGCTTTGTGCTGCCGGCCGCGGAGTCGGACTTCAACCTCACCTCCAGCGACAAGGGGCGGCTCACAGCTACACCGCTTATTGGTAAGTTGGACTTGGATAAAAGGTACCATATTATTTATCTCATCCATCCATTACACTAGACAAGAGTCCTGATAGATATGCTAAACTTAAGGAGATGATAAACTAATGGATGACCATCTAACATTGTACATCGTTGAGGATTGAGCATAGTAATGGTAGAGGTAATCTTAAATTCGTATTCTTCAGTACCTAGTTACCTTGTCAAATACCTTTTCTCGTGTCTTCAGGACAACATTTTCAGCATCATATGCTTCTTTCTGTCTATTTACTTACATACTATACGATGGATTTAGTTCAAAGTCTATTTTATCTCATTTAAGCTAACGCAAATGCAGCGTATTGACTAGACAGTTTCCTCCTAACCTCCTCAACAGAAAATTATGATTTTTGAGAATAATGGGTCTCTAACGCGATATTTATTGTGTAGTAGGTACATGAGTAGTACTTAGATACAGCTTGTGATCACTCTGTTGTGTCACTTGTATCTAAATGCTTAAAAATTATAATGAAGAACGTGAAAGATTAAATCTATATAAATAAAAATGAATTGATGTTCGTTAGTCTGATTAAAACTCGAGAACGGCTGGGCCGATTGAGCTGATTTTGGTTTTAAAATGTTTGTCGTAGTCCAGGGTAGGTCTAAACCGTGAGCAAATACGCGCGCGATATTGTTTTTCTGTGACAGACAGAATTCCACGCGAGCGAAGCCGCGGGCGGAAAGCTAGTTATGAATAAAATAATGTTCCTTCCAGGCATGTGCGTGGGCTCGTACTTCTGGGGCAACCTGGCGGACGGGCGCGGGCGCAAGAAGGCCATCATCGGCGCGCTGCTGCTCGACGCCACGGCTGCCTTCGTCTCCAGCGTGGTGCAGTCCTTCCCCGCCTTCCTGGCTTGCAGGTATCTTGCACTTTAACTTCTATGCTCTTGTGATTAAGGTTTAATATTAGTTACTTGTCCTCCACTTTGTATTGATAGGAAAGTTGATGTATTTCGAACTCCTCGTATTTGATTCGTTTCAACCAAATTCCGTCCAAGGATTCCTAAATGGATCTCCACAACGACCGGTTCTGCATTGTCCGCATCCAGGTACTACACGCCTTATATTCTGCTGATTAATTTAGTTGTGGTTTCAATGACTTTCCCCCGGGACAAACTTAGTCTTCCCAGGTTGGGTTTTTATTGGTGGTCAATTTGTAGATTCTGGTTACATAGCAGAATTTACAGAATCTGATTCAGTTTCAGTTGGCTTGCAGGTATATTCGCATTTATAAAATGACAAACCGCCAGCTTATGAGGTCATAAAGTCTGTTGACTGATATCTGCAGGATTGTAACCTCAAGTTCTTGAAGAAGGTCTTTAACAAAAACACGAGACAACATTAATTTCACGCTCATGACTAATGATTTTAACATAGTCAATGGTCGTCACGCTCGCATTTATCCCGACGTAACTATTGGTTGTAGACTGCGCCCTCTTGCAGGTTTTTCTCGGGTTTCGGCATCATCGGCGCCACGGGGCTCATCTTCCCTTACTTCGGGGACTTCCTCTCGCTGCGGCACCGTGACGTCATGCTGTGCCGGCTGGAAGTATTCTGGACAATCGGCACTATTTTGTTGCCAGGTTAGTTCTTGATTGCACTGTACCTCGTTCGTTTCAGCCGAAAGACGTCTACTGCTTGACAAAGCTCACTCAAGGTTTTCCACAAAGAGCGGTCCTGCACCGACCGCATCCAGGCGCTTCCCGCGACCTTCACCAGATCGTCGGTCCACCTAGTGGGAGGCCTGCCCACACTACGTCTTCCACGCTCGTGGTCGCCATTATTATCATTTAAGTGGAAAGGGATGCTTTGATTGCGTTTAAACGTAAATGTAAATGATTCATTTTGCCGTGGACAATGAAAACGCATTAGCTTTGGTAAATAAGATAATTTGGATTTTTGTGCTGGTTGTTTAGTTCAATTCAACATTATCTGTTGCTCTAATCGATGGCTCGCTATCTTGAAATGGATCATGCATGTTTATTTATTAAGTAAACATGTTAAAAGCCAGCAATCACATCTTTTATTTTGCTATCTTCCAGGTATTGCCTACGGCATCATCCGAGGCGATACATTCAACCTGACGGCGGAAGACGCGTCTTTCACCTACAACTCTTGGAGAGTGTTCGTGGCTGCTTGCGGAATTCCCTCCCTCTTGGTGGTGTTATTGCTGATGCCTTTCCCAGAGAGCCCGAGGTTCCTCCTCCACGTGAACAAGGGAGAAAAAGCGCTTCAAGTGCTGAAGAGGATCTTCGTGGTTAACACGAAGTTGAGTGAGAAGGATTTCCCTGTGAGTAACTTTTTATCAAACTATACTTACGAGCAAAAGTATAGAATCACCCCTTTGTGTTCCGAGTGGTCTTAAGAACTGAATGACTATGTACCTATTGTATGTATCTTTGGTATCAATTTAAAGTTTATAATATCACCTTTAAAATGGTGCCATTTTTATTGATCTTCTATTAGTCATTTTGTTCTTATGAGTGTAGATACCTTATTCCCCTAACAAAATTTTAACTGCACGAGTACAGATAACGGCACATTCGAGACTAAGTACCTACACGTTTCTGACGTAGATAAGGTTCCACATTGTTAAACATGAGGCGCCGTCTGTAGAAGACTGCTTTCTATAGCTTTGGTTTTATCTCTATCTATTTATCTCTAAGTGCTTCTACAAATAACTATAGCTTTAAGCACTTTTGTGACTGTCCGAAAAATAGCTTTTTTTACTTTTACTTAGGTATACTAAGCAACTGTTTTCTAGGTTGTCTAGAAAAGATCGCTCGCTACATATCGATAAGGCCACCTAATGTGCCGTCTCATTTGTGAATTTCTTTCTTTTCGTCTTGTATGATCCCTACTAATATTATAAATGCGAAAGTAACTCTGTCTGCTTGTGTCGCTTTCACGAATAAACCACTGAACCGAATTTGATGTGGCATAGAGATAGTTTGAGTCCCGGGAAAGGACATAGGCTAGTTTTTATCCCGGTTGTTGAAACAGGGACGCGCGCGATTAACTTTTTCTGTGACAGACAAAATTTGGCCGACTGGCGGAAAGTTTAGTGTATAATAAAATTAATAAAGTGCGTTCTATCTATTTTTCTCTACCAGGTGGAGTCCATGATCAGCTCAGAAGACGGCGAAGAAGAGGAGATAGTCTCAGGCGATAGAGACAGGAACGGCAATGAAACTAAGACGCCCTTGACTTGGAACCAGCGCTGGGAAGCGTTCTGGGTCCGCAAGAAGATGCTGGTGACGCCGCCTTATATCGGCCTTCTAGTGCTCTGCTGCTTCGTAGACTTTGGACTTATGTTCAGGTAAATATCTTTGCATGGACCAAATTCGTATATAAATATTTTTTTATCCACAACAAGGAAGCTCTTGGCCTGTATTTCACCTTATGGTAAGTGATGATCAGTCTGTTACAAATTCAAATGGCATAGATTCAAAATTCAAATTCAATTTTCAAATTCATAATGTGAAATTCACATTTTCACTGATGAAAGTACGGATGTATTACGAACTGGTTCGTGTCAGCCAAATGACGTCCACTGCTGGACAAAGGCCTGTCCCAAAGATTTCCACTACGACTGGTTCTGCGCTGCAAGCATCCAGGTACTTCCCTTTTACCAGATCATGGAACTGGTGGTTTAATTTACTTAAATCCTTGAAATCAGTTTTCACTTCCTGTCCACCACAGGGAACCTTCGTATTCAGGACACCTTGCATAATCCAATGGCAGAGCGGTCGTGGTCACGTTGAGGCGTTGTTCACATAGGTTGTAGAGTCGGATACAACTCTCCGCACGATCTCCCGATATCTCTCTATTGGCAGACTGTCTGGTGCAGTCACATACGCCGTCTCCCACTGCTGATTTCACTTGGTCGGTCCAGCGCATTGGTGACCTGCCACGCGATCGGTTTCCTTCACATTCTAATAGAGAAGAATATAAGCCACCAAAACTTTTAATTTTAGCAAGTTCTTTATTGTATCTTTCCAGTTACTACACACTTATGATGTGGTTCCCGGACCTCTTCGAGCGGTTCAGCCAGTTCACGTCGCTATACCCGGGCGTGTCGGCCGGCGTGTGCGAGGTCTCGCTGCGCGTCGCCAACGAGACCAGCCCCGCCACCATCGTCGAGAACGTCATCGCGGTGAGTGTGACGTCACACGCCATGTGTCCCGGACTGTACCTCTAGCATGAACAACTTTCGTCTTCGAATCGTTTGCGTATTCGATAAAATTCGATACTCAACCTTCGAATTAAACGATAACGTCACAATTTTGATTCTCAAAATAAGTTTCGTGCAACCATTTCATACACTAAGTTCACTTTACGACACGTTCACAAGGGCGCTGTTGTAGTTTTCGTACTAAATCTTTTGATGGCGATTCGAGTACGCAAACGATTTGAACTCGAAAGTTTTTCGTGCTAGCCGTATTGTTCGTGCGAGGTCTCGCTGCGCGTCGCCAACGAGACCAGCCCCGCCACCATCGTCGAGCACGTCATCGCGGTGAGTGTGACGTCACACGCCATGTGTCCCGGACTGTCTGTCACTAACTTTAAAGACACCCATGTCGCAAAAAAAACTTTTCCCCATAACTTTCAGTGTTGCCAGACTTTTTTCATAAAAATGGTGAAATGTCATTCGGGTCCCCAAATGTCACCAGACTGCATTCCAAGTTTATGGAATTTTTGGAAATTTCCATTTTCTACTATCCGGGGCCGTGGTGGAAAATTTTCTTCCAAAATGGTAGTTTTTTCCGATTCATGGCAACACTCGAATAACAGACCAACAATCGCCCGGAACATTGTACCCCACTCCGGTGTCGCCATCTGCCGGAAAATTGCTACCAAAGTTTGGGAATTTTTTGATCGCAACAAAATGGCCGACGGCTCAGCCGCCATCTTGTTTTTTGATAATCTGTAAATGTGGCCTTGAAGCAGACTATACAAGTCACAAATACCCAAAAGAAATTTTCAAAAACAATTGCGCATCTCGGAATGACACCTCTCCAAACACATCCCTGAAATTGCATTTTCAATCCAAGATGGCGGCTCGGCCATTTTGTTTTTCCATTTTTTTCTCACATTTTTTAACACACCTTGGCAACCCCAACAAACCACCAAAAAAGAAAAAATTCAGGACCAAAGACAGAAAAGTTTATGTTTCAAAAAGTGCCGCCATTTTGTTTTTTGGTTCAAAAAATATACTAAAGCTGGCAGTCGAAAAATCTAGTTTGAGATAAACACCTACAATTTTACCCCTCTCCCCTCTAAATACCCCAAAAATACCCCTGATCAGTCAGTGAGTCAGTCAGTGAGTAGGAATCGAGCTTTATATAATATAGATATCAAACCATTTTGCGGTAGGCAGAGTATGACTGTAAAACGTACGATTACATAACGTACGAATATTGCGTGAAAAAAAGCAGATTTTTATGAGAATTTATGGAGCAAGTTAAATCCAAAGCACACGATGCGTTACGATGGCGATGCGACGCCGGAGCGGTGTCGCTGCGAGGTCTTACAACCCGATCGAGTTAACTGCGCATCTGGTAGCTGTGACGTCACATCGACGCTCAGGTACGGAACGGGGTGAACGCGGGTGAGTGCGAGGAAGAGTCGCGTTTCAACGAGGTGCGTTGTTAACTCGTCGATCGGGTTCTACATAGATAAGATAAGATAAGAAAAACTTTATTTGACACAAAAAGAAAAAATAAAAAATAGAACAAAGGAACTTAAAACTATACACGCATATTTTTGTGCCAAAAAGGCGCCCGCTCAGCATTAATCGAGCCACGCGTGCATACACGCGTGCCCCGACCCTGGTTTTCAGCGGGTGAAAAAAGTAAAAAATAAATCATGAAATTAAAATATTGTACAACACTGGAGGCGACTCATGACGCTAGCCCAACAAAGGTTATGGCCAACCCAGTGTGCACCAATGCAAGCACAAAAACAAAAACAAAAAATCACACAATCACAATACACAGATTACCAGACAAAAAGAAAATAAATTATATTAAACTTTCAAACATTTATAAAATATTTAATTATAATAAACTATTTAAACACACCTTTTCACTTCCCTTGTGAATGTCATAAAACTCAAAGGCATGAAACAGAGAGAAAAATAGAAATATCTGTTATACTGTGATAGGGCGAAATTTTGTTCTTTGGTTTTTAGTCATCACATCAAACTGTGCATTTTGGTTGCAAAATCGCTCTTAATACATCAATTTAAGAAGCGTATGTGTAGCTTTATGTACCTTCTCATACATAATAAGTAGGTACCTACATTGCTTAAAAATCTTTAAATAAATTAAAAGTGCTGTGCCAAACTCAAATTAAAAAACTCATAAAACTCATTTTATTTTTGCTACTAGGCTTTTAAAAAGCACTTTTACAAAAACAAGTGTGTTTCTTTAGAAATAACTTTTATTGTACAAATAAAAGATAAAATTATTATATTTTTACTTCCAAAATAGTTTCTCAAATAAACTTAAACAACTAAAATACAGAATTTTGTGTTTATTGCTATACTTTCAGTTAAACCTATCTCAAATCCGGTAAGTGTATCTGAAAATACATTTTCCTCTAAATCTAAGGCGACGTAAAACTGAAAACAGCACGAAACTGGAAGAATTGAATCGGAAACGTAGTTATTGATAACTTTGTTTGCCAGACGAAAGAGAACCGACGGACATTCTGAGATCTGCAGTTTCTAAAGCAGTGGTTCTTAACCTTTAAGCCATGAGGGACCATTTTACCAAATGTTTGTCCTGTCAGGGACCACACAATTAGTTATTTATTTATTATGTTACAGTCAAAACTCGTAATCGGTCAAAACCACTTTTGAATGCAAAATCAGTTAAATGTGGTTTAGACTGATGCCCTTAGTCAATATCACTTGACCGATTTTTCCAGTCAAAAGTGATTTAGACCAAGGTGTGCAAGTGCACTTCGTGGACCACTTGGAATCCCTCCAGGGACCACCAGTGGTTCGCGGACCACCGGTTAAGAACCACTGTTCTAAAGCAATGTTTAGATAGGAAGATAAATAGATATTATTATTAATCACTATCACTACGTAGTATAATAAAGTCGCTTTCTGATGTGAAGTTAGATCTTCAAAACTACGCAACGGATTTTGATAGTTTTTTTTAATAGATAGTGATTCAAGAGGGAGGTTTATAGTAAACTTAGCACACGTGCAAAGCCGAGGTGGGTCTTTAGTATTGAATAAAAATTTCTTAAACATCCATAATATTGCACGGCTTTCCACATTTTAAGTATCGTAAAATTAAATGTAGTAGTGTGACAATGTATTAATCTTGTTAGGTACATAAGTATATACAATATCGTAATAATAGTTACCTATTGGTAAAGGAAAATTAATTTAACTTCGAACAATATTAGGTACTAACATTGAAGTAATATTAATAAAGATTTGCGGTCAGCACTCATGCACTTTAATACTGTATTTATCGCCATTTATGAGGAAACAAATGAAATTTGAACTTGATAATATTTCGAACTGCACCTTAACAAAGATTGAAGAATGATTTTGAAGTTACACAGTATTTAATTATGTTGTGTGTGTGCGGTGGTATAGTACATTAACTTCAAATGTTAACTAACATTCATTACTTTTCATTTACAAGTCGTACCTACTAATATAAATGCGAAAGTTTGTATGGATGTCTGGATGTTAACATGATGAAACTTTACAGTATTATTTTTTATTACCCAGAATAACATAGGCTATAATTTATGACGATCTGTGACAAACTTTTCACGCGGGTGAAGCCGCGGGTAAAAGCTAGTATGTAAAAAATCATACACATTATACATTATTGATATTTTTTCCTTATAGTCTCATGTAGCTTCTAGTAACAGGTGCGTGTGCAACAAATTAATATAAATTGAATATTTTATTACACAGTGTACAGTCAGCGTCATGAACTATTAAACTATTCGTGACACCCAAGGTAGCCAATAAGTTTGCAATACGTATTTGTTACATTTTTAATCTGGTTGTGCTATCAACCTTTTGGCCACTTTAGGGCTGAGTTGCACCACCTAACTTTGACCGTAACTATAACGATAACTGGTGTTTTTGTATGGAGTTTGACAGATTTTTGACGTTTTTCAAAGTTAAAGAAAATGGTGCAACCCAGCCTAGGTATCATGAATTATTTGAAGCTGACTGTACTCCAAATATGTATATTACGTCATCCCTTCTATTGTAGAGCTTGTGAATACCCTAAAATGTATAACATAGTATATTATTCTGTTATCAAGATAACTTAGCTTGCTTCGAGCGGACACTCAGCTATTTTCCCTCAAGAGGCCATAACCATGACATAATATTATAGAATATACTATGTGTACGACACTATCGCATTTTCAGTGAATAGAATTCAGCTTCAGGACTAGAATGTATGTAACTTAGTTTCAGAAACTAGGTTTAGCATTTGGTTTTGCTCGCGTGTTCGTGACTGAATCAAAGCGTATATTATGAAATCTGCAGTGACTAGCTTTTTACTAGCATGCTTAAATTAATTTTGCAACAGATCATTATAAATTAATAGTTTTTCCCACGGATTCACCCGCGTGAAATTTAGTTGTCACATATCGTTATAATTATAGCCTAATGTGTTAATCTTATGTTTCAGGAATAATACTGTAAACTTTCATCAAAATCCGTATACACTAGTATATTGTTACTTTTTCACGTAAAATAGTTTTTATGTATGTATAACATGTAACATCCATACATCCTCACAAACATTCGCATGTGTAATATTAATAGGTATGATTATCATATTCTCTCTATACAGGGTGGAAACGATAAGTGATCTCACTCGATTATTTCTAAACTATACAAGATATCGAAAAACTGATTACTGATCCTGAAAGTGCTTCACGAGCTCTTTCAAACGGTACTAATAACAAGTTACAGAATAAACGGGATCTATCCGAAAATTTAATGTTTCCAGCTTCCATACTAAATGTATGCTAACCACTCAATATTAGAAGTGTAATTTTTTTAAACTTTAAATAAACTCATAAATTGCATTCTTATTTAAAATTATTTATGGAAAACATTAGTTTTAGGCTTCACTTGCTATAATATTGTCAAGAGATGAGTACCATTATCTGTGATAGTACTAAATGTATGGAAGATGGAAACATTCAATTTTTAGATAGATCCTGTTTATTCTGTAACTTAATATTGATACCATTGGATAGAGCTCGTGAAGCACTTTTAGGATCAGTAACCAGTTTTACGATATCTTTTGTAGTTTTTAAGATTATGAGGCTGTACCAAATGTATGGAAGCCGGAAACATTGAATTTTCGGATAGATCCAGTTTGTTCTTTAACCTATTATTGGTACCGTTTGATAGAGCTCATGAAGCACTTTCAGGATCAGTAACTAGTTTTTTAATATCTTGTATAGTTTAGAAATAATCGAGTGAGATCACTTATCGCTTCCACCCTGTATACCTTTCGAACTAAATCAACTCTATGTAGGCATTTACCAACCTGCAACACATAATGCAGGAAGTTTTTAATTTAATTAAATTTTAATTAAAACCGAGCACAATAGGTACTAATAAGCAGGAAAATAACTTGTACCTGTTATCATTTGAAAGTTATTCCGTTAGTTATTTAGTGGAATAGCCCAAAATTTCATCATTTTCAAAACGTTGCCATGAAATTAATGAAGTGCAGGTTTGTTTTAATAAGTCTCTAAATATAAGCTACCCTTTGCAAGCCACAGGAATGCGGGAGTTTGTAACGGTATTTAGAACGACCGCCATTTTGGTGGGGCGGCCATTTTGTTTGCGAGTTTGGCGGGAAGAATCTTTGACCATAGTAAAGGTATAAGCAGTAGATGTCCTCTTATTATAACATGATACGTTATGTTGATTATTTCGTGTTTCTTTCTCGAATTAAATCATTTATTTCTTGCAAGTTGGCTTTTAAAAACTTTTACTCCTGTCAAATATACCTTGTCTACTTCAGGACAACAAACTTAAAAGATCGATACAGCTCATTGACATTTAGTCACAGTAACCACAAAATCAGTAACTTACAATTTACAATACCTCCCACGACCTCCACCAAGGTTCTCGTGAAGGTCGCGGGAGGTGCCTGGATGCGAGCGGAGCAGAACCGGTCTTTGTGGAAAACCTTGGGGGAGGCCATTGTCCAGCAGTGGACGTCTTTCGGCTGAAACGAACGAACCTTTGGGCCTACCACTTTCATCTACAGTACATTAGTGGTTTTTAAAATGTATTCGGGTTGCAGAATTATACCGAGAAAGGTATAAACTGTAGGTAAACTAAACGAAGCTATTGCTGCTGCCAGGTGGTTCCAGATTTTTGCTATTTTGGTAGATGAAGCCATGAATCTTAATCCCTAGTCAGCATTCATCATCATCATCATCATTTCAGCCACAGGACGTCCCCTGCTAAACATAGGCCTCCCCCAATGATTTCCACATCGCCCGGTTGGTAGCGGCCTGCATCCAGCGCCTTCCTGCTACCTTTATGAGGTCGTCGGTACACCTTGTGGGTGGATGTCCCACACCATGCTAGTCAGCATTAGTGCTACAATTAAGATGTTAATCATTTTTCTTTTCTAATCTTGGTAAAAATCAGGAAATGAGACACTTTGACAGTTGCTATCTGTTTAATTGATTTACTTTTAGAGTTAGTTTACACGATTGTTGTTGAAAGATCAGAAAACAAAAAAAAAAGTATTTTGAATTTTTGACTGACTAACAAAAGAAGGAAGTTCTGAAATCTTTTCTTTTGTTTTTTTTTCTAGACAGTTTTACTAAGAATAACTTTGAAAAACCATTCTTTTCTAGACGTTGTACAATCTATAGATTTATTGTATAAGATTACCAAAATATACTTTGCTACCACTTCACGGTTAGGCATAATTACAAATTATGACAAAAACCAAAAACATACCTAATGATAAAAAAAACTACCTATTACAATAATAATTACCTAATGTAATGTTTACTTATGACTAAAAGTATAACTAAATAATTTTACATGATAAAATACTGACAGACACATAAACAATCGGTATTACCGACGTTATACCTATTTTTAGCTTATTGTGTACCTAAATGCATACGTTTTATTATAATAATATCAAGTAGGTAGTATTGTGATGTCACCGAAGTAGAAATAGATTTAGTTCAGTGGGCCTAGTGTGAGTTTACGGCAAATGCATTCGATGTCGACGGCGTAAAAAAGTGATATTGAATGTATGACGGATTATATAGCGCCCCTAGCGGAAACGTTCAAGAACTAAAATTTTCATTAATTTTTTTAACGCGCTCGCTAGTGAGGACCTTTGAAGATGTAAACTCACCATCAGGCCACAGACTGTGTAGGTTTCAGTCTGCCATTAAAGTCTCTATCAAATAAAAAAAAAAAAAAAAAATTACATTCTTCAAAGTAACATTTTCAAATCTCTCAAAAGGAATCAATCATCTTACTATTTTACACCACTTCAATACTTTAGTTCTCCTAAGTTTTATAAACATAATTATGTCTGTTAAAAATTTACAATGCATTCGAATAATTAATCAAAAACATTAGGGCCTACTTATTTATTTACCTTAATGATATTACCTACTATAGTTACAGTTGAAAAACCCCATGATCTATGGAGGAAAGTCAGAAAATATGGCATCAATATTCCTGACATTTATTCCTTCGGTAATGACAATCTCCTCATATACAGGGTGTCCCAGGATGGATGAATCAAACTGCTAGGGGAGGTAGCTCTGCTCATTAGCAGCAAAAAAATAAAGCGCATAAAGACACAAAAAAAATGTTTTTGAAAAAGTGAAAATAAATCAGCTTTGCCTAAGTATCTGGCTATAATTGCTGCGTTTGGAGTTTATTTCTACTTTTTTCTTACTAATATTAATTGTACATGATCGCTTCGTTTATCTGTAAACAAACTTTTGAAAATAATGACTAGATTTCGAGTTTAGAGCACTTTACTTAAAAAAAAATCCGAACTCAATTTTTTTTTCATATTTTTTAGGTACAGTACATTAGTAGAGCTACCTTCCCTAGCAGTTTGATTCACCCATTCTGGGACACCCTGTATTTACAAATAGCCTTATCGCTCTATAACTGTCATACTTTCTATACATTCATTCCTTTATTTCAACCACCATACGGTCATTGGTCTGCTTGAACTTGCTGTATAGAAACTGATGATACTCCACTGCAACTGCTGGATGGAAGTCGACCCTTAACTTCGAACTCCTCCTATGTTCTTCTGATTTCGTTGCGGGTCCAATGACAGTTTAAGAACTTCACTGGTTGGGTTTATTGGCGGTCAAGCTGTAGATCCTGGCCACACAGGAGTTGCAGCGGTGGGATCGAGAGGTGGTTATAGTCCTGTATTCCACTGCTGAGAGCTGATGATGTGTCTGTCATGTCTCACGATCAGGGCAAGTAAGTGTTGGTAATGTTCCAGCAAGGTCGATGCATAGCACATCATCAGATATCACTCGTTAGCAATATTTCTGGCTTTCCACTTTCTTTGACAATTTCTTAAGCAGTGGTTGTATTATCATCTCCTTCTTTGTAACTTTCATTCTTTTAACACTGATTTGGTGTTCTTCTGTTGTACAAAAATTTTCCACTAAAAAACTATAATGACTTTCAACTTTCTCACAGTCTGTTAGCAATTTAACTTGCTGACTTCTTCATAATCAATATCTCCTCTTATACAACAATCGCCGATTCTGTCAAAGTCCATCGGACAATTTGCGCTGACGAATATATTCCTGTTAACCACCACCAATTCATTTTTAGCTGCGCGAGGTATATTTAGTAACCATACGCCATTCCTTTGGGGTCCTCTGTTAACTTTAGGTTTCACTGTCACTAACTTATCCAACTCATTGTCACTGAAGAATATTATGTCCTGTGCTGATGTCACATAGTCCATGATTAAGAGACACAGAACTGCTGTAATTACACTTTTTCTACTCATTTTGACGTGTAATTAAATTGGTAAGCGTAAAGTGGAGTGCACTCTAGTGTGGTCAAACACAGACTGAATTTACTCGATTAAATGAATCATTTTAGTGGTGATTAATTAGGAAGGCACGAGTTAATATTAATTGATTTGTTTGCAACCGCCCAATGCGTCAGTCTAGTACAGTCTGAGCTTATTTTAGGCATGTTGACAGATCCCTTAAGCCAGGATGAACTTTTATCATGTCATTTTATCGATTTTGCACGATAAGTTTTTTCGTCGATAAGATTTTATCATGACGCGTATCCTACCTAGCCCGGCTGGTATTGTAGGAGGATTCAATATTATAACAAAAAACATGAATTATTAAGTCATGAACATAGTATACTTAGAAATAGTAGAATAATCAGTTGACCTAAATAAATTACGGTTTCTTGTACAGTCATACTCGTATGACTAGTCATAAATTAATTGAAATGTGTACTTGTGGTTAATTATTAAGAAACTTCGTTGTGTTAATTAATTAATGGTGTCAAACCATGTTATTACCATTGGTTTGGGTTTTATTAGTCAACTCTTGAGTAAAATCATTTTATTACATTTGTCCCTTTTGTAGGTATTTTAATCGATAAAGTCAAAGTCAAAGTCAAAATTTCTTTATTTGTTTGGACTAATAAATAGTGCTTACAAATCGTCATTTTGCTCTTAAGGAGAGACTTCGAGACCAACATTTGGCAAGTGCTGAGAAGAAGCGCCGAACCAAACTCAGTCACCACTGTCTGCCGGTTAATATAAATAAATAGAAATAGTAGTAGTAGGTACATTCGATTCAGGAGCAGTTCACTGAATTTACCATGCATTCTTGTATGGTGTATCTTATAAGAATGGGTATACAAGATTGCGTGGTATATTAAACAAGTTAGTGACGTGCTAATATCTAGNGTGGTATATTAAACAAGTTAGTGACGTGCTAATATCTAGACTTACATATTAAGATACTAGTAGAAATGACTCGCATACATAAATTTGAATAACTTGGATTGACCAGTCCCCGAAAGCAGCGCCTGTTCACAGACATGACGAGTGAACCAGCCATCGCTTCACTCGACCATAAAATAGGCCAAGTGAATAGTTACTAACGCAATTATGGACCGCAACGGCGAACTTGTGACATTTTCTTCCAGTCAACCTTTGACAGCCTGACATATTTTAACAATATACGACTACAATACATAATGATATTAATTGAACTCTACAAAGATAAGCATAATTTTCCATCGTTCAAAAGCAGCCGTGAGCTAATGTTTGCGCCCGGCGTTGCTTGCTTTCCTCTCGAACGACGCGATCTAGGGGAAGTAAAATATTTGCTATTCCCTGCCTACAGGCTCGGCCAAACCAACGCGTGCAGCCTGCGTGCGCGATGGCAATGGCAATCAGACATCGTGTGTGAATTTGTAGCGATTAGTTCACATCAACGCGTCCTGTGATTGGTCGCGTTAATCAGAGTAAATACAAATGACTAGGTCATCTTCATAGAAACGCCCGAGCGCGGTTTGTATGTGAGCGCGCCAATACGTATTCGGCGCGCACGCACACACTGACAAAATTTAGCGTGGATTAGCGCTGAGGTGCTGCGTAGTAATCGCTATCGCCATCACCGACGCGAACAAACGCGTTGATTTGGCCGAAGCTTACTACGGACCTATTTCATATTACGTCTATACATCGCCCCAATCGTGAAGTATGTTGCATCAGCGCTTGCATCGCAGTTAATTCAAAAACGGACTTTGTATCATTGAAATAAGGCTCACAAAATTAGTTCCGAAAAATTCCGCTGGTATAAACATTTTGTCGTCTTCTATTCACGATGAAGTTGCAGGGAATTGTGCAGTTTTGTTGACTGTTGGATGCTTTCGCTGTTTTCTTAAGTTTGTTTCTTTGGAAAATATAACGAGTACTAGCTTTCCGCCCGCGGCTTCGCCCGCGTGGAATTATGTCTGTCACAGAAAAACTTTACGCGCGCGTCCCTGTTTCAAAAACAGGGATAAAAACTATCCTATGTTCTTTCCCGGGACTCAAACTATCTCTATGCCAAATTTCATCAAAATCGGTTGCGAGGTTTAAGCGGGAAAGTGTAACAGACAGACAGACAGACAGACAGACAGACAGACAGACAGACAGACTGACAGACAGACAGACTGACAGACAGAGTTACTTTCGCATTTATAATATTATATATATATATATATATATATATATAATATATATATATATATATAAAATATAGTTGGGATTGTTCACGTCAATAACGAATTACCTATATTCCATTTTGCAGATGTTCGGATCTAGATTTACCGTTATGGTTTCTTTCACAACAAAAAAAAGGGTTCATTTAATTTCGATGTCTTAACACATTCTCTGCCGCGTAGGTCATCGGTGACCTCACCTGTACTGGATCGAGGCGCCGCGGCAGAGAATGTGTTAATTAGATCGGCAAACATACCTACTTATACATACGTATTTGATAAAATAATAACACACTTCTGGGGATTCAGTTACGGAATCGCAACGAAATCGCATCTCTCTAAGGAAAAATATTATGAAAACTTATAAAACTCATGGACGCGTGAATTAATTAGAATGATAACTGGTTAGTAAGAAGCTCGATGAAAAAAGCGAGAGATTGTAAAGAAAGAAAGAAACAATTATTACAATATTCCAAGACGTTCCGAAGTGGACCGCCACTGAAATTATGATGATGATGATGAAATAAATATACAGCCATGTATTTGTATCATATTAAAAGTAAAATTATACAAGCAACTTTGATTGTTAACCAATGACAGTTTAACTTTCCCCCGGGACAAACTTGACCTTCATTGGTTGGGTTTTTGTGGCGGTCAAGCTGTAGATCCTGGCTACACAGGAGTTGCAGTGGTGGGAACGAGAGGTGGGAATAGTCCCGTTAAGCAACTTTGATTCCTTGATAAAACTACAAGCATTTCAAGACCTGTGGGCTGAGTGTGAGGATACATCAAATGTATTTAAATTTTAGTTTTTGAACGTTTCCCGCTAGGGGCGCTGTACAATCCGTCACACATTATGTCATTTTTTGACGCGCTCACTAGTGAGCGCGTTTGATGTAAGTAAACACACACTAGGCCCTCTGAGTACATACACATACTTTGCTCTTTCTTCGAGTAGTTTCCTCATAAATCTAAAAGCTTGTTACATTGATAATTAATAATGGCAGCCGTAATGAAAGCGTGAAATGTTTACAGATCCAGATTTAATTACTCCGACTGGGCAAAGTCAGGGGATAATTCCTCGTTATCTCCCCCAAAATTCATGACTTCCCCAACTTTGGGGCAGAGCCGATAAGGAATGGAGACGGCACGTTTTGCAATTTTGCTATTTTTTGTGGGTAAATGAACGGGTTATTATTTTTTCATATTTTTGAGGAAAAGCGATGCAATAGTGTTGTGGTAGCTTGGTCGACTCATTATAAATAAATAATAAATTGATATGTTGTGAAGCGATAACAAAATTGAATCTGTCATTAATGTTACATTTACTGACCTGTACAAAACATTCGAATTAAATCTGAGGTAGTAGGTAAACATTCCGCTAAGTCCCGTAGTGCAGAACAAAAAGTTACCCTACACAAAGTATTAAAATACATGAGAGTTTTTATTCCGAAATCACTTCGATCCGGCCATTTTGGAAGTAATATTCATCATAAAAATAAAAAATATCCTGGTCATTCCTTAAGCGATTTCGAAATCAAATCTATCACGAATATGATATTTTATAACTTAACTAACGGCCGCCCGCGACTTCGTACGCTTGGATCCCGTTTTACCCCCTTAGGGGTGGAGTTTCGTAAAATCCTTTCTTAGCGGATGCCTACGTCATAACATCTACCTGCATGACAAATTTCAGCCCGATCCGTCCAGTGGTTTGGGCTGTGCGTTGATAGATCACTATGTCAGTCAGTCAGTCACCTTTGAATTATATGTATAATTATGTCCATTTAGATATCCCCAGTAACTTATTTTCAATCGGATAGAAGTCTTACTGTAACGTCTGTAATTAATCTATCGACTGGTCTGAACCAAGAAAAGAGTTTACATTTTGGATACATTGGTCAAAGCTATAACTGCCAGCCTCCTCCAATCCCGTTTCTTAATCTGAAATGTTGTAGCAGTCGGCAGTTCTGTTCAAACTTATTTAATTAGTACTCAGTAATGAGCAGGACTGCGACACTTCGGATCGGTTTAATTTTTCGTTAATCGCCCTAAGTAAAACCACAGTTAAAGAAGGGTAAGTAAAGCTAAATCTATTTGTCAAAAAAGTTAGTAATTCAATTTTAATTCAAACTTATGTGTACTTAATGGATTACGAAAAAAAAAGAACTGCTTTATTTTGTATCCTACAGTTACTTTTTCATCATCATCATCATTTAAAAAAAGAAAAATAATTAATACACAATAAAATTCTAAGTTCAAGTTATAATCAATTATCATAAAGTCATTTAGCTACACTGCAAGGAGGGCGACATGTAAATTCCTGATTGAGTGGATGTGTTCCAATAAGACTTAGTATTATTCTTCATACTTACTTAGAATTTCCTTAACCCGTCTAGCCAGCGCATAGGGAGTGTAAGTCAAATCCTATTATTTTTTTTTTATTATTTAGAGAGGATATTTTTTTACAGAACTTTTATTTTTTAGGTGATAAAAAATTCAATAAATAAATACTTAAAACATTAATTTGTAGTGGATTTGCGGTTATCACTTATACTATGGCAAAGCTGTATTCACAAACCGTAACTCAACAAGATTAAACTTGAAATCCTTCCATCCTATGTTTTGTTTCGCGATGTCGTTTGGACTCCATTTTGATCAATTTTATGGTTTTCTTCCCAATATCACAGAAAACTTAAACTAAGGATTAGTTCATCATCATTATCATCAGGTCATTTAGTCTATACTGCAAGATAATGACCTACCACTCTCTTCTAAAGGCAAATGGAGGATTTGGTCTGCACTCTCCCCGTTGGTCAGACGGCTTGAGGAGGCCTGAACTTCGCATATTTCCCAGTTATTCACCTTTGACGTCATCCAGAGAAAGTGGGGGTGGTCTAATGACAGTTTAACTTTCCCCCGGGACAAACTTGACCTTCACTGGTTTGGTTTATTGGCGGTCAAGCTGAAGATCCTGGCTACACAGGAGTTGCAGCGGTGGGAACGAGAGGTGGGAATAGTCCCATATATTAAGACACTGAGCGACCCGTTAAAGAACATCTCATAATCACTGACACGTAATTAGCCCCACTTAATTAGTCACAAGGTACTACTGTTTTAATTGTTATTTCCTTCCTCAATTAATGCAGTTTGACAAAATAAACAAATAGTGACGATGTAGACACTCTTGGCCTGTTTATTATTTTTGTAACAAAATATTTACTATATGCACAAGGATATGAGGTCATTAAAGTTTGTAAGAAAATTTCTAAATTGACGCATCTATGTCTAGTCATACAATTAACCCGGAAAACAAACTTGTTATTAAAACTAAAACGTTAATAAGTAGTGTTTACAATTGTGACAATCTCATTATTTTAGTAACAGGACATCCAGTGCTGAACATAGCCCTTTATGCATAAAGATATTTTGGACCAGAAAATACTTTTGTCTTTAGGCATTTAGGTATTTTAGATGAGAAGATACTTTCGTCTACAGGCACTAAAGTAATTTGGCCGAGAAGATCCTTTCATAGATCATGGTTTATGGCACTGATATAATAATAATGTAGGTATGTTGGATGAAAAAAATTAGGTACGTAGAAATTGTGATCTATGACGGTATTTTGGGATTCATCTTGACTAAAATTCTATATTTAGCTGTTCAAGAATTTATGTATATTTTATGTATAAAAATACTCTGTTACGTGGATTTTACCTCCTATTTTGAAGCCTGCTTTCAATTATTTGTGACAATGTCTACATAAAAATATTTAAAGGATTTCATCTACCTGTTCCTGTACCATATTCTCAAAATACATATACTTCACAATTTTCCATCAAAACAAGCAATCTGATGTTTCGTTGGAAATTCCACAAATGAAGGAATGACTCCACAAAGTTACAATTGCCGATAAAGTTCAGCCTGAGTTATATCCCGAAAGAATTACGGCCTTTCTTTATTGACACCAGGGTTTTCTATTACAAATGTTAATTTTGTTACTTTATTCCTTCGTGGATTGA
The DNA here is from genome assembly GCF_004193835.3 of Ostrinia furnacalis. NCBI lineage: Eukaryota > Metazoa > Arthropoda > Insecta > Lepidoptera > Crambidae > Ostrinia > Ostrinia furnacalis. The sequence goes on along the minus strand of NW_021130422.1, from coordinate 559,724 downwards.
TAACGAAGTAATTTTAGCCTATCACACAATGTGGCACTTAGGGGAGGCATATGTTTAACAGGGGAAGTCCTGTGGCTGAAATGATGATGATGATGATGATGACACACTGTGGTGTAAACGGATTTTCTAATAGACACTACTTCTGAGCAAACATAGTGTTTGAGGGATCTCTGGAAGCCGGAGAAGTTCGATCAAAAAAGACCTCGCTGAGATGGATCTGCGGACGAATTGTCCAGTTAGGATAATAATTCGCGGCTCCGTTTCATTTGGCTCCGGTGGACACCGTCGGATTTCAATAGGCAGGATTTTCCCGTGTGTGGAGAGTCCCACATAATCTACTGATCGTCCCATGTGTCACAGTGGGTATGCGCAAAGCATTCCCTGACGTAGAAGAGGTCGCACCCCTGCTTGATGGAGAGCATCTTAAGAAACAGACAGCAACTGGATGAGAAATGTGAGAGATTGTGCTCTGTGGACTACTTGGTATAGGCTGACATGATTAAGAAGTAGTTATTGAGAACTTTGCATCTGTGAGCATGAACGTGATGTTCAAATGTCACGTCTTACCTGCACTACTTACATCTGTCAGTGGTAAGAAAGTTCAACTTTGTATTTATTGCTGTTAAAAATACTCGAAAAGAAAAATAAAATACTCCAAGTACTACGTAGTTTCGGCGTAGTCTTTCCTCTTTCGTAAGTACGTACTTATAACAAAGCGAGCAACGTACATCGGCCGATAGGCGTCACCCAGTGGCGGCCCTAGGGCGGTGCGAGCGGTGCGACTGCACCGGGCGCCGGTTATGGGGGGCGCCGAAATCAATCGAAACGCGCCCGCTTTCGCCACACGTCACCGAAACGATTATTAAAAAAAATCGTTATTGACCGACGATCCATCTGGAGCGCAAACGGGCGGCGGCAGCGTGCAGGGCGGCTTTCTTTGATAACAGAAGCAGGCAGGCGACGTGCGAGGGAGAGAGGTGAAATTTCTTTCGTCCGTCGGTCGTCCGTCTCGTCACTTCAGTTGTGTGCGCCGCAGTGTTGTTCTTGATACGGCAATTGCCGTAATATACGGCATTCAGGCATCTTAGGCACCATAAATACGGTATACGGCAGCACTTTGATTACCGTATCAAAATATACGGCAATTGAGTAAAGTAGAGTTTTATGAGTTTTTCATGAGTTTTTAGTAAACAAAAAATAAATATTTCGTCTAATGGAACGAAAAAACTTGTAAACCATAGATGAAGTAGAAGCGCCACGAAAAGAAACGCCAAAAATGCAACCTTATCTCTGAGATTTTAATGTCTAAAATCGTTATTTTCTCATTTTGGTAGATTCTTCACTTTTGTTCGGGTAGGTTCTTGGACTAAATTATTCAAAACCTTAAAAAGTGAAGAATAAAAAAAGTAAGTTTAAAAGTAGTATACGCATAGTACATAATACATCACTTGTATTTTTTTTTAAATTTAAACTTTCCAAATAAAGATTTTATACAATACGGCAATTTTCTTAGTTTTCCTTAAAAATCCGGCAATTTTAGAATTAGAATACGGCAACCCTAAATTTGTCAGGAACAACACTGGTTCGTGCGAGGTCTCGCTGCGCGTCGCCAACGAGACCAGCCCCGCCGCCGTCGTCGAGCACGTCATCGCGGTGAGTGTGACGTCACACGCCATGTGTCCCGGACTGCTCGAGCGAGGTCTCGCTGCGCGTCGCCAACGAGCCCAGCCCCGCCGCCGTTGTCGAGCACGTCATCGCGGTGAGTGTGACGTCACACGCCATGTGTCCCGGACTGCTCGTGCATAACCTTTATGAAGAAGCTCGACAGAAGATGCTGGATGCGATACGGAGAGCCGAGCAAGGACCTGTTTATCACCAGGACCTCACGAGTAGTCGTAGTAATTGGATCGCGCTGCGCGAGTTCGCGCACTCCTGGCACACAATCAGGCGAAGTTACGAGAAGTGATGACATTCATCAACGTTAGCAGCCCGACGCGAAGTACCGTATTTGTGGTGTCAAGCCCCAGAAGGGGGAGAATTGACAATGAGAAGGGACAAGGATAAGAGAAATTTGTAGGGAGTCAAGCAAAGCGCCCGGGGAAAGAGCCCAGAGCAAGTACCTGCGCGCTCTCCCGAGATTCGGTTCGTACGCCGTGAGGCAGGAAGAACCATGGGTGGTGGTGGGATTTGCTCGTGCGAGGTCTCGCTGCGCGTCGCCTACGAGACCAGCCCCGCCGCCGTCGTCGAGCACGTCATCGAGGTGAGTGTGACGTCACACGCCATGTGTCCCGGACTGCTCGAGCGGTCTAGCCAGTTCACGTCGCTGTACCATAGCGGTACTGTCATCACTTATGTTGGAACCTCGCTCGTGTTCAGCGGTAACCATCAATTGCGCGAGTCATGATCATAATTCTATATTGCAGCACCATCATCATCTTCACCACGGCCGAGCAAGTCATCACTAGTTAATTTTGTTGTGGATCCAATGACAGTTTAACTTCCTCCTTGTATAAACTTGACCTTAACTGGTTGGGTGTTTATTGACCATCAAGATATAGATCCTGGTTACGCAGGAGTTGCAGCGGTGGGAACAAGAGGTCCCGTAATTACCTTAAAACCTCGCTCACCTTCAACGGTAATAATCAGTGGCGCGAGTAGGTGCTTATTTCCTGCTTGTTATCAGTATGCTAGAATAGTATCTTTCCAGCAAAGATTCAAAATTCTGCTTTCAGCGACAGTAAATGGCTCTACCACCACGCCCAGTACCATCATACTCTGTGAATCTTTGAATGCAGTTCTATTTCTTTTGAAAAATAAGGGAATGTTTTTTTTTAGTACAATGTTCTTTCTACGGGTCCATATTGGCTCACCTAAAGTTATTTACCCGAAATTGTTCTTCCTAACGCTTTCAAATCCGAATGATCACTCTTCCTAAAATTTTTCATCCTAAAGTTTTCATTCATACTATTTGTAGTGCTACCGGCGATGTTCATAACACTCATGTTTCCGAAAATTGTAATCAATAATATCATTTATGTAAATATATTTAAACTCCTACTGTTTTTTATCATAACACTTTTATCACTAAACATTACCATAATATTTTCACTCATACCATAGAATAATAATAAATACTACGTACAGAAGTACGTTCTTCGCGAATGAAACGTAAGGCCACAGTTATTACCTAACCTAAACCAATAATAATGAATAGACCGATTCGTTTCTGGAACTTTACTGAATGACTGGAGCGGGACTCTGGCTTCGCTCGCTCGGCTATTTCACATAATTATTTTATTCTAAATTTTTATTATCGTTTTTAAATTTATTAAACCCTTAATCATTATTAAAATATCTTAACTGTATGCATAAAACCTTATCCCGAAATAGGGGACATGAGTTCACGAACTTAGAAACAGAGCAAAATTTTGTCACGAAACAGGATCCAAACAAGAGGTCGGCAGAACAATTAATTAAAAAAAAAGTTCAAACTATATAACTATAAATTATGTATTAACTTACTGTCAAAAGACCAAAGTTTAGCATACAAAAGCTTTCATACTGATATCATGCTTGGTTATTTTTAAATAAAATGTTAAAGTCGTAAGAGCCTTAATATACCGAAGTAGGGGGCACTTACCTTAATATGAGGAACTTTTTTAGGTTGTTTTAAATCTTTCACCCAAACACTACTGAACGGATTTTGATGAAACTTAACAGCATTATTGTCGATAGACAAAACAGGTATAGACATATGTAGGTACTTATTACACTATTTTGGTGTGTGCCAAAATACTGGTCAAACTTGAATAAAATATTTTTTTTGAAGATTTGATTTTGTTAAAAACGGATTTTGTGAACCAGGAAAACCATAGGATAGTTTAGTCCCTAAACTGTCTTGCAATTTTTTTGTGACAGTTCGATATACACGCGGGTGAAGCCCCGGGAAATACCTAGTTCATATAGCAGAAATGATTGTTTTGTTGCATATCTTTAGGTTATCATCTTGCGCCACATTATAAATGTTTTGGTTCTATTATCGGAGGAGTCACTCGGGCAACATGAAGATTCTACTGCTGTTGTGTATTGTTGTGCTGAGCACTGTTAGTGCGGAAAGTGAGTGTTTTAATATTTTTTATTATTAACTACAACCCGTTCGAGTAATCTGCGCACCTGGCAGTCGTGACGTCACATCGACGCTCTGGTACGGACGGGACGAAAGCGGCGATCGGGTTTTAGCTGACCCGGCGAACTTCGAACCGCCCGAAAAAATTAACGATTAGGTATGTTACGTGAGGTGTCAATGCGGAAGATGGCGGATTAAAACTTCTTTACTTATTTTTTAAAGCTCTCTCTTTTTTTCACTTGATATTTAAAAAAAAACAAATAAGTCTCAAAAATACTATTTAGAAAGGAAGAAAGAAATATTTTTGTTTTAGTCCAAACATCCAGACTACTTTACAACAACATAATTACTTACTTGGTATTCTTTGGCAGCCATATCAAGTGGATAGACACTAATATTTAAGTTTTACACAAAACAAAAAATAACACAGTGCTCTTCAAGTGTGTGTTGCCAATTTAAATACCTAATTATACAGGCTGAATTTCTACAGTCCCTTTTCAGGTTAGGTGCTTCTTATACACGTCCCAAATACGTATAGCTTACCCTACCACCACTTCAGGACACTGGACAACATCGGCTGCGTCAAGAAGAAGTGGCGAAAAAATCCAATATTATATTGTTTTTTTATTTTTATTTTTTTGTATAACGTTACCTTAATACTAACTTTTAATCTTCTATATTATCTTCTATATAAATAAAAATGAATTGATGTTCGTTAGTCTGATTAAAACTCGAGAACGGCTGAGCTGATTGAGCTGATTTTGGTTTTAAAATGTTTGGCGTAGTCCAGGGTAGGTCTAAACGGTGAGCAAATACGCGCGCGATATTGTTTTTCTGTGACAGACAAAATTCCACGCGAAAGCTAGTTTGTAATATAACTTGCATCTACTTAAAACTACAATTTTTAATGCTTATTTATTTCATTTTCAGACCCAACATGTATGATGCCGATTGAAAGCGGCAATTGTTTCGGCAATTTTCCCAGGTAAAGTTCCCACATTACACTATTAATCTGCAATTTATTTAAATGACATTTTTTTAGAAAATCACGTTCAAGGGTGAATATCCCAAACACGTTTTTTACGCGGCGGAGCTGAGAATCGATGGGAGAAATGTAACTAGAGCGATGATTTTTTTTCTGTATATAGTTTATACAGCGTTTTACACGATAGCAAAGTCTTCAGGACAATAGGTAGTTATTTNTGCGCCGCGCCAGTGTCAGTCAACTGTTAGTTGCTGATGCTTCGCCAGCCTGTTGTCATTGTTTATTCTCGCGCAAGTGTATTTATTGTGTATTTAGCGCAAAGTTACTTGTATTATTGCTATTCTATAGATTAAACTCAAGGTAAGTACTGTTGCAGCAGGTCGTGTTCGTGTTCATGTAAGTATAATGAATGTAGGTACATAAGTCTACGTCATTTAGCGATATTAGATCTTGGATGTATGTAGGTACTTAATTATTTGTTTTTATATATTACCCGACTGCGATGAACCCTAAAGGAGTGTTATGTTTTCAGCTCGTATCTTAAGGGTATTGCAATTTGCAATGCATTCTAACAGTAGTAAGCGATTGTTAGGGCAGGGTGGCATACGACCACGGCTTTCCTCTGAACATCATTACATATATATCTGTGTATAAAAATAAAAATTGTATGTAAGTTGTCTACTTAATAGATGATAAATATTAAATAGTTTGTTGAGAAGAATGTCTGTCAAGAATATTTTCTTTTTCTATACTTTTTAGAGCGCGACGCGAGCTTTCCATAGTCGGGGTGTTTTTTTTTTGTTTTAGTTATTAATATTTTTTTCTTTTTGTAAAGCGAACCTAACTCTGTGATTTGTTACCGTGGAAGAAATGGACTTTATGTAATCGCAGCATATAATAGGTGTATTGTATTACATTTAATAAATTTATCTTTTACAGAAAAAAATCATGTCACTGCCTCCAAAAAAATTATCTGGTGCTCAAAACTTAAAAAGAAAACGGAAAAAGCAAGAAGAATCTGAGAAGGCAGCTAAATTATTATCGAAATTTTTGAGACCTGAGAAATCATCTGAATCGTTATCATCAGAACTAGTTCAACTCCACCACGCAACGGAAGAAGACCTACTTAATAAAAGTTCTTCAGGCGAAGCTCATGAAGATGAAAAACAACACATTCAAGAAGATTTACCTGGTTCTCTATATTTTCGTTGTTGCTAAATTTTCATTCACTTTCCAAAAAAATACCTATTGGTGTTATTAGACTAGCAGCTTCAAGCGTAATTTCATTTTCCAACTAGTTCAGTGGCCAAAATCATAAACATGCTTAATTTAATTTGGCGTATATTCATTTGTCACTGCTAGATATAGGTCTCCCCCAAAGCATCCGACAACGTCCCGTCTTGCGCTACCGCGACCTTCACCAGGTCATCGGTTGACCCTGAGGAGAACCTGCCCGCGCTGCGTCTTCCGGTAGGGACATGGGCGCCACTCAAGAATTCCAATTCCATTCTATCCTATCCTGAAGCTTAAAGACGTCCTCCAATTCGGTCTACAAACGCCAAGCACAGTAGCAAGTGAACTATGTAGTTGGAATATGAAATTACGCTTGAAGCTTTTAATACAAATTATTCCCTCACCTCGTTCGTTTCAGTTAGCGAAATGTTCATAATTCATAATTTTTTCGTCTGGACTTACTTTTTCTGTATTTATTTAGGTATTCCAGGAACCTCTTCTGGATTTCAAAATATTTCGGAAGAAATTATATCCGATGTACAATCATCATCATCTCCTTTTAGAAAAAAAAAATATGATGATATTTCAGAATGGCCATTCATTGACTCTGCGACAAGAGATGAAATAATTACTGAAGGCCCTGTAAGTAATCAAATGAGTAACGAAAACTACCCAAGGAAACTTGACGGTCGTCATTTTTCAAATATGCATTTTGAAAGAGTAATGCCAAATGGGGAAACTTTCAAAAGAAGATGGCTCGTGTACTCTAAATCTGCAGATAAAGTACATTGTTTTTGCTGCCGTTTATTTAATACAAATCCCCAGTCTAGATTGGGAAAAGAAGGATTTGACGACTGGAGGCACTTATCAACGCGTCTCAAAATTCACGAAACATCCTCAGATCATCGACGTGCTGTGAACAATTGGATAGAAGCGTCAATTAGATTAAAGAACTTCAGTGGAATAGACAAGCACTTGCAAAAGCAGATTGAGAGTGAGAAAACACGATGGGTTGCTATCCTCGAACGAATGATGTCAATAGTATTTTTCTTAGCAAGCAATAATTTATCGTTTAGAGGGAGTTCTGGAGCGGAAACTTTATACACTCCTAATAATGGTAATTTCCTGGGTTTAGTGCAGTTACTGGGAAAATTTGATATTGTAATGATGGAGCACCTTCGTCGTGTTGTAAATAAGGAGACTAATNAAAATAATTCCTGAAAGATCCATATTGGAAAAAGCCTGTAGTGATTTGCAAATCAGTTTAACAGATGGGGAAAAATGTGACGTGTCTGGTTGTGAATTGGTTGAGGAACTTATGAGCTTGAACCCATTAATAAAAGATCTTCAATCAGCAGAGCCACTTAAAGTTCTCCAACTTATTAAAAAGAATGATTGGCAGGATATTTTCCCAAATGTGTGGACAGCACTTCGCATCTTGCTGACTATACCTGTAACTGTCGCTAAAGGGGAACGAAGCTTCAGTAAATTGAAACTTATAAAAACTTACCTACGTTCTACTATGTGTCAGGAAAGACTGTCAGATCTTGGAATCTTGTCCATAGAAAATGCTATTGCTCAGAAGCTAAATTATTCCGAATTAATAAAAAAATTTGCAAGCGCAAAAGCCAGAAAGGTAGCCATTTAAGTTTTTCATTAAAGTGGTTGTTGGAAGTTTTTTTTTTTAAGACTGTATGTAGCCTATCAGTTTGAATAAAAGTTGTGAAACAAAATTATTACTTAACTGTTTTTATTTCTCATCTGTACAATTTGCCTCAGCAGGGCATGAGGGTAATACAAGCGGGATTGACGTCATTTTTTTTATTGCGAATGAGCAGAACAACTGCTATGACAAGCACGATAGTCATCATTGTACTTGCCTCATATATCTATAGTAATTTGGCAGATCTAATACTAGTAGGTAATCACGGATAAAGTAACTACATAGTATAGGAACAACTCGGGGCGCCATTTTGAGATTTTGCACCACCTAAAACTTTTGCTAGGGCCGCCACTGGCGTCACCGATCCGGCGAAAGACGGCATCTTCATTTAGCTACGAAATTGAATTTATGTGACAACCTGTCTTGGAGAAATTCCCTTTCTATTCGGGAACCTTCGTGGGTACAAGTTATAAGATGTATAAAATTTTGATAAGTTTTAGGATTGGCATTTGGATTTGGTTCATTGAATTTGAATCAGAAATGAGGAGATCCGCAGGAGAACCAAAGTAACCGACATAGCTCGCAGAATTGCTAAAATCATGTGGCAGTGGGCGTGGCACATAGCTCGTAGAGACGATGGCCGTTAGGGCAGAAAAGTTCTCGAGTGGCGACCACGGGCTGGAAGACGTAGCATGGGCAGGCCTCCTTCAAGGTGGACCGATGATCTTGTAAAGGTCGCGGGAAGAGCCTGGATGCGGGCAGCGCAGGACTGTTAATTATGGAAAACCTTGGGGAGGCCTTTGTCCAGCAGTGGACGTCATTAGGCTGAAACAAACGAACGGACGGCATATGAAAGACTAGGTTGGTTTTCGTCCAAAATACAGGGTGATTCATTCCAGTGAGGATTCCAGTTAAGAAGGAGAAAGAGGAAGGTCGCTACCACCTTCGGCCTAATCACCACTTTTCATCAGGTGAGATGCTGGCTAAGGGTTCCTCGTTTAAGATAAAAAAAATGCAGTCCTATAAAATGACATCAAAGCGATCAACACGTAAAAAAGCTTGCACAACCAGAGTAGAAAAATACTTCTTCTCATAAATTATACCAAACATGAACGGTATACGATCCCCACTTTTTGTTTTCGGCTGAAATACCTACTTCGTAATTTTACGATGTTTATTAAATCGCCGAAGTTATTGTGGACGTTGCTTGCAATAAGAATTTTTAATTTTAGATATTTTATGGCTCGGATATTGGGTAGTGATGCACAAAGCCAAAAAATATTCAACGTGAAATTGTGAAATACGGCAGTTTATAATATAACGCGCGAGATTGTAAATTAACAGGTTAGGTTAGATTGCAACCTAAGTACCTACGTCAAATTATAATCTGACGAAATTTGCAATTTTTTGGTGAATTATAGATACCTAATAAGTATTTTTGCCATGATTCCAATATAAACTAACAATATACAGGTGTTTCAATTGCAATAAGTTTTCAAACTCAATCTTATTTTATTCAATTCATAGAGCTGTTTTTATTTAAAATAACCTGGGATTTCAAAGGAAAAATCTCCACAACTTCTGCTGTTGACTCAAACATATTTGTTAAAACACTGAAAACAAAATACATAAGGTATTTGAATATTGTATGAGAGTGTAGAGTTGCAAGCAAAAATCATGCACACGATAACGCCGTATGATGGCTTAACATTTTCAAAATTTGCAATTCAAATCAGTGGGGGGCGGGGTAGTCACAGTGAAAATTGAGTCAGTAACTTAAATAATATGTAATGCATCACTAAACGTGCTAAAGTAACAGACTGTTTCAATAGTGGTTATGTATTTAAAATACCGACTGTTACTTCTTCGTTTTTCTTGTTACAAAATAAAAAAACAGCTGACAGCTTTTTAAATTTCAAAGAGCTAAAAGTACTATAGTCTGGTCCGGGAGCACGTAGAATTTTGTCCAATGACCCCAAGCTACCCATCCTTATCGCTCGCACGTAATTATGTTGCTGACACGCTCGCACATTCACTGCGGGCGCCCGTCCCACAGTCGCGACAGCAATATAATTGCGCGCGAGCGATAAGGATGGGTAGCTTGGGGTCATTGGACAAAATTCTACGTGCTCCCGGACCAGAATATAGTGTGAAAAACTAAAATAAAAGTACAAAATCCTTCAATGTATCATTTAATTAAAATAGTAGGAATACCTATTAGATTTCGGAATTAAAAACTTAAAATAAATACTCATAAAAGAAAAATGGCATTAAATTCGTGGTAAAAGTATTTAGCTTAGGGGAAATTGACGCCTATTAAGTATCCATTTCTTGTTCAAATTGAACTTACTATATTCATGTTTACTATGACATAATGGTGTGCGTATGTCATAGCGACGAACACGAATTCAAAATTAGTTCCGGAAAGTACTTGGATAGTCTAATAATTTATGACAGTGACCATAACAATACAAATACTACGAGTACAAGGCTTTACCCTGTACCTAACTCAAAACCTGAAAAAGATTTCATGAACGTCCTAACGCCCGTATTCACAAACATTACTATGAGGTCTCACAGTGCGCGTGGACGCACAGGGTCACACACGAACCAATCACAGAGCTCTAGTCAACGCTGTGCGTTCGATTTGCTGCTTCACATAAGCAAGTATCGTTTGTGAATACGGGTGTTAATGTATGGACCAAAAAACCCAGAATCAATTGGGACTAAATGGATATTAACAGTTTTATTATGATGCACATTTAATTTTTACCACACCGAAAGCTCAATGTCGGAATCAATGGGGGGTTGTTAGATACTGAACGCAACATTTTCTACTATTATATTGGTAGAACTGTATTAGTGTTAATTTGTTTAATGTTTGTGTTGGTAACACTGCTCTGTCATCGCTCTTCCGTCGTACATTTTTACCGCAAAATACATTGTTCTGTTTTATCCGCAAATAATCTTTTATTTAACTAAAGTAATCACAATTCAACAGGGGTACTATAGAAGTTATAGACTGATAAACAAGCATAAGTATTATGGTTACCACGAGAGGTTAACGGGGTTAAAAAAATGCATTAATTCTATCAAGTAAATAATTCCACTAAGCTATCAAGTTAAATACGCCCGCGTTTAGAAAAAGTTTTGCAACTTTCACACTAAGTTTCATCCAAAATAGACAACATACTAATTAATAAAGTAGGTTAATTAACCTGATGTATCGCTGACCTAATTAAGGCGTTTCAAATCCGATGGAGCCCAAAAGCACGGATAAGAGCAAAGTTACAAATGGGAAATTTTTGAGACTTACACCAAAACATTTCCTGTAACCGTGGGGATGAGTTTGAACCCTTAATGATCATGTTAAGTTACTAATTTGGAGATTAAAGTTTGTTATGATACGATATGGAGAGTTAATTTGATTAAGATCAAAGTTTACGTCGAATACTTGGAATGTTTGTTTTTTGTAAGAAATAAAGATAAAGCTAAGTAGGTAAATTAATAATAATATGTCTACTTCTACCAGCAAAACAAAATACACGCGAGCGTAGCCATGAGCAAAATATATTACATTAAATATAGAGTTTCCTAAAAAGTATAAGGAGATTTTCCTTTTTTTTATTCATTGCACTTTAATTTTATTATAACTACTGCTAATTTTCTAACTTGAAAACCAACCCATAATGTAAAAAATACATAAACAAGATTTTACAGGTATTTTTCCATTACGAAAGTAATATCATCTCAATGCAGTTTCACGCACACTTTTCTCGTTTTCCAATCATCTACACAGCCAAGACCCAAAATTGAAAATCTTTTTATCATAATAAATGTATTCTATGTAAAAACGGCGATAACAATAAATACATACTTACTACACTGACTCGTCTTAACCAATTTATTGTTATTACGAAACGAGTCGAAATGAGATTTGCCAAAGGATTCCATAAATTCAGCTTAGGGAATGTGGGGAATGAAATCCCACAACATAAACATAAGCAGCAGGCCTATTTACAGAAGCTTCAACAAAAACCAGCGCTCTATCATCACTGGGAAACCAGATGCAGTTTAACGTACCATCTGATCTTACAAAAACAGAGCGTACCTACTTATACCACAAAATCTGGCAAGGCACCTGTAACTCCACCAACTGCGAGTATCTATCACAGTATATATATGAGCTAAAGCAGTAAGGAAACTTAGCCCTTTCGGCGAGTTAAATACCTACACTTCAACTGAGTGTTAGGGTTGGCACTCTTAATCTTTATAAAATTAATAAGGTTCTTACTTAATTATTTATTAAAACGTTTATTTAGGTTTTTTAATTATCAAATACCTAACGGAATAAATTAATTGACTAAGTAGTTAACAAAAACGTGCGGAGCAAATTACTTTATCAAATAGAACACATAAATTGTTAAAAAGCGTAATTACGTAATTTAAAAATAACTATTACAAAATCAGATGTAAGCACTTTATTTAAAAAGTAATATTAAATCATTTTTACAATTCAGAATTATTACGAAGTTTAAAAAATGAAAGTTCTGGTTATGAAGATGCCGAGTTCAAGCAGCCGTATACTACGCAATACACTCGTGGCATGTTTTTAAAAATACAGCGGACAGTGCATGCAATAAAATTATTATTAAAACACAACGCGCGCGACTCTAATCCATATCTGTGCGCGCAACACTCGCGACGGTTGGACTGCGAGGTTCACTGAGCTCGTGTAAAGCGTGCGTCTGTGTGCGTGAGTCTGATTTCGAGCGTTTGTATGAAGCTTCCGTACTGTTTGATTTATCTACTGTGTATCTATGGAGTAGAGTAGGCTTCTACTACTCCCAGTCTTTCCGTGGGTGTTACAAAAGGTGACTAAGGGACAAATAATAATGAAACATTGGAAGTGTAAGCCAAATCTTCCATTTGGCTTCTGTGTGCTTACCATGAGTTTACGTTAGGTGTGCTCGCTAGCGAGTACGTCAAAAAAAATCTATGAAGATTTTATTTCTTGAAACTAGCCGCTAGAGGCGCTGCACAATAACATTTTAATGACATTTTTTTACGTAGTCGCTAGCGAGCACACCTAACGTAAACTCATGGTAAACACACTGGTAAATTAAATTGAATCGCACTCCTGCAGTGCAGGATTGATGAGGATTTGATGAGTGCTACTGACAACGCCACTCTTGTGGCGGAGTTTTGGGCTGACACTGTGTAGGTTGGTTGTCGACACGAAAAGAAGAAGTGGAAACTTAATAATGAAGAAAACTCTGGGAAACCGATTGTCCGACTGTCAGTCCTATCCATCCAATAGCAAAAAAAGAAGAATTGAAGTAATTTTTGGTGGCTTATTATGCCGACTTTCGTACGTTTAACACGAGGGAATTGTTGAGTCTTCTGCATATTTTTCTATTGTACGTGGCGTTAGTATACAATGCTTTGGATCTTGAAATTGCCTAAAGATATCATACTGGATATAACGTGTAATTTGTAACAAATGAAAGCAAATGATGTTTTTGTAAATAATACGAATAACCTTTGAACCCATAACGTTTTCCTTGACTTTTTTAATCAGTAATGCCTACAAAAACCGGTCCCACCCTCATCCAGGTGTTTCCCTAAACATATTATTATGCCTATATACCTGAGCTCCTAATCTACAATTCCAAAATTTTTATACCTCAATGCGAAAGGTCACTGACTGACTCACTCATCACAAAATCTCAGAAACTACAAGTGCTAGGAGTCTCAAATTTTGCATAGGGGTTCCTTTTAGAACGTAAGTGCTTACTAAGACGGGATTTTGCAAAATTCAACCCCTAAGGGGGTAAAAGGTATGCCATAGGCCGCTAGTAATAGGTATTCTAAAGCTGAAGAGTTTGTTTGTTAAATTGCTTGATCTCAGGAACTACTGATACGATTTGAAAATGTATATGTGTGTTGGACAACATCACCTTACTTACCTACAGCCAATAGGGGCGGAGCAGTAAAGGAAAATGTTGCAAAAACGGGAAATAATTTTTCAAACTATTTTCACACAGCTAGTAAATATTAAAGTAGAGTATATTAATATGTATACGTACTTTTAATAATTAGTCTTATTATCTGGTGTCTTGAAAAGGTTATAATAATATTCTTCATCTTCCATGATATTGATGTTATTCACGAAAAATATTACGTTACAAGAAGCAATCAAAACCTCAGCGACTGAATGAAAACAACATTGGATAAAATTGAGTTTATGTTACAATGAACCCAATTTGTTAAAAGGTCTTTTGATGTACCCTTGTCTGGGATATAAGATTAACTAAACGAGTTAGATTTCAAGCCAAGTGGTGTACTTTTGTTCAAGCAGAGATATATCTGTTACCCTTTGTTAATTTAGAACATTCTAGAATAGAATTTGATAGTAAACAATAGAGAATTTGATTCTATTGTTGGATAGTAAATAATATAATTAAAGATATGTGGATTCTGTGGAGGGCTGTTGAACTGAATTCAAGGTCATCAGTTTTGTGTAAAGGGTTACAGTTAATTTATTTAACAATATTTGATATTGAAATCAAGTTTAAGATGTTTAGACGATTATCACACTGCACCGCGCTCCGCCGCGGTCCGCGTGATTACATATAAAAAATCCCGCGCGCAGATGCGTTGTCAGTGTGTTGTGCCGCGCGTGTTTTCTATACAAACTGAGGTACTTGCATACAATGANCCTTAAGATTGTATAATTATGGTCTGTTTTATCTCAGGATATAATGCATAGACCTTTGTTTACCGATTGTAATTATTTCCAGGGTAAAAATACTCACTAAACCAGATTTTTCGTAACTTAAAGTTGTGTACTATTTATTGTACGGCGGGCGTTAATGGGTTAACTTAAGTAACTCTGGCGTAAGCAGTCAACAGACGATGAAGCAATATTACTATTTTAAGCTGAAAATATATTGATGACAATGAATCATGCATCCACTTGCTGGAGCACGTACTGCAATAACCGTGCGATTAAAACATCAACTTCATACCCTGAACATGATACTGTATGACATTTTAATTGTAGGTAGGTACATAACTAGCCATTCTACTGTTAGATAACAAATAAATATAACGCATGTTGCATAAGTCAGCTATGAAGCTCTGTACATCCGTGACTCCGGCGATAAAATGGCACGTTAAGTGTAATGTCACATTAGCAATAACACAAACGTGACATGGCTTACGTGCGACATTGTTTAAAATAAAATGCAGCCCGCACGTAGGTATGAGAAAATGTTCCACTAAAATAAAAATTGAATTTATTCGGTACTACGATGTATCCTTTTTACACACACACTTCATGCCCTTGAAAAAGCAATTACAATTACAATCTGTTACTATTTACATAATGAACTTTTTAATTACTTCATGTTAAGTAACTACTTTAATTGGAAAATGGCACCTAATACTGTTACATAAGATGTCATGGTGTTTATTTTGATACTTCGTTCAATTTAGAGTACTTACCTATGTACTATTTAAGTTTTCAATAATATTAATGGTTATATACGTTTACAGTAAACTACGTTAATACCTCAATTTTATAGATTACTGTTTACTATGGAAATATTAGTACAAATATTATCTACATAATAATATGTATAAACTTGGTAAGGTTTGTTATTACTTATTAATATTATAATAACAAAAGACTAACTTCATCATTCTTTGAACATAAATATGCAATTACGAATATAATATCAATATTTGATTTAAGAACAGGTATTTTACATAATTATCGACGTAATAAACCGGTAAGTAATAAATAAACGCAGGTCACATTATAATACTATGCAGAACGTATTAAAAATATTTTAATATGCTATTGTCGCCAGCGTTACGACTATTTTGGTACATATCGTGATGAATTCTTACATTAAAGTAGAACCTACTAACTAATCGACATAGCTCAACGCACACCACGCCGAGGTTAACAAAGGTCAATGTTTGGCAATTACCAACCTTTTATGTGTTTACATTGGAATTTACAACTCGTCAAATTTACACCCGCAACGTGTTAACTAGAGGTCGTACTACTCAGCGAGGTTTATTAATATTTGAGTTTGTCAGCCATTGACCACCTGTATTAACCCTGGAATACCGGAATAAGTGAAAGAGCTTATAATATCGAATTAACTGATTTAATCACTGTTTTAAACTCTACAATACGATATCAAATTACACTATAAATAGCTGTATTTGATTAAGTCAATACTTTTTTATTATATTGATAAAAGTTACCGTTTTTAGCTGTACACAGTACAAATAGGAAATAGGTTTGCCCATGTTAGTACTGACACAGTAAGACTAATAATTTAAAATACCTTTTGAAAACTTTAAAAAATATCTAATTACGTATTGATCATTTGCTAACTCAAACTTAAAATGGAGCCTTCATAGAGTCGCCATTATCAATACATGATAGTTTTTCTTCCCGCATAGTCGTCGCTGTAACAATATAAGATTGAGTATGAAACCTTACCGATCATTCCTCGGTTGACTTCTTCGACCGCCCGCTCGATGAGCACGAAGAGTGACCACATGACGCACAGGGCTGCCACGCAGTGGAACAGCACAGCGCAGCACAACCGCCGGCGCTCGACTCCCGACATCTCTAGGAGTCGCCACTGCAAGTTAACGCACAATTTAAATAACCAATCAACTAATTATAAAACTAAACATTTCACACTGAACTATCTAGTCCCAAACTAAGCATAACTATGGGTATTAAACAATGGAATGAAAAAAATATTATAGAGGTGTGGTTTTGTAAAACAACGCCCATCAAAAATACCTTTCGTTCGTTCGTTCGTTGCAGCCAAATGACGTCCACTGCTGGACAAAGGCCTCCTCCAAGGTTTTCCACAATGCACGGTCCTGCGCTGCCCGCATCCAGG
The DNA here is from genome assembly GCF_004193835.3 of Ostrinia furnacalis. Lineage (NCBI taxonomy): Eukaryota > Metazoa > Arthropoda > Insecta > Lepidoptera > Crambidae > Ostrinia > Ostrinia furnacalis. Next base: position 542,778 of record NW_021130422.1, on the reverse strand, counting down.
CTCTTCCCGCGACCTTTACGAGATCGTCGCTCCACCTAGTAGGAGGCCTGCCCACGCTACGTCTTCCAGCCCGTGGTCGCCACTCGAGAACTTTTCTGCCCCAACGGCCATCGTCTCTACGAGCTATGTGCCCCGCCCACTGCCACTTGGTTTTAGCAATTCTGCGAGCTATGTCGGTCACTTTAGTTCTCCTGCGGATCTCCTCATTTCTGATTCGATCACGCAGGGAAACTCCAAGCATGGCCCGCTCCATCGCCCTTTGGGTGACCTTGAGCCTTCAATAAAGCCAAAAATACCTTTAATCATGGAAAAATCCATGAAATCAGGAAAATGGTATTATTACGCGGGCGAGCTATCGGACAGTCCCCCCGCTCTCCCGCGGCGGCCGCATGTGCTCGGTGGTGTAGCGGGGTACGCGGGGGTGGTGCGGGCGGTAACAAGCGCCGTCTCGAAAGTTTTAGGAGACGTTTGAACAAGGTTTTTTTACTAATAAAGTAATAGTTCAAATTTTATTTGTTTTTATTGTTTTTACTTTCATGTGTACTACCACCCCAGAGATAGGCATTGTTTTACAAAACCACACCCTGTATAAGCTTTTGTCATTACTACTCATTTTACATTAATACTAGTTTTGGCCATCCCTAGCCTTCTGGTAATGATGCTATAAATTGGAGAACATCCCTTATTAATTAGTTATATTTTTCTATTATCTTTAAAAATTCCAAGTCTTTCTTTTTAAAATTAGCATTGATAACATCAGTGTTATCAATGCTATTTACACATCAGTGTGTAAAAGAATAATGATAATAAGATTAGAATAAGAGTATATTGGTACGTATAATATTGTAAAGTTAAAGTTTGATTCAGTATTTTGTTGTTGAAGGAAAATATACCCAGAAGAGTGATGCAGTTTTACATCTTGCAATTAACATTTTATAATTAAACAGGACAAAACATTTTAATTGGCTCCTCACTGTACTGTTTAATTACTACCGTCAATATAAGAAATGCTAAAATGCTGTGCTCGACAGAGTTCATCTCTAAAATAATATACCACCTTTGTAACATTGTAGGTGCAATAATTAATTGAGTATTGAGTAAAAGGATTGTGTAGAAATCTTAATCAATAATAAAGTATTTTTATAAAAACACATACCTCATTGAATGGCTTTATTTTAGTGTGCATGATAAAGTTGAATTTACAGAGTTCACATGATCTAGTCTCTGATGCCGTTAACCATTGCTGCAGGCAACTCTGGTGAACATACTTCAAGCTCCCTGAAAGAAAGAATTCATTGTAATTATTTGAATCACCAATTAGGGTATTAATTTACATATTCACAAAGATAAAATAAGTACTAATTTATCCTCATGACTGTGACATCCTTAGAACTGAATAAATGGAATGTTTTCCAGGAAATAACTACCTTAAATACTTACAGATGGTTATAGTAAAATAGATCTAGATTGTTTGACATTTCATGATCAAAGTTTATAAGTTCAGCAGATAAACTTGAAAAAGATTGAGCCAATGAGTTGTGAATATTATTTTATTAAAAATTATCACAACCATGAACCATGTTTATTTTTTGTTAAAATTAATGGAATCAATTCATACTGCATGCATATCATACCTCATGTAATGGAAATATAGGGCAACTTAAAGGAATATTTATAAATGTGTGGATGTGGCATTTGTATCTATACTATACTCAACATCAAATAAACCGCACCTTCCGCGACGCGAACTTTAACGATTTTCTTCTGACACAATCATGGTACCCCAACAATATTGGTGTTATTTGAAAGCCCAATAAATATACTTAAAGAAAAACACATTTAATTTCTTAATAAATTATTAACATATACCATAAATGTGACTTGAAAAAATACCTCACTTTGGGCCCACCTATGGGATCAATTAGACCAATTTTTATGTAAAACCAAATAATGATTTCACGTGTCCTCTTTAACAGATGGATAGCAATTAAACCCAACTTATCAGTTTTATAGCCATAAAAGTTGGCTCTAGCGTAACTACCTATTTTTTGAAGAAGTGACTCTGGATCCTTCTAAAGACACATTTTTGGGGTAAAAACCTTTCCTTTGACTTTTAAATGGTACCAATATTGGTGGGAAGTGGGGATGCATACGTTTGAAAATGCTTGTAGCGGGAGGTGCGATTTATTTGACGTCGAGTGTATTTTTAACACATTTTTCATTGAAAAATGGGTACTTCAATGGGTCAATTCTTACATTTGTGTTACTTAAATACACTGAAAGCAATAATTGTAATATATTGAAAATGTTTCCATTGTGTTAGCATGAAATTAGCAGTGCTATCCTTAACCTTCAGGAAATGTATAGACGGAGATTAACATGATGAAGTAAGCTATAAATTATGTAACCTATGCACTTGTTATCACTGCTAAATGTAAACATTATGTGACTTCATGCATTATGTGATTTTGTAACATCATCAATATTGATAACTACCTAACCATAAAATGTTTAAAGTGCAATATAATTGATTTAATTATTATGACTTGTAATTTATTGCTAAATTTGTTTGTTATTACAAAAACATCACATGCATGTAAAACAGCTATAAATAAATTACTGGAAACTGTTACAAATTATTGTTTATAATATTAACACAAGTAGTAAACACCTGATTAATTTTGCTCTCACATTTATTTCGCAAACTAGCATTAGTTTAAGTTAGGAGTCTACTCAGAATAAAGAGCAGTTTTTTTTTTCATAAATTATTTTTGATCAAAAAATCAAACATAACAAAAAATGCAATGTTGATGAACAATAAAAACAATCGGGGTTACGCTGGTTTACGTGAGTCACAGGACAGGCGCATACCTGAACAATAGCAGGGCGCGAGCAGAGGGTTGTGCACCTCGCTCTCGCAGTGGCAGATGCGGCAGATGTCCCCGCTGGAGTTGCTGCACGACGTGCGGCTGCTGCCCGAGCCCGTGCGCACGGCTTCCCTGCCACATCCACCACCCCATTCCCAACTCTCAATATCGGACGAATTTTTAACGTTTATCTGTTGCACTGGCATTGTTACCGCTAAGAATGCTCAAAAGAGCCAACGCAGGTCCTCATTTACAAACACAAATGAAAATTTTGAGCGGTTATCATATCGACAAAGCGAATAACTAAAAACATGTTGTCACGTCTTCACATCGCAGCGATTTTAACTAGATGTGTTACAAGTATGTAACTACTACTGTGGTGTATATTTGGAGGAAGAAGATGGGAAAATACACAAAATAAAAGATGTAAACTCTACGCTTTTCACTCAACAAGAAAAATATCAATAACCATCGCGTACGGATGCTGGTACTGTCAAAATCAAAATTCAATGAACGAATGAATGATTGATTGGACCGACAATGGACGTGAGTAGTGAATGAACGAATTAAAAGTAACCCTGTAATGCTGTGCTACTTGGCCTTTTGAAATGAGCTCGAACTCGCTCCCTCTATGTTGTTATTAAATCTTTGGCATCTCCTTTAATCTATGCCTGTCAAATTTTTTGACTTTTGGTTTTTTTTCTTTCTGTCTTGCTCTCTGTGACATTTGAGCGGCTTTCGGCGGTGGTGGTTTTTCAGTGGAAAATTGCGTACATGACAAAGCCTTAAAATGGAAGTTCCCTCTGAAATTAAAGCTGAAGCTAATTCTTTAGTGCATCAATTCCTCCTAAATGTAGATAAAGGATTGGCACAAAACTTTGCCAAGCTGACAAAAGCGGTGAGTACCAAGAACCACGTGTGGCGGTGGCCTCGGTTCACACGTGGTGGTTAACTATCCAAATGTACTACCGAGACTTGATTTTGTATATTATTTAGCTTGTGTTTCATGAAGAATGATGATATTTACCAACCTTTTTGATATCAACAATGATTTCACTATTCGTCACTACCACTGACTTGTCTAAAAAATTAAATCCATTTCCGTAGTTACCATTGATTGCCTGCTTTTATTTGTATTATATTGTTTCAGAAACCACGTGCCAAAACTCTGCCTACACTCACCGATTTAATTGCAGAGAATAAAAAACAGAAACCTTCCAAAAAGGCTGCAGAAAGGTATTAGTATTTCTATCATTATGATGCTACTGGCCTTGTTGGTTAGATTAGAAGACTATAAACATCATTATGGTTGATATACGTTATTTTGCTTGAAAAACACTTATTTCATTAAAATGTAATGTATGTTAAGTAATATTATGTCATAATTTCCTAACCAAACTTAATAGTTTCAGTACTACACTTTATCTAAGATTCATTAATAATATCTTTATTTTAACACCATTGTGAAGTGTGTGGAGTATGATAGACATAATAATGTTACAACTTTTGTTTTTAGTTCTGACGATTCCAGTGATGAAGACGAGCCTCCAAAGAAAGTCCCACAGATCAATGGCAAAGCACCTGCTGCAAACAAGAAACAACAGTCATCAGATTCTGATAGCTCAGAAGATGAAAAACCAGCCCCAGTATGTATTTTAAAACTCATCATAATTATTAAAGTAATATTTTGTATGGTATCATTGAACATTATCACTCTGTGGGAGATATTAACTATTAAATAATAAAATGTCATTTGGGTTTAAAAAAATACCATGCATGCACATACATTTTTGAGGTTATGTAAGTGTGATGTTCAACCCTGAGTTTTCTGTTCTCTGGAAATGTACTGCACTTTAATATTTGATTGATTTGGTTTTGAAGTAACAAAAACATTATTAAATATTGAGGTGACTAATATTTTAAATGATTATCAGGCCTCAATTATGAACTAAATGTCAAAACAATAATATTTGTATGATGATACAAAGTACTATTTATTTTACAATACAATATCACACATGCACTCTCAAGATGACTGTTTACAAACTTGTTATTTCAGAAACTGCACAGCTATAAGCAATTATGTAATTGATTTCCTGAAAAAAGTGTTCTTACCTTGGAGAAAGATTTACTGTGTATTTTGTATCACTATTTCAGACATGTAACTAGTTTAGATATGCAGTTCCAAATTAAATAGTTAATACTTTGCTCATTAGGGTGATAATGAGTCAATGTCAATACATTGATTACCTGCAATGATGAAAATATGTGAATGATTTAATGTGATTTTAATTTTACAATATTCGTCACTACCTCTGAAAAGTAATGCCATAATGCTTTATATGCATTTTACTTTTGTAGATATAGTAATTTTTTTATATTGTTTACAGGCAAAGCCTAAGCCAGCTGTAACACCAGCCAAAAAAGCAGCAGATTCATCAGACAGTGACAGTAGTGACGATAATGCCACGTCAAAACCCAGTAAGCCACCAGTGAAACCTCAATTAAACAATACACCAGCCAAAGCAGCTGCTAAGACTCCTGCCAAGAAACCAGAATCATCCGATAGTGACAGCAGTGATGAAGACACACCAGCACAAAAGAAGCCAGCACCCAAAACACCTGTTGCTGCCAAAGCTCCAGTAAAGAAGCAGGATTCATCTGACAGTAGCAGTGAAGATGAAAAACCTAAGGCACAAGCAAAGACACCCGCCAAGACACCTGCTAAAACACCTGTAGCCAAAGCCCCAGCTAAAAAGCAAGATTCATCATCTGATAGTAGTGACAGTGAAGATGAAAAACCCAAGCCACAAGCAAAAACACCTGCTAAAACTCCTGTAGCTAAGGCCCCAGCTAAAAAACAGGAGTCATCTGATGACAGTGACAGCAGTGAAGATGAAAAACCGAAGCCTCAAGCCAAGACACCTGCAAAAACACCTGTAGCTAAGGCTCCACCTAAGAAACAGGAATCATCTGATGACAGCGATAGCAGTGATGATGACAAACCTGCTCCAAAACCTGCCGCCAAACCACAGGCTACACCAGCCAAAACTCCATCCAAGGCTCCAGTTAAAAAGCAAGAATCGTCAGACGACAGTGACAGCAGTGATGATGATAAGCCTAAAAAACCAGTACAAAAACCTCAGCCTGCTAAGCCTGCAGCTAAAGCACCTGCAAAGAAGGACTCATCTGATGATAGTGATGACAGCAGTGAAGACGAAAAGCCTAAGCCTGCTCAGAAGACCCCCGCAAAGGCACAACCTGCGGCTAAACCAGTTGCTAAAAAAGCATCTTCTTCTGAAGACAGTGAAGAGGACAGTGAAGATGAGAAACCTAAGAAGCCAATTCAAAAGCCCCAACCGACCCCAGCTAAGTTAGCTAATAAACCACCAGTCAAGAAGGACTCTTCTGATGATAGTGATGATAGCAGTGAGGATGAAAAGCCTAAGCCTGCCCAAAAGACTCCTGCTAAGCCTGCTGCTAAACCAGCTGCAAAGAAAGATTCTTCTTCAGATGATGACAGCAGTGAGGATGAAAAACCGAAGCAAGCTGTGAAGTCTACCCCAGCTAAAGCTGCACCAGCTAAAAAAGCTGATTCCTCTGATGATGACAGCAGCGATGATGAGCCTAAACCAGCTCCTGCTAAGAAACCAGCTGCTAAGAAAGAATCTTCAGATGATAGCGATGACAGTGATGATGAACCTCCTGCAAAAGTATCTAAAAAAAATGATGACATTCAAGTGAGTATGCTAACATATTTACTATCTTGAAACTTATTATTTGTTTGTGTTAACATAATATCTAATATAATTTTTCTTATTTTTAGACAAATGGTTTCCAATCTGGAAGGAAGAGGAAAGCATCCAATGAAGATTTGGGACCAGCTAAAAAGCCATACAGCAATTTTGTAAAGGTAAGCAATACTCAATACTGTTAGCATGCACTATTTAATATAATGTATTGTGATAATTAAATTATCTGGCCTAATTATTTTTAAAATGCTGACTTTAGGGGACCAACGTCGTCTCTACACCGAATACTAAAGAAAATGAAGCCGATAATAAGCCATCTCCATTCCGACGTGTAGTTACTGAAAAAGTTGAAGTGGACCCTAGACTTAAGGATAATTCCTTTGAAGCTAAGGTAAATGCCCTAAAGATTTAAAAAGCCAAGGCAACTCAATGTAAAACAACATGTATTGTATAAAACGTATTGTTACTTGTTACTCAATGGCTGTCATTTTCGGGCATTTACTTTCGTGGAAATTGTACTGCATTATTTACACAGGGTTGTCTTGGTTTTACAAATATTAATTTACTCGTTAGGAGGGCGAAACTCAGGACGGCGACGGAGAGAACGAAGAAGGAGACGACAACCAAGGGGGTTGGCAAAACCGCGGTCGGGGCGGCTTCCGCGGCGGCCGCGGGAACGACAGGGGAGGCCGGGGGGGCTTCAACGACAGAGGAAGGGGCAGAGGCGGGTTCAACGATAGAGGCAGGGGCGGATTCAGGGGCAGGGGTGGATTTAACGACAGGGGGGGACGCGGGGGTAGAGGCGGTCGCGGGGGCTTCGACCGGGGCGGGTTCGGAGGCGGCCGAGGCGGCGACCGCGGAGGACGAGGCGGCAACCGCGGCGGCCGCGGGGACCGTCACTCCTGGGGAGGCGATAAGGGTGGATTTAACAAAGGAGGGTTCAATGACAGAAAAAGCTTCGATGGCGGAGATAATTCTCAAAACAAGAAAATAGTATTCGACTAAATGGGTAAGCATATTTTGAAATATTTTGAAAACTACTCTAGCAATTAAATGCTACTACGTTCCTCAAAAATCTCTTTAAAAACTACAAAACTACTTGTTTGGAAAGGATTATTCAACAAGTTGATTCTTGTTTCACTTTATTTTTGCCTTGACACTAAATAAAATTTATTATCCCCCATCCATAATGCATAACTTCGTTATTGAGGAGTATTATTTCCGCTCAGTAGTTTTTCTTTTAGTAAATGATGACTTTCTTCAACAGTTTGGAGCCCGCGGTTCATGGGGAGAGCGTGCGAACCTCGACTTGAAACATACGCGAGGCAAGTCATTCAAACATGAAAAAACGAAGAAAAAGCGGGGCTCTTACCGCGGGGGTGCCATTGACACTGGCGTCCATTCCATTAAGTTTGAGGACTAATCCAATAGTATCACTATCTTCTATATTTTTTTATCTATATTTTGACTCCTGTTTCAATAACAGTTTATAGCCTGACCAGGAACATAAAAACCCTGGCATAGAGGCGCTTCAATTGCATTTGATAGTGCAACACTGAGTACAGTCGTACATGTGTTAAATTAATAGGCTAAATTTATGTATCAGGATTCAGGATTACGGGCTAATTTGATATTTTCATAAATTAACGAAAAATATTACTAAAGGTAACCTGGTTTAAATAAATTAAATGAAACCATAAATCGAGCTAGTAGGATTTATTTTTATTTATTCATCAATAATCAAATTCAGAACTTGAATATTCAACTGCAATGTCTGCTCATGAACGCTTCAAACTCGGTACTTCTTTCCCAATTCCATAAAATTCAAAACTTAGAAAGTGACAAAAAACTTTAAAATAGGTAGTTGAAACAGACTACAGCTAATTTTCATAGTGGACTGTACTATACGATAAACATGTCAGTCAATTTGACAACCTTTGTCGGAAACATTATTCAATGAAAATATTGTCCGAACCCTTAGTATTTCTCTTCGACAAATACATTAACACATCGTGAACCACTTTTCTTTCACGACTATAAAAATATTTTAGCAATTTAATTCACAAAATCAATTGCAAACATTCAAAATAAAGTTTGTTTACACTTTGACAACAATAGACTGACATGCAAGGTGACATGTCAATGAAGTTTTCAGTTACTGTTGCCATTAAAAGAAATTAGTACCATTAGTTTTCCGCAACATGGCGAGGGTTTTTATGTTCCTGGTCAGGCTATACATACCGTATTGCTGCTGCATTTACTATGACTTGATCGTAAGTTTTGAGACGATAAATTTCCGTCTCAGTTTCAGCTAGTTATAATTTTGTAGTTATTTAAATTGGTTTCTTAGGTATTTATTTACCTAAACACTTAACTTTGCCTTTTGGTAAATATTTGTCGAGCTTTCGCATTTGATAGCTCGGAACTTAAATATTATTAGAGTTTATTAATGTAACTAATGACTTATTCAATGTGAAATGTTTCTTTCATTATTATAAAATATGCATTTTGAAAATGATGAAAATATACAACTTACATTATTGTTAACCACAAACCTAAATGCACAGACTTGATAAAAGTCTAGATAAAATATTATGTTAGTTTCAGCTGGATAATTCCATGCTTAGGGTGACGAAAATTTAAGTTTTATTTTTTTATCTGCTATCTTGCGTTTATGAATGAGAGACATGACTACGTGTCCAATAGAGTAATACATTTACGCTCGACTAATTAAGATTAAAATATATCTGTGTATTAATTTTAATTACTATGTAAATATTTGATATTGAGTAAGTGTTGATTTTATATTTGTACATAAGTAATTTAGGAATACGAAATTTGAATAAGGATGAGTTTTAGTATAATAAGCCCGCCTTTAATTTAAAAAAAAATCTGCAGTACTGTTTTATTTTACATCAATGATCAATTCCCCTTTTGATAAAAACCAATATAAACGGATTGTCGGATAAAGTAAAATAGATACCTTAATTTATAGCAAACCGGAAGCCAGCTAATAATAATGCAGTTCTGGAAATCAATTAGCTGGTAGATACGATGTCATTTCAGAAAGGAGGCTCCGGGCGGGCAAATGACGGTAGTCGAACTAACTCAATGTTCGCCGCGTGCGCGTAACCATCTGGTTTCCGGAATGCGGTGAGAGTTTTGAAGTGCACGAACTTAAGAGAATTAAAATTCCTCTGTCTTAATAAAATGCTATTAAAAATAAACTACATTTGATTATTGCATTCCAAAGAGCGCCGATTGGTCTGATGTTATTTCTGCATCTACCTACTTCTTTAGATAGAAGCCTTACTATGCCACTATAACCACCAATATAATAAATGTGAGTATTGTATAAAGATCAGAATTACCTAGTATATGAAAATAAATAAGATTTGAAAACACGCGGGTGACGCTGTGTCGCGCGGATATGATTGTGATTTCCACCGTAACCTAGTTCTCGTATGTGTTCTGTGACCTAGTTGATGTGACTTTCTTTACGCCTACAGTAGATAAAACTCTTCGAAATGATTAGTATTCTCATTTTTTTTATAAATAATCGTAAGCGTTTAAAAAAAGTGAGATTAACGAAAATTCGGTTTTATAGATGACCCACGCTGAACTGTCCCGCCAAACTCAATGACAGGGGGGCGCTACCATCGTTCAACTATATGGTTTCCAACATGGCAAAAATCTGAACCAGCGATCCGGTATTGACGGTGGCGCCCCACTGTCAATGTCATCGACAGGACAGTCCAGTATTTGGAACTATATATCGCACGCGCTTCGGGTGCCGGTTTTGACTAGTCCCGTTAGCATCTCTACTCTGTGACTAGTCCGTTCCTATTGGGGGCGTTTGGCCGAAAATATAATTTTCTCTTTGGTACGACCAGCTGATTGTCACTGTCAAGTCAGTTGTCAAAACATTGATAATAATTTTAGGTTATAATTTCTCAAAAAAATGATTCTTCATAGTAAAATTAATATTATGTTTCGTAATCTTTCGTCTGTACGTTTGACAACGAATAGAACATTTAAGAATTTTGGCCACAAACGGGAACAAATTCCTCTTGTTACCACATTATGGCATGGGTTCCTTACCTTTACTTTCATTGGAACGGCATTGAATTGGGACGCGTATGTATTTTATTATTTACTCTACCTATATTCTGAATAATCCACAACATAATATTTCAATTTACCTACATATTATTACTAAAATGTAAATTGTACGGAATCATTTGAGATTGTTTTCTCTCATTAGTTTGGTTTCGTTGCTGAATACTTACATTTCTAAAGGAAAATTCAAATAAATATTTGGTAGTTTCTTGACTTTTAATACTCTCAGACCTATCTTAGTTTTACCACGTATTACATTATACATCAATTTAAAAATCAGTTTTATGTTAAGAGTATATCCATGTTCTTATAATAACTGATTTTAAAAATTTAACTCCTTTCCAGAATAAACAAATTCTTTTTTGGTGACAAGGACTTTGATGAAGATATTCAAAAGTCTCTGGCATACAAGATCGTAGAAGATTAGGTAACAGGTTTGGGATTTTAGTCAATTATAATGTAAATTTTAGGAATTAGTAATAATTGTAAACGCGTACAACTAAATGTAAAATATACTTTTAAGATAATATAGGTGTTTTCTATTTAATTTACTGTTATATCTGTTATATAGAAAAAATCTGCCACACAGTTGAGAGGTTTGATAAATGAAACTTGTAAATAAAATTCATTTTTGGCACCACTATTTATAAAATGGGGGCAAGTAATCATATTTACACTCAGCAGTTGTTGATGCCACAGATGAGCATGACTAAAAAGATGTGTTAGACATCAATCATAATCATGGTAGCATCTCATTGTACCCTAAGGACTTGGGATATTTTTGAACAATATTTTTTAAATTCAAACTAGCACTAATGGGAAAATTAAATTTTCACCACAACATCTCTTGCCAGTATCTACTAGATTAACTGCTAATAAATCCTCACCAGTAAAAATTTGGTTTGTTCTATGCCACAAGGTTACTCCACTAAGTAGTCAGTCTGAGCAATTCATGAAAATTTTTTTTTTTACTATTACAGAGAATGGAGATAATGAAAACATTAATATAAATAAAATACTTTATTTAAGCTCACATATCATAATGTGTTGTATGCTAACTGCAATAAGTAAATCTAAATAAATAGTTCTTAAAAATTAAAATTACCATCAACAGTAGGTAAATATAAAATGTTGCAAACATGAAATTTAATCTGCAATCCCTTATCGTATTACATTAGAGCATTGTAACAAATCATAACTAGATACAATATCATATATGGTACTCGAACATTAACTTAAAAAGTTATAATTAAGGAAACCAAAATTACCATACTTTCAGGTAGTTGGTGCACCAATATATTTTCAAAAGAAACCATTGATTACCTTTCGCGAAGCTCTTAAAATGTTCTTTCTTTAATATTAATTACTACTACTGTTAATGTTAGTGACAGTTCACTGCAACATTCCGGAAGCTGTATACAAAGCCTTAAAAAATTAGACAAAACTGTGAATTATTATCACAATATTGCGAGCATTGTTGTAGTAGAAAAGCACCAAATTGTTAATAAAATATTATTCATGTTACATGAAAAAAGGAAAGAGGACTCTGTCACTTCTTATGACTATTTACATCTTCCTAATATTTTGTCATTCTATTAAAAATAAACAGAAAATAGGTACAGTACTTTTAATTGATGATTAAATTATTGTTGCTACTCAGTGACTAGTTTTACATACAACTTCACATTATGTATTTTTTATTTAGTTTGATTACCTTGACAGTTTTGTTTAATATATTGATAAATAAGATTATATACAATCAATATAAAACATAGTATTGCTGCATGATAATGTATCGGCATGTTATAAATAGCTTTCCAAACGCCTTTCTGTTCCCTGACACTGTTTAATTTAGATGTTCTCCTTGAAACAAAATCTTCATCGGAAGTTATTTTCGGTTCACTAGCTACCGGTGGTTCTTGCTGTTTTTGGATCACTGTTTCTTTTCGTATATTATCATTAACATCCTCCTTATGGTAACTGCTAAGAGATTTATTTGTACTCGTCTCTAAGTGGTAAGTTGTCGCTTTACATGCTTCATTTGTTATTGTTTCCTTACTTTCCTGCTCAGTCTCCCTTTCTACGATAATTGGTACTGGCGTTGCCCTGCTAATGACTTCTGTTGAACAGGCGTCCAAACTTTCCTGTAAGTAGTTATCAATTTTCGTCAATTGTTCAGACAACAGCAAGTTCGCCAGTGGACTATGAGGCCTTCTAAACGGTTCAGTAATATTCAAGTTGTCAAAGTTTTTCTCCTCAATTTTTACACTCTCCGTTTCGAATTGCTTCTCTTTGCATAAAGAATTTACTATTTTGTAACTTTTCAGATCCTCATAGTTGTCTTTCAGGTATTCGATAGTAGCTCTGTTTATGTAAAACTGTGACGGAGTAAGCAATCGTGGAGTGTCTAATTCCGGTGGCACTGGAGTGAACTTGACTTTGATGACGTCCTCATTGGTGATCGTTTCAGTTTTGATGATGTCGTTGACGTACTCCTTGTTACCGTGCGATCCGCTACCCTCGTACACGCTAGGCGAGTCGGTGACGTCGTGGCGCGTCGAGCTGTGGACGCGATCCACGGTAACCTTGCTGAGTAACTTGCCATCCGCGCTTCTTATGTCAGAAAACAGCCCTCCATCGAAGTGGAGGGGCGTTTCCAACTTCCTCGTCCTTTGCGGCGACGGTGTTTCAGGCGCCGTAGCAGTGAGCGGCGAAGGGGAGACCGGGCGGAAAGTCGTAGTCGAGTAAACAGTGTCGGAGTTGTACATTATCTGCGGGGGACTAGCGGGCGTGAGTCTTACAGAAAGGTCGCCCTCCCTTTGCGAAGAAGCTCTGTCCTTCGAGGTTCTTTTTGCACACCTGAAGAGAAAAAAAACTAGTGATTAGTTTTTTATTTTAAACGGAACTTTTCTCATTTGGTTAAACTGATCATGGTTGGATAATAAATTCGTAATCATTGTGGTTGAGGATTGAAGCGAAAATATCTATTTACACAGTTCGATTAATCTTTTTTTTTCTTATTTCAACTTAGACAGATTTTTAACATCAAATAGGCATCAAGTGTTAAACAAAAAATATGTAAAACATAGTTTCATTTCAGCACTTGTGGACAAAGTCCCATGATATGCATCACGTACTATGCCACGAGCTTGTGTACAGCAGGCCCAGAAATAACTTTCTTTGTCCGTTGTGCAATATTCTATTTATTTAAGTGATTTTTCATGTCATTCCCCATCCCCATGACCCTATACTGCACAACAGATTTTCGTTTTCATCTAAATTACGATAAGGATTGTTGACACCATTAACAAAATGGTTTCGACATAATATTGCAGGGTCTAAGTAACACCGGTCTCCTCTCTGGATCAGTTGTTTGTTTTGTCTCATTTAGTTGGGAGCCCTGAAATTGTTAGTAAATGGTGTCAACAATCCTGCTACATCTACTTACATACTAAATGCGCATTTTTATAACGACACTATGAAGACACATTGATAACAATTACCACTTAAATATGTTGCTTAATTATTGTTAATAGAAGTTTCAATAATTATAACGAAGATACTTAGGTAGTAATGTCGTTATAATAAATGCGTTAATTTCTAATAAGGAATACATTTATATAAGTATTTTTATAACAATCGAACAAACACATCAAATAAATATAATAGGTATCTCTACATAAAATAGCCAAAACATTTTAAATAGTATTAATATCAAATCGGCTACGACAAAATGTAAGCGGGTCTATTCTACATACAAGCACTTCGAAAACAAATACCTTTATGTACAAAATTATAATAAATATAATATCTAACAAAATCTTCCTGAACCGTGGGAAGTTTAATCAAATATTATTAAAGGTACTTAGCTATTTAAAAAGGGACACACTCCTGGAGAAAACACACACAATTGTTAATTCAGGGATAATTAACACAGTGTGGCGGCGTATGTATGACGAGCTTCGTACTAATAATAAATTGTGTTGTTAAAAATATTAAATAACAAGAGTGTATTATTAATTTTATCATCCCTTTCTTTTTTATTATAAATTTTTAGAGTAATGTAAATACAATCATTTATAATGATCGATGTGACTGAAAGAAAAGCATGTTCATGAATTTTCGTGTGGGTACAGGGAGAATTCAAACATCAATTACATGGTTATTGATCAAAATTGCTTATGTTTTGACTATTTTACGAGTGTTACATTAACTTTACAGGGAGCTTTTATGACAAAGATTATAGTAGCTGACATCGAAAGTAGAAAGACAGGTTGAAGTTGATATAGAGCGTGTTTGTTTTAATGTTTTATTAATTTAGTAAGGCTCGCATCATACGCACCGTGCAGTTGAAGCACTGACTGTGGTAGTTATTGTTGAGCGCCTCCACCCACCTGTCGCCCGCCTCCACTGGGAAGCCGCAGGCGAAACATTTCGTCGTGAACAGCTCATTCCAATCTATTCAAACACATTTCATCATTAATAATGTACAGCAGTCATCAGACTAAACATTTTTTTTTTGCAAAATAGCCCGTATTACCACGAGATAAGATGCAACAGTGTTTAGCTTGATGCGCTGTCGTCTGTACAGTCGCGAACATATCCACCTACGATTCGACTTTCCTGGATTGATATTGTTCAAATTTTTCTAGGAAAATTCGTCGTTTTGTGGTTGATTTGCAGGCGACCGTACTATAGCAAAATATCTAATAAACACTAGTTCCATAAATGTCTTATAATAAAGCAATTAAAGATACGCAGTGTTTACCAAATAAATTTTGTCAAATATTAAAATTCAAGAATAAACAAATTAAATGTCTATCGAAAAACTTTACTTACCTGATTCACAGTATGGCAGGCCATCTTCTAAGAAGAATGGATTGTTTCCGAACAATTTTCCGCAGTAAACGCAGTTGAAACATTCAGGGTGGAAATGTTTTCCTATAGCGTTAAGACAGTCCTGAAAAGTCCCAAGTTAAAAACATTTTAATGTTCTGTTTCAACTCTAAAGCACCTAGCGGTAAAATACTTTCTTACAAAGATGAAAGCGAGATATTTTAGAGATATAAGCGAGAGGCATTCAAAGGATCTAAATTCAGTGACGAACAGTGGGTGCTAGACACTAGACAAAGTGCACATTTATAATCGCAAACCAGTCGAAAAATGGTCGAAAGGCCTTTTTTGTATGGAGTTTTGACGGATTCGATCAAAAAATGCAACTTGTCTAGGGGTGCAGAAGATTTTAATTTTTACTATTTCTATTGGTTCCTTGATATTAACTCCTTTGTTTACCATGCGCGAACAGCCTAAGTAAATGCCAAAAAAATTAACTTACGCCTTTAATTTTGGCGTGACACTTGTCACAGGCGGGCGCGATGTACTGTTCGAAGCAGTATTCGCAGTACAGCTGTCCGTTCTCCTCCACGAAGCCGATGTCCTGCAGCGGGCGGCGGCAGGTCGCGTTCACGCAGATGAAGTGCTCCGGGCACCAGATCCGGCCCAGCGCGGTAATGAACGGGCCTCTGTTCACAAAAACAAGCACACATTTAGAATACAGTGGACCCCCGGTAGTCCGGCCCCTGTCTAATCCGGCGCCCCCTGTAATCCGACATGGTCTATTATTTATTATTGAATACGTATTCGCTAAGCATGAAAAGTTATTGCATATTTTTTGTAAGTAAGCTTTCGTAAGCTCTCTATTGTTGTTTAATTTACTAAATTTGACATACATAATGAAGTATAATTAGTATTTCAGAGTACAATATGTACATATGTATATAATATGTATGTATAAAGAATCTTATCATTGGATCTGTAATTTGTCGGATTACAAGGTACTCTTTTGTAAAAAAAAATCCGGACTATAGGGTAGGGGGTCTTAGGCAGTACTCTATAATCCGATGAATTCGATAGTTCGACACTGCCCTGCAAAATGTGTGTCGGACTACCGGGGGTCTACTGTATTTGGAATTTTGAAGAGCAAAAACCTACTCTATTGCTGAGTCATAAAAACTATTTAACACGTTATTGTTAATATGTTAATGATCTTAATAAAAAACAACACACGTGCGTAAATTATGTCCTACAGTGTCTGTACAGTCATGCGACTTGAACTTACGTCAGATTTATATTTTGTTTGTATTATAGGTCGGTAATAAAATGCACATTACCTGGTTATAGCTTTGTCACATTTATGACACACTGGATACATCCCATCTGTGACGTCCACGGAAGTCATCGTGCTCAACGGTCGGGCGATAATGTGAGAGTCCCTTCTTCCATCATCGTTTCTAGTGTTTTTCTTCTGTCTGCGTTTAACAACGACCTCTGACTCATCGTCATCTTGTTTTTCACTACCGTTTGTAAATTCTGTTTCACTTCTGTTTATTGTTTTACTGTTTACGCTTTCATTTGAATTTATAGTAGTGTTATTATCATTTTTAACTGATTTGTAAGTATACAACGAATTGTCACACATGTTATGAGGCAAACTCTGCTTTTGAGAATAATCATCATCGTTTATTATAGTTTTAGAGTTTCCTTCGTTGAAACTTTTTTCAATTGAGTTGTTTTTAATTGAAATATTTAAGTCTGTAACATTATTCTTATCATTAAACTTATTAACTTTATCAGCATAGTTATTTAGACCATTCATGGCATCTTTGTTTTCAAAAATTTTCTTTTTGTTTAATGTATTGCTGTCCAATTTGATTTCTGGTTTATAAGTATCGTTGTTGAAAGAATTCATGCCGTTAAGGAAAGATGTTTTCTCGAAGCCAGCCTTTTTGCGTAACGTGTTTGAAACTGAGATATTGTTTTCAGGTTTTTCCTTGTAGTCCTCACTGCTGGAGTAGCCACTTCCATTTAGAGATTTTTCCGTTTTATTAAGTGTGTCAGTTGCAAAGCTATTATTGAGATTCTTGGGAATATAGTCTGTTTGTTTTATGTTATTGTTCACATTTATATTCATCGGTGGTGGAATTGGTGTACTGTGAGCGTTAAACGTTGGTATTGGAGACTTAGGTATCGGTGGTGGTACAGGAACGTTGCCATTACTGAAATTTATAGTCATAGGGTGATTGTTTATGATTGTTTCTTTAATCTTATCTCCCAGGCTTTGGATACTATCTTGAGTCTTATATCCTTTTTCGAATGTTTTGTTCAGAGGATGCTTTAATGTACTGTCACGACTATTTTCTCCGGAGGACGATCCATCGGCATTTAGAGGATGTTTGGTAACGACTGTGTCTTGGATTTTATCTGCCATAGACTGGATATGGTCTGCAGGTTTAATTTTCCTCTGAATACCAATTTCATATCCGTTCAGTGCCATTTTAGCCATTTTTCTAATAAGTCGTTCCTCGGCCGGACTTTTAAAATCAGTCTTTTGCGGGCTGGATACAGACTGCGAATCTAAAACTGTTAAGAAATAAAATACTCAATAAACAAACCATACAAAGCAACACTATGTTATCTGTTAGAAGTTATTATTCTAAAACATTTAGTTTAACCGTAGAAGCGTAAGGATTTTAAATAAATACATAAATATAAACAAAACGTACATAAATAAAAATACGCAAAAAGTAAATACATATAATGTGTTTACTAAAAATTATTCCCGCGGCTTCTGTGGTACGCATTTCCTAGAAGTATTGTAAGTTCCTAGTTCATAACTAAAACATGCCAAAACTAATAAACGAAACATCGATTACGAAACAAATACACTCCACAGTTATAAAATCGTTCATGCAGCACACGAAATAACCTGTGCACTTGAATCACCTAATATTCCCATTGCAGGAAGCGCAAAGGGGCACCCTAGAACCAGGCAGTGCTGCCTTGTTCAAGACACCGCGGCCGCGCTTGGGCGCCGACGAGACGCCGAATGTTTTGCCGCGAGCAGCAGCTCCTACACTGGAACCTGTCGACGGGGTAGGATCACACACTGGACCTTGGTTAGCACCAGAAATCGAAGGTTTTGGTTGACAACTTTCTATTGATCTACTGGCATTGGAAACATTTTCATTAGTATGGTTAAAAGATGAACTTTGTTGGGTCGGCATACTCATGATCGGTGGTGGAAAAACTTGCTTAGGATTAATACTAGACGGCCGAATGTTGGAATCGATGTGCTGATATCCAGCAGATGACGAACCACCAGTTCTGATTTCTATGACTTTAGCGGATTGAGTCCTTTCAAACTCTTCGAAAGTTTTTCTTGTGGTTTGAACTGTAGTATTTCCATATTCAGCCATGTTTTGAGACTGCATTTGTCTTTGACCATAGTTTTGGTTTATCATGGAATCTTCCTTGATATTCATATTCTGTTTATTGTAAGTTTCACTTTTGTATCCAACATTACTATGTCTTTGTTCTCTGATGACAGAAGGTTGATCTTGAACCCAACTTTTGGGGAAATTTGTGCTTAATGCATCAGTTTGATGTTCTTTCTGTGCCATTTCATGTTCCTTCCTAAGATTTGAAGTTGCCTGCGTCAAAAGTGTGTGGGGTGTATGACGCTGAGGAGTAGATTCTTTAAGTCTGGGAGCTTGAGCTTTCAGGGGATTCGGCGGTGGCCCTTGGGCTGGTGATCTTGATCGTAGTTTAGGTGTAGGGGAACGACTGCCTTCTCGACTTGACGGATCATACATATGCGTCTCAGGCGCTATGTGCTCAACAGTGACCAAATTCATTTGGTAATGAGGGATAATAGGCGCAGGTTTATTTATTAGGCTTGGAGTAGTAGGGCGGCTACGCGCCGGAGAGGTTCGTAGGAAGTGTTCATCTGCCACTGGTTGAAAGGTCATAGAAATAGGAGTATTTCTTTGGAACTGTAAATGACTTTGTTGAACTGGAGTTTTGATTTGAGGAATTTTAGGAACTTCAGCTGTTGGCATTGTTGGTATATAAGGTTTTGGCTCCTGGGATTTATCACGTGGTTTAGTTGGAGGATCAGTGGTTGGAGTAATGGGTCTTTGAGGTATAGCTGGCGCAAAACAGACTTCAGGTGTGATACCTCTTTGAGAAGGTAGTTGATCAAAGTTTTTCTGATAAGGAGGAATTTTGTCAGCTTTGTGTAAGCCGGATTTTGATCTCACAGCGGTAGAAGTAAGGGACTCCTTTTGATCCAAATGCTCAAAAAATTGCTGTGCATTTTTGACTGAAGAAAATCCATGAGTACTTGTACTCATGCTGCTAGTAGTTACTACCGATTGTTGTGCAATTTTGGATTCTGATATCATCATTTCCTGTTTAGATCGTGTAGATTTTTCGAAACTAGTTTTTAGTTCGTCACTTATTGGAGGGAAATGAGCAAGTTTACAAAATTCTTCTGGTTGAGGTGGCGGGAATACTTGCTTTGCTGGGACCGGTTTAAATGCCGACGTATTCGATGAAGATTGTAATTTATAGGTGTTTTGCATGCTTGAGAATTCAGAATGAATTTGATCAGTTAATTGGGTTGTTGTCTGGGTTGCAATCGGTCGTATAATTTCAGAGGAAGTTGATTGAACTTGTACAGTTGAAGTCGAAGTATAATGACTGCTACTCGTTTGCGATTGTGAAGTCATACCCATCGGCATTGGACTATAAGGTCTATCTGGAGCAATAGTAAGAGCTTCTCTGAGAGATCCTCGCTCTATAGGATGAGTTGAGGAGACAGGGGTAAATGGTCGGTTCGGTGCTGTAGTCAGTGCATCAACCATTGGAGATGAAGCTTCTTCTCTTGGTACTTTTGGTTCAATGTTGATCTTAAAATCTGGGGGTATATAAGGTTTAGTTTCAGCTGGCATTGGTATGGGCGCTTGACGTGATTCAGGGGGATTATACGTTTTGATGGGTGGAATAGGTGTTATACCACGATTCGGTTGCTGCGCAAACATAGGCGAAGGTTGAGGTGGCAACTTGAACTCCTGTTTATCTCCTGATATTGGCATTGGGTTTGACGGTATCGGATCTTCTTGTAGAGGAATGTTCTGACGCTTCATATTATTTTGTTGAGGATTGGGATTATTTTGTTGAGGATTAGGATTATCAGGTTGTGGATTTACGTATTGAGGAGCACACGGCATAGGAGAATATGGACGATCTGGTGCAATCGTTAACGCTTCCACCATAGAAACATGAGGGCCACTGCTCACAGGGAGGGTTTGTGTTTGTAAAACAGTATCAGATTTTGAAACTTTTTCCCCAACGAGGTCCTTGTACTTTACTTCTTTTGTGGTGGTGGCAATCTTTTGGGATTCATGAGACATTTGTGCAGATTCAATGGTGTTAGTTTTCATTGATACATTTTCAATTTCTGTAACTTCTTTAGTATTTTGAGTTGACTCGGATGTTTTATTAGAAGAAGCAGTTTGTTCTTCAGTTGCATTGTTAAGTTCAGATTTTGTCTCTTCAATTTTATTGCATACAGCACGGGATTCCTCATTATTAACACTTTTCATTTCAGTGGTCGTATCTTTGGGCTCAGGCTTGGGTTCAGGGTTTGGTTGAATTTTAGTTTCTTGAATTTCAGATGCAGAAGTGATCGATTCTTTCGCTACAGCTACCTCCGAAGTGACCGTCGTATTCGAATCAGAAATCTCTTTGGTTTGCTTTTGGGCAATGGTATCCATAGGATTTTCGAATGACTTTTGTATAGGTGGACTTGTCTGGGATTGATAGATCATAACGCTTTGAGTTTCTGCTGATGCTTGCTCCGAAAATGACTGAACAATGCTAGTAGTTTCTCGCTTCTCTTGAGATTTATGACTCTGGACAATCGATTCTGATTTTGAAGAAGTTGCTGTAGTGGTCGACATACTGGCTGAAGCATATGTAACACTAGAAGCGTGTTCTTTAGTCTCTTGGCAAGAAGACATCTTTTCAACAATTTGCTGAGCATTAGTCATAGTTGGAAGCATAGCCACCGATTCTGCCATTGAGGTAGCCAGTTCCTTAAACTGTTGGCTTGAAGACATTGCCTGTTCCATCATTTGTTGAGGATTAGTCATCATTGGAGGCATAGTAAGTAATCCTGTTACTGAAGAAGTCACTTCCTTCGTCTGTTGGGTTGAAGACATTCTGCGTTCAATAGTTTGTGCGGTACTAGTCGTCACCGGCGGGACAGACACTGATCCCGCCGCCGACGCAGCTGGTTCAGGGCGAGTGTTACTTGTCATTTGCAAGTCGACCTCGTGTTTCGGTAGTTCGTCATCGGGAGGGTTTGGCGGGGGCCACACAACGCTTTTTACATTTTGGGCTATTAGTGCATTTTAAGTATGTTAAGAATGGGTGGAGAAAGGAAGAGATGAAAGTAAATATTAGTTTTTTTTTTCGAAAAGCTATGTAACTAAGTATCTAATTGCAGAAAAGTTTAAAAGAAGCGACATGTTAAATTATCTGACGAGTAGTCGCAAGCGCTATCGTGTCGCGTGTATGTGACGCGCGACCCGATATTCGACAGATATGTGCACTGTGCCAGGATTGTTATTTTAATGCTGTGTCCAGCATTGGCTGCCCGCTTAGCGCAAACACGTTATGCTGATTTATTATTATACATATAAATACAATAGCCGCAGTAAGCTGTGCCGCACTATGGAGCGAAATTGCGATTTATGGACATAGCGATGTTTTTCACAATTTCTATTTGAAAAAAATACCTATCGATAGGTTACGTTATTCTGATGAATAAATGCTGCACAAGTTTTTCTCTAAAACCAATAGTTTGACTGGAAAAAAATATTTTCCATTTTCGTTGTATGGAATGAAACATAAAGTGGTCGATTTCGACTAAGCCTTGACAGATTTTGCTTTGAAACTACTTGAGCCTTGTTCTATGGCTTGTTGACTATAATCCTGCAAAAACAGCGCGCGCCCAAAGTTGCCCGTTCAGAAGTTATGAGGTTCCAAAAAATGAAAATTAAAGTAAGTAAAAGTATCTTTTTTTGGGTATAAATCTTTAAAGATTCAACTAAAACATGAAAATTATATACTTTAGTAATGTAATTAACCTTTCTCTTGTCGTCTTATCTAAAGAAAAGTCAATTTTACTTACTTTAATTTTCATTTTTCGGAACCTCATAACTTCTGAACGGGCAACTTTGTGCGCGCGCTGTTAGTCTAGGATTATAGTCAACAAGCCATAGAACAAGGCTCAAGTAGTTTCAAAGCAAAATCTGTCAAGGCTTAGTCGAAATCGACCACTTTATGTTTCATTCCATACAACGAAAATGGAAAATATTTTTTTCCAGCCAAACTATTGGTTTTAGAGAAAAACGTTCATAATATTTATTCATCAGAATAACATACCCTATCGATAGGTATTTTTTTTAAACAGAAATTGTGAAAAAAAAATCGCTGATTTAATTCCTTTTAAGTTTATTAAAATGTGTTTTTAGCAGTAATTTAAGGTTAATTTACATTATTAACGTATGAAATCTTTATATTTTTGTTAAATCTTTAAAGATATTCCAAAAAAAAGTCACTTTTACTTACTTTTTTTTAATTTTTCAGAACCTCATAACTTGTGAACGGGCAACTTTGGATGCGCGCTGATAGCGTAGGATTACAGTCAACAAGCCATAGAACAAGGCTCAAGTAGTTTCAAAGCAAGATCTGTCAAGGCTTAGTCGAAATCGACCACTTTATGTTTCATTCCATACAACGAAAATGGAAAATATTTTTTTCCAGTCAAACTATTGGTTTTAGAGAAAAACTTGTGCAGCATTTATTCATCAGAATAACGTAACCTATCGATAGGTATTTTTTTCAAATAGAAATTGTGAAAAAAATCGCTATGTCCATAAATCGCAATTTCGCTCCATAGTGTGCCGGTCTTATTTTTATAATTTCTATTTATAAATTACCTTTAAAAAGGGACACTGGGGCCTCTGTTGAAAATAAATAATGTTTTTATAAATTTTAAATCCAATTTTGCGTGATTCAAAGCCAATTTGTAATTTGATCTTTTGTATTTAGAATAACAAATAGACGTTGTGAATTGTGTAGCTCCAGCTATAGCATACTCTGAATGTACGAAAACACATTATAATATTATTCAATACACCTAACTTAGACTAAAATAAATTATATGTTGTAAAATATATAAAAATATTTGGTATAAAATCTTAAATAACTGTAACATTTATAATGCAATACAAAAATAAATTTCCAATACATAAAATACTATGTAAATGTATTAATTATACCCGTTAATATTACGTAGTAACTGTATAAAATAGTATCCTCTCTTTGCAGAGTTAATTACCCCTTTCTAAAACAACGCTCAAGTATAAAATAACACTGGTCTAAATATTCAACCAATCACAGATTTAATTCTACGTTTATGTTTGAATTGAGTTCAGTTCAGGCGTTGTTTTAGAACATGAGAAAAATGTTTCAATATGAACCCACAAGAATAAATTCAGGCCCGTAATTGGTCTAATGTTGAAATTCAAGGCCATACGAAACTGTTTGATTTTGAGTCGAGTTTTACTCAATAGATTTAAAGTCAACATTTTTACACACAACTTACTCTAGCTCTCTGTCGAGGGGTGCAGAGTGCACTGCAAATGCGATCTATGAGTGTAGCAAGCTTGCCCTGAAGATTCCAGTTCACTCATATTTAGACCAATCACAGTTGACTTTATACTGGAGTGTCTCCTGTGGCTTAGTGCGAGTTTACATCAAACGTCATCGCTAGCGACTGCGTAAAAAATTACATTAAACAGACAGATTGTACAGCGTCCCTAGCGGATACTTTCAAGAACTAAAATCAATCAAATCATTTGCAAACTCGCACTAAGCACACTGAAATCTACATTCAGAGGTAACAGATTAAGTTCTAGATGGCAAATGTGACTCGCTTACTCGGTGCGAAGGGCGCGACGGGAGCGGGCGCGGGAGCGGGCGCGTGAGCGGGCGCGGGCGCGGTCACGGGCCGGGCGGGCGACATGGGCGCCGAGCGCGGCGATAGCGAAGGCGAGTATGCCGAGCCGATCGACGAGCCGAACGGCTTCGGGCCCGACAGGTTGCTTGACGGCTGCGGTTGAAGACGATGTTATACAAGTGTATTTGGGAAGAAAATTAAAAAACATGAATATGTGATGATATTTTTATACAAAGATCCCAAATGGGCAGGACCATCTTCAACCTACTCTGAAGACCCAAGGGGGCCTTTTCCTCTAAAAAAAAGGGAAATTATAAACTTTTCACCGATTTTAGGGTCTCCTTTGATCGCGGGGCCCTGCCGCCAGTGGGAAAGAAGGGCCTGCAAATGGGTAGTTGACAGCACTATGTAATTACTTGTATGACTTCTCTACAGGGTGTTAGGTAAATGGGTATATGAGCCGACACTAGCCCATGTTAACATAGTCATATAAATGGTATGGTGAAGTCAGAAAATTGATATCTTCATTTTTATTATTTTATTTTTCATACAAATCGATTTTATGAAATTTATTTTGTATGAAAATTAAAATGATATCAAATTTCTGACTTCACCATACCATTTATATGCCCATGTTAACATGGGCTAGTGTCGGCTCATATACCCATTTACCTAACACCCTGTATAGCTTTGTAAAGCAATAGGAACAAATGTTTGTCAATTGAACTATTCAAGTCTGAGAAGTAACCCAAAACCTCAATAGGTTTCTCCTCAAATGTTATAAAAGACAATCAAATATTGAACTTACGCTGAACATCGATGATGAACCGTTCGTGTAGTTGTTTGTGGCCAGCGGTGGCAGTGGAGTCGAGTACGCGTTGGTTGGAAGACGACCGCCCCTATAAAAGTGAAATTAAGCATGTATAGACGAAGGCACTTCAATCTTAACACTGTGGGTTCCATTGTGTTTATCATAGGTGCTATTTTGCAACAAAAGTATTCAGTTTGATATGCCATGGGGCAGAGGAGTCAAGTACGCGTTGGTTGGAAGTCGGCCGCCCCTATAAAAGTGAAATTACGCAGGTACATTACCAGTTGCGCTATCAATTTAAAACATAAACATATAAATATTCAGTTTGCCCTCATTCAGTTAGTATCGCACATTGCCTCGAGGCAACCAACATCGTTTCAGACGATATCACTTTTACCCTTGACCAATATACGTTACGTTTCAAACATATCGCCCGTCGTCCTATTTCTATTTGAGTAATGACAGTGCCTTGAACAGCATTCATTAATTTCAATAAAGCGGTCTATGATTTAAATCTCAAAACATAAAGGTAACGTATTGTATGATAGGATAGGTCGACGAAGACTTCTTCGGGTCTTATTTATACGCCCTTAACATACTGAACTTTTCTTTCTTTTCAGTGAAATCTATTAATTAATTTCAACTAAAATTAGGTACTACCTTCAGACCTTGTTCAAGATAAGGTTGAGTTAAGGAAACAAGTGTCACGAAAATGAAAAGTCGCTTGATTGAATTAAGCTGACTTAATCTGACATTCCACTTTCGTCAGTGCCACCACAAGTATAAAATTATTATCGCGAGGTCAAAGAATTAAAATACGGAAACCATAATAATTACTGTGGTGTCTTTATTTCCCCTCGAATAAGGTAAAGGCAATTCGAGTATCAATCAGGTCAGTCCAATATGGTGGTCACATTGGTAAGAGTATGTGACATTAACTTATGTATCATAATCATCGAGTAATTTAGTCTCCACTGCAGTAATATTTTGACCCTCTATAATTTACCAGAGCCAAATGGAAAAGGTCTACACTCCCCGCTGTGGCCAGAGGGGTTAGGATCCTGGCTATACAGAAGTTGCAGCGGTGGTAATAGTCTCGTAGACGGGTTGGGAGGGCCACATATTTTTCTTTTAGTCGCCTCTTTATGACACTCATCGGAAGAGTGGGGGTTGTAAACTTATGGTAACAAACTTAGATTCACGAAGGTCGCGGGAAGAGCCTGGATGCGGGCAGCGCAGGGCCGGTCGTTATGGAAATCCTTGGGGGAGGCCTTTGTCCAGCAGTGGACGTCATTTGGCTGAAAAAAACTTTTATTAAGTTTATCTGAAAGCAACCGCCTTGTAAGAAAGTTGGGAACGGACTGAGGAATCGAAAGGCTTATGGACGGAGCTTGGATGCCAAACTGCTGATTTGGCGCGATGGGCAGCCAGGGCAGCAGTAAGGGATACATGCATAGGATTATAACAGAACGAAACTTAGATGAAAGTAAACTTACGGAGGCACAGTGACGGGCTCGAGGTGCGGCGCGGGCGGGTGCTGGCGCGCGACGAGCTTGGCGTGGATGTCGCAGTACAGCTTGCCGTTCAGGTTGTAGTAGCCCTGGTTCTTCAGCGACGAGCCGCACGTCGCGCACTTGAAGCACTCCACGTGCAGGTTCTTATCCTTGATGCGCACGAACACGCCGCTGGACGAAATTATACACGTAAGAAACAGAAGATCACAAGCTGGAGACTGTACATCAAGGGGTTCGGACAAAAATATGCGGACGATACGAAGTTATTTCATCTCAGTTTTAGGTTCAAGTATTCTATGCATGCTCACCAATCTTTGCGGCTCCATATATTCGGGCAAGCGTAATAACTGTGCTTCTAAACGGTGCGGCAAACGAAGACATGCTAGTGAATATACATCTGCCCTGTTACAACATTCTCTAGTAATACCATTCCACCTAACTACTACGAATGGAAAGATGGAAGACGATTAATCAATGAAAGATGATAGCGCTTGCACAGACATCGAAACGTTGCGAATCGGTGAAATCGATTCTGGAATCGATGTGAGTACAAAATGGTGTCGCGGCCCCGTCGATTGGCTTTCGATATTTACAAACGGAGGACGAGGGGGGCCGCGACACGGAAAACATCGAACATAACTACTGCACAATAGAACTAGATCACAGGTCGACACGGTCGCAAACACGTCTAGGCATTCCTCGGGACGCCTTACATAATGTAGCGGTTACAGTCGGAGCAATAGGGCGTGTCGTTGACGACGGGCAGCGCGCCGGGCGGCGGCTGCGGCAGGCCCGGCGCGCCCAGCGCCACGCGCCCGTCCGGCAGCACCTGGTGGCAGCCCACGGGGATGCTGGGCCGGTGCGGCGGCTCCGGCGCCAGGGCCGGCGCCGGGGCCGGGGCCGGGGCCGGCGCCGGCGTCTGCGTGCCGGTGGAGCGCGGGCGCGGCGAGGCGGGCGCCACGCGCGGCGTGCGCGAGCGCGAGCGGTGCGTGCGGTGCAGCGAGCTCGGCGTGCCGGCGCGGCCCACGCTCGCGCGCGAGTAAAACGTACACGCCTCTGTCGGCCCGCAATGTTCGGTTATTTACACATACACGCCCGGTGCTGCTGGGACGCTACCGGTCTCCGCGACCTTAGTGCTGGGCGAGTGCGAAGACGACGAGAGACCGTACATTTTGTAGCGAAGAATAAAAATTAAGCGTACCTTTAATGATGCCGCACGTACGTCGTCCAGTATTACCTTTTAGGTGCGGATAAAATATTTAAGTAAATAATTGAAAATGTCCGCCTGCTGCAAAGGAATCGTAATGTCTCATCGGTATCGATCGACTTCATATAAATATTAATATTGGTATTACCCCACTTTAGGAGCTAGTCGATTTATATTAACGACTCGACACATCATAATAACTGCGGTCATTAGTTAGCAGTCTCATGTCATCTAATCTCTGCAGTTAATAACGCTATGACGAGTGACCCGTCAATTGGCATCGGCCAGCGCTGGGTGCCAATTCATATTCGTCCTCTACAAAATGTATGGGTTCTACCGCCGTCAGCATCGCCGGCGCATCTAAGGTCGCTTAGTCCACAGGGGGCGGGGTCGATGGGGGGTCGCGAGGGTCATGCCTGTGGGGGGGGCGCCCGACGCGTGCCACCGTGTCGGCGAGCGCGACTTACGTGATGAGGCGCTCGCACTCCTCGCAAATGTTTTGTCCGGGCGGCAGGCCGCCGGTGTTGTTGACGGGCGCGTCCGGGCGCGTGACGGGCGCGGCCACGGGTCGCAGGCCGGCCACGGCGGGCGGCGGCGGCGCGGCGCCAGGACACACTTCTACTACGTGCCAATTACAATTTTGAGTTAATTTTGAACGATTCGAAATTCAAAATCTTTTTTTTTATTTGTGAAGCATGATGATTCAAATATTCATATAATGCCTTACTTGAATAAAACTTTTTTATTTTCTATTTTGTGTGATGCATAAATAATGAGGGTTTTCGCGTATGAAAGATCCGCTAGATGGCGGGACGTGGATGTGGGGTCTGACTGCTGCGTGATTGGTGGATTTTGACATATCTGTCAATGTCATGTCAAAAATAACCAATCATGCAGCATTTGGACCTCGCGTCTACGTATTGCCATCTGGCGGATTTTTCATACGCGAAAACCCTCATTGGAAATGCAAAAATAACGCCTACTAGAATAATCTTCCAATTACTAACGCTCGGGGCTGATTAACGTGTCGCATGATGACTCACGGACACAAGTGCGAGTCGTATTAAACTGTGATTGCCAACATACAGTACTATATTTAGATAAATGTAAAGTACTAAATATGACTGTAACTTTAAGTACCTAATACTTCTTTGTGCATGTAGGCCAGATCTAAATATAACAGGAGACTCATTCTATTTATTAGCGGTTTACGGCGGGCTAATAAATCATTATATTAATGTATCCAGAGTGATTGTGTAATCTGCGTCTTGGTCGGGATTTGGAGTCTGATGAAATATTTACAGGTGAAATGTCGCTTCAGAGGGCGGATCTAAGTGATAGGTACGGTACACATTAAGAAAATTATATCAATTAAAGAAATCAATTTGAAAGCTTGTTTGTCTTCGCTTATACCTGGCTCGGGGTCGTTCTCGGCCTCTTGAAGCACTTTGAAAACGGCGCTCTTCTCGGCATCATAAGTTTTCTCATTTTTCTTGAAGTTGACTCTGTCGATCAAACAAAATATTTATGTAACCTAACAATAAAATTTGAATATTCAGAGTTCAAGGAACATCGCAACAGATACAAGATGCAGAGCTATTTGTTGTTGACTGTACATATAAGGGTAACGACAATGCATGACAAACAGGCATTGATCAGTAATGTTAATCATGGGACCTTTCAACCAAGATTCAATACAACACTGTTTTTATTTATAACCGTGAGAATATTAATGATGTTCCCACCTGATCACTTTTTATCATTATGATTAAAGCATCAATCTATGTATTTGATTTCGTCAAGTTTTTGCAGAGCTATATTAATTCTTAAAACGGTTGTTCAATCACAAGCAAAATTCAATCATCGTATTTCAATACCTATTTTGCATCTAATCTAATAGTTTGGAATCAATCTATTTCATTGCTCGTGATTTTATTCACTTGTCTTAGTCCGGCTTCCACCAAGGCGGAGCGGAGAAGTCTCGACACGTTAATTTTTTCTATAGAATTTGACAGCGGCGTCGATTGGTTATTCAAAACAACGCTTTGCTCCGCCTTGGTGGAAGCAGGGCCTTAGTCGCCTCTCACGGCCTCCACAGAAAAAGTATAGGGATGCTCCTATTCTACTCTGCCAGAATCATAAGGCTAATTTACTACATCATAAGGCAATAAGACATCCACGGGAACAGTGGGGATGGTCCTATTCTACTCTACCAGAACCACAAGGCAAACTGACTTCTACACCTTAATACGAGGCAATAAAGTCCAAAATAATGTGCATCTTACCCAAGTACCCCGCCGGCCAGCACCTCGGTCTGCGCGGAGAGGGTCTCGGCGATGGTCTTGTCGCTGTACATGTTCACTGGAGTGTTGTATTGCTTGTTCACTATGCTCTTCACAGAGTCATTGCCGTTCATCTGCGAAATTCAAAAGTTGACCTTATTTTTATGCACGCAAGTCTCTTTAAAAGGTAGCTTGATATTTTAAATATTTGCACACGTAAACACTAATATCTCGTTCTGGCTAGCTTCAGTGACGCATCGTGGGTCGTTTCGAATTCTTTCCTCAGACCACCCAGGCTTTGGTTATATGATTGCCTAGGCAGAACGAGGCTTTATTTGGAATGGGTTAAATTGTTTTAAATACTGCTAATTACTTATTTCAATCTCTTAAGACCTAAGTAAAGTGCCACATCTTTATTGATTCTCAACTTCTCAAAGGATGAAGGACCGAAACATTTATTATTACATGATTATTTTAATCTTCAAATTAATATATTATGATACTGGCTATTTGTAAACCGTATGAAGCCATAAACGAAAAAAAAAGAAAGATAACACTCTTGCTTGAGTCTGCCTTGCCTCTGCGGCTACTTTTCTGGTCACGTCTTCTCTATGAAGGAACCTTAAGTTACGTATACTCACGTATCCGAACGGCTTGGCCACATTGTTGTGTCCGGAGCCGAAGCGCGCGAGGGCTGCTGGTTGGCCTTCAGCGAGGTGCTGGTGACCGGCGTAGGAGTGGCGCCTAGAGCCCGCGAGCCCGGTCACTATAACTACACTGGTCATCACAAAACCGACCCACCCGCGACAAGCACTTTCAAACGTATGCATCCCCAGTTCCCCACTTCTCACCAATATTGGCACCATTTAAAAGCCTAGTTCTAAACTTAATTTCATCAAAGGTTTTTACCCCAAAAATGTGTCTGTAGAAGAATCCAGAGTCACTTTCACTTCTTCAAAAAATAGGTAGTTACGCTTAAGCCAACTTTTATGGCTATAAAACTGTTAAGTTGGGATAATCGCTATCCATCTGTGAAAGAGGACACGTGAGATCATTATCTGGTTTTATAACCATAAAAATTGGTCTAATTGATCCCAGAGGTGAGCCCAAAGTGAGGTATTTTTTCAAGTCACATTTATTGTATATCGCGTTTATGTTAATCGTTTATTAATAAATTAAATGTGTTTTTCTTTAAGGCTATTTATTGGGCTTTCAAATAACACCAATATTGTTGGGGCACCATGATTGTGTCAGTAGAAACGAGTTATCCTGTAAAACGTAGGTGGGCCGATTTTTGTGATGACCAGTATATGTTATTGGTCACGTCTTCCTTATTAGAAAACCTTAAATTACGTATACTCACGTATCCGAACGGCTTGGCCACATTGTTGTGTCCGGAGCCGAAGGCGCGCGAGGGCTGCTGGTTGGCCTTTAGCGAGGTGCTGGTGACCGGCGTAGGGGTGGCGCCTAAAGCCCTGGAGCCTGGTCTCGGCAGGCTGCCTGTGGGCGTCACGCTTGGCCGCCACGTGCCTCCGCCGCTGTAGGAGACAGATATAATTAGTTACTTGAATCACGTATGATAGCTGATTATACAGAGCACTCGAAATTACACAAGTTTATAAAGTCGTGTAAACTTGGGGTTAAAATCACAAAAGATTAAGTCACTGTAACTCGTTCTGTGTTCGGTGATGTCAGGGCAGTTTGTAGGTTTCTGTTCTCTGAAGAAGCCCCTCAGATTTTAAGCTTACTTTCCATGATATAAATACTTATTACCTACTATACAATATGCGACATGCATGATGAGTATTTTGTGCGTGCATGATTTGCATTTTTTCCATTCATCATCAGGACCATTGGCCTCCGATGGCCAATTGCAGGACCACGACCATCTCAACGTGTTCTCTAATTAACTAGAGGCAAACTGATATGGAGGATTTGTCTCTTAGTAGCCTCTTACGACCTCCACTCCCATTTTCCTGTGTTCGTCCTATGCTGGTTACGTACAGTTGCACAGTGAGCTCAAGCGCCTGGCCGACAAAGCAGACGATGGCGCAGCGTGTTACACGTCCGTATTGTTTTCTTTCTCTTCTCATTACACTAGCGCTCAGTAGGCCTAAGATGCGCGCCGTGATAACTTTTATCGACGCCAAAATGTATGGGGAAAATCGATAAAATGGCGTGATAACCGCTTATCACGGCGCGCATCTTAGGCCTATTGGTCAACACTACATGACACTTCGTATTACGTACCGTTGCACAGTGAGCTCGAGCGCCTGGCCGGCGAGGCGGATGGCGTCCTGCGCCTCCTAGTGGCGCAGCGTGTACACGTCCGTATTGTTTTCTTTTAGCACTTCTCATTACACTAGCGCTACTGTTCACCCCTGTTCGCCGGTCAACACTACGGCCACTTCGTATTACGTACCGTTGCACAGTGAGCTCGAGCGCCTGGCCGGCGAGGCGGATGGCGTCCTGCGCCTCCTGGTGGCACAGCAGGTACACGTCCGTATTGTTTTCTTTTAGCACTTCTCATTACACTAGCGCTACTGTTCACCGGTCAACACTACAGGACACTTCGTATTACGTACCGTTGCACAGTGAGCTCGAGCGCCTGGCCGGCGAGGCGGATGGCGTCCTGCGCCTCCTGGTGGCACAGCAGGTACACGTCCGTATTGTTTTCTTTTAGCACTTCTCATTACACTAGCGCTACTGTTCACCGGTCAACACTACAGGACACTTCGTATTACGTACCGTTGCACAGTGAGCTCGAGCGCCTGGCCGGCGAGGCGGATGGCGTCCTGCGCCTCCTGGTGGCACAGCAGGTACACGTCCGTATTGTTTTCTTTTAGCACTTCTCATTACACTAGCGCTACTGTTCACCGGTCAACACTACAGGACACTTCGTATTACGTACCGTTGCACAGTGAGCTCGAGCGCCTGGCCGGCGAGGCGGATGGCGTCCTGCGCCTCCTGGTGGCACAGCAGGTACACGTCCGTATTGTTTTCTTTTAGCACTTCTCATTACACTAGCGCTACTGTTCACCGGTCAACACTACAGGACACTTCGTATTACGTACCGTTGCACAGTGAGCTCGAGCGCCTGGCCGGCGAGGCGGATGGCGTCCTGCGCCTCCTGGTGGCACAGCAGGTACACGTCCGTATTGTTTTCTTTTAGCACTTCTCATTACACTAGCGCTACTGTTCACCGGTCAACACTACAGGACACTTCGTATTACGTACCGTTGCACAGTGAGCTCGAGCGCCTGGCCGGCGAGGCGGATGGCGTCCTGCGCCTCCTGGTGGCGCAGCGTGTACACGTCCGTGTTATTGACGCGAATCAGAGCGTCGCCCGCCTGCAAGCCGGCCCTCTCGGCAGCGCTGCCGCCGTTCACCTGGACAACAAACACAAAAAAAACTCAGAACTCCTGGATCTAACGCTTTTAAGTTTCAACCACACCAACGCGTGCAGATCGCCATCGCCAGCGCGATCATAGGCCAATGACAGGTCGCGCGACCCATGCATGACAGTTCACGAGACCTGTCATTGGCCTATGATCGCGCTGGCGATGGCGATCTGCATGCGTTGGTGTGGTTGAAGCATTAAGGATAAACTAAGCTTGCCGTCCACATAAAATTCATAGATTTTTTTTCTACTCATTGTA
The DNA here is from genome assembly GCF_004193835.3 of Ostrinia furnacalis. Taxonomy (NCBI): domain Eukaryota; kingdom Metazoa; phylum Arthropoda; class Insecta; order Lepidoptera; family Crambidae; genus Ostrinia; species Ostrinia furnacalis. Next base: position 508,697 of record NW_021130422.1, on the reverse strand, counting down.
ACTATGAATGAATCCATGCTTTGAATATACCGTGAACATTTAGTCCATTGTACGATTTTTTATTTAGAAAATCATATTCGATGCGATTATGACTTTACCATCACCTGTCACAAAAACCGGTGGATGTTTAGTGCGTTCGAGCATTCTTTGGACTTTTTGAGAGCATTCTGAGGGGGATTACCAGCCACCTAATGGTTTTGAACTTAATACCTTTTTTTTCTGTTTTTGGGGGGCCGAAGAAACTAAAGCCTATTGGAATGATTTAATGTGTAAGTGCAAGCTTATCTCAAGGTGTCACAAAAAGAAACGCGTTAAAAGAACCTCAGAGATAATGGAATGCGAGTGCTTAAGATAAGTGAGTCGTTAAGGATGTAGGGTTTCTCAATTAGCTACGCTAACATTCCAAGTTTTTATCTTTGGTTAGGTATCCTGTGTTCCCGTTTCTGTGGTCTAATTATACAGGCCGCGGGGAGCGGAAGGAAGCGGCAGTGACGTCAGCATGAGATCAGCGCGCGCGCCGGCTCTGGATCGTGTCAGTCTACTTTTTGCACATTAACACTAGTCTGATTACAGCAATTATGTTTTACTACTTTTGGTTTATTAATTAGGTGCAATAATTACTGTTTTTGTGGCGACAAAACATACTTTTGCCATATTGAGAATTCTGTTGTCGAAGTTGATTAACGTAAATAAACTAGTATTGGACAACTCAATAATTCGTAATTGTATTTGATAATCTGACAATTTATGTTGATCTCTTACCTATTAATGTCGTAAAATACAGATTTTTGTTTTGAGGTACGAAGTATAAACCACACTTGACTCCTCAAGGGAAGGATAAGCTATCACACTTTTATTCACCACACAACACTTCAACAACAAAGGTCAACTCTTTAGTAAATATTTTTAATTGGCCTTCTTGTATATCGCGCTATTTGAACTTGCTTCTAATTATAGGCTCGCTGGAGCATGATACTACCTACTGTGTTAATTACATCTCAAATTACACTTAATTTACATGAACAGACTGCGATACTTTGAGCACGAATACGCGCATATTTCGCGTTTATAAGTCTTCCCCCACCCTCCAGTCAGTCAGCTGTCAGCAGAATAGTATGAACAACCTCCTTCCGGTCGCAAAGTGGTTGGCAATGACCTCAACAGTCTGCCAACCCTAAGGCAAAGAATAAGGATCTTACTATAAATAAGTGTTTGCAGCTGCAATATTTAACAATGTATTGGACTTTCATGAGTCAGTGTAGTGCCCTGATCCTGATAGTAGTGACTAGTGACTGTAATTTTCAACCGTTTGCTTGCTTGATTTAAATAGAGCTAGTAGGCCAGTAGAATTAAACACAAAAATTGATTAAATCGGAAATAATTCCTACAAAAGATTTTTTTGCTTTAATGACTTCATTGGTTGCCTATTAAGACTCTCCTAAGTTTTCGACTTCGACGGAGTTGTGCTTAAGTGGTGGGGGCCCCCGAAAGGGGCGTTTTTTTGGTTTTCCGGTTATACCGCGTAAAGGACTTACCCTATCGAAAAGTGATCTCATGACGGTTAAAGGGCACTTGAATAAAACCAAATTCATATGTTTTGGACAAACCGTTCTCGCGCTAAAGTTCGGCAAAGTAGAAAATATACGTATAATTAATGACCCTCTCCACGTCCAATGGCTTGTTACCCACATGCTTCCAAGCCTTGTAAAGGGTCGCCTTAACCAGTGTAACCCTAACAAGGCTCACGAGTTTGATTCGCTTATCCTTGTTCGTCCCAGCCGTTCCTTAACTGCGGTTGCTGCACCTCTTCCTGGCACTCTCCTGAACGACTCTGTGTTACCTAATGTGGCTGCCCCTCTTCCTTGTACCCTCCTGTACGATTTCATTGCTTAGCCATATGCCTGGTCCAAGGTTCGACGCCACAAAATCAACTTCGTACGAGTGAAAATAGTTTAAATACTATTTCCCGTGCTTGCAACATTTTTCTTTACTGCTTCGCCTCTATTAGTCGTAGAGTGATTGTATATATCCTATAGCCTTCCTCAATGTATGAGCTATTCAACACAAAAATAATGATTTCAATCAAACTAGTAATTCTTAAGATTAGCGCGTTCAAACAAACAAACAAAAAACTCTTCAGCGTTTTAATATGAACTTGTTGTTGTTGATTTTTGGCGTCGAACCTTAGACCAGGCATACGGCTAGGCAACGTAGTCATGCAGGAGGATACAAGGAAGAGGGGCAGCCACAGTAGGTAACACAGAGTCGTTCAGGTGAGTGCCAGGAAGAGGTGCAGCAACCGCAGTTAAGGAACGGCTGGGACGAACAAGGATAGGCGCATCAAGCTCGTAAGCCTTGATAGGGTTACACTGGTTGAGGTGGCCCTTTTCAAGACTTGGAAGCCTGTGGGTAACAAACCATTGGACATGGAGAGGGTCATTAATTATACGTATATTTTCTACTTTGCCGAACTTTAGCGCGAGAACGGTTTGTCCAAAACATATGAATTTGGTCTTATTCAATGCAAGATTAAGTGCCCTTCAACCGTCATGAAGACCACTTTTTGATAGGGTAAGTCCTTTACGCGGTATAACCGGAAAACCGAAAAAATGCCCCTTTCGGGGGCCCACACCACTTAAGCACAACTCCGTCGAAGTCGAAAACTTAGGAGAGTCTTAATGGGCAACCAATGAAGCCATTAAAACAATAAAATCTTTTGTAGGAATTATTTCCGATTTAAAAGCTAATTCTACTGGACTATAGTAGATTTTACACTAACCTAACAATGTACAACGTTTACACAATGTTTTCCTGATACAGGGGAAAGGAAGGAAGGAATCGTGTGTAACGATCAAACAATGCCTACCGATAGTAGTGTAGGTAATATTATTTTCTGTTTCATTTGTCGGACTTTAGTTAGAGCATGCGTTACTACACCCACTTGTAGTATTAGTACAATGAATGAATACTACGTCCATGTTATAGACAAAGAAGAGCCATTAATAGTATTTGATCGACTGACCATTGATCCAATTGCATACCAATCCATCATCACGCCTCAGTTTTAGCAATGGTAGGTATTAATTTGGCAGCAAACGTACGCTTGATATGCGTGTGACGTTTCTGTTTGCGAAGCGCATAATCTATGTCCGTAGCTGCGCACGCGCTCGCCATATACGGTGCCAGAACTACAAGTCCGAGAAATTAAATGCAGCCCTGCCGCGGCGCCACACGAGGCCACATGCCGTATTATATTTTCTTTATTGTTTACTATTCTTTCAAAATATATCTCCGACAAAGAGCACGACTCTCTTGTCGGTGTTCTTATCTCTCATGATGTATTAAACCCTTTTGAATACAATTTGCATTGTAAATAAACTGTGTAGTTACAGTTCTTGGTACGAGCCCCACAGGAAAAATATTTTAATTTTATAGGATGTAGGCTTTTTTCTACGACTTTCATTTTAAGAAATTAAAACCCCAATACTGAATAACAAAAAAAAACATTATGCATACATCCAGGTCGTAGGCCTCGCCCAACTATCAAGTTTTGCAGGTTCAAGTGAAGTGTTATTAATGAATCAAGCTTATTTCTATTGCATTTATGCATTAATTGACAATATCATCACCATAATTCGTCATCATTACAATTAAACCTTTTCCCTGTGTCTAATAATTACTAGTTTTCAGAATTATCCTGCAACAATACAACATTACCAATATATCTAACTCGTGTTATGCCTTAAAATGTGTTGATGGAGACAAAACTTCGCAAAACGGCCTAATTGCTATTTGCTACCTCCATAATTAATATCAAACAACGGTGGCGATAATCCACAAATGGCGTTGCTTGCGACGTTGTAGCTTGGTGTTCTAATTTCAAAACAAATCCTAGCCAGTACGTGACTCAGATTGTGTTCGGAACGACACAACCCGACCGGTTGCGTAACAACCACCGCCAGCCCGGTTCTGGTAATAAGAGTGAATCTGGTATGGACATACAGTTCGGTACATACGGCGCAATTGTGCTCCAGGTATGTTCCAGTTTCAACAAACAGCCCATAAAAGTCCAATGCTTACATGGCACATATAAGGTCTATAACAATTATTATGACGCATGCAGCGTTCTAAATTGGGAGATCTGATGCGGTTATGAGATCTTATATCACCCATAAAAGGAGCACAACGTCTACATTAAAAGTCACGCCTCATTCGATGAGCTTCCGAGAAAAATGACGCTGCATAGCCTACATATTGTATGGACCACTAAGATGAGGGGAGTGAAAGTATTAGTGACGCGATCCCCCCAGGAATGCAGTTGGACCTGTCCCGATTATGGGTAGGATCGCCTCGATGTTCCCTATTGCAAAGTTATATGCTAACCGGATTATTATAAACGTAGAGAAGGTAAATGTTTTAGGTTTATATATTTTATTATTAGGTATTCTTGGAATTTTGATCAAATGTTCACTGTAAAATCTGAAGTGAACTGCAGGATTTACCAAGAGCATTCTAATAAGCTAAGACATGAGACGAATGTAGGATGTTAGGACTGTTGATGTTTTCCAATCAGATATTATCTATGCGTAATTAACATTGTAATCAAGTGCAAATCAATTAGATACACGTAAAATAGCTTATTTAACTGCAGTAATAGTAATGATATCTCCAAGTATTTTCCGCTAATTAACATTAAAGATTACCTTTTATGTATTTTATATCTACAGCATCTTTTTGATCCAAGCCGCTGTTTTCTATTTAATTATATGTAAATACGATCGTCCACATGACTTGTTGTTTAATCATATCGGATTGAAGCGCAATACCCTCGCCACAACAGACAAATACTTATACATTACCGGTTTGTAGATAGAGGTCAAGCGTTTATATTCTTTTTAGCACGGCATAAACTGAGCAATGTTACGATGGAGCCAACGAAGACACGTTTATTGAATGGAACTCTGATGAAGGCGTGTGTAATTTTTAGGACTCATAAAAAGCATTTCATTTTAATAAGGGCAGACAAAAGCGAATTGCAAAACGTATTCGTAATAATCTTACAACTTACGCTTTCGTCGGTGTCAATTTTCATTTCGAAATACCTTACGTAGTTATGTAATATTAGCCTAAATTATTCAATAGATCTGCAATTCTTTCTAGCCAGACAGTTAATGCACGCGGCACCATCGCAGTAAACTATCTATGATCTTCTCTGTAGATAGAATGTAAACAAAAATAAAACCCACACGCTTTCAATGAATCATGGACACTTTTAGATTTGCCAAAAATTCGCAATATGTATTGATTGATATGGTATATGTACCTAAATATTACTGTTTAACGAACCGTTAGCAACGCGTTGTAGGCAGATCGATTACTTATCGTAAGCACTCGTACGCAGCTAGCCAGAAGTAAAAAACACCGTTAGCAACATGTTTTTGTCATCATGATTTGTTAATAATCGTTGTAGATCTCACGATCACATGATAACCAAGCACATTCGATTCCCTAACAAAACTAGAGGTCATGACCTAGGTGTAATAGGAAGGACATAAGTAGGTGTAATAGGAAAATGCTCATTTTCACTACAGCGTTCATTAATCCTTATAGGAACTTTCTCTCGAAGATCCTGAATTCCCATGGGAATCTAGAGAGCCGAAAGCTGTAACCAGGATTAAGAACAGGTTCCATACATTTTACTTGAATAGGTACGACGAACTTGAGGAGGGTAAGCGGAAACATGGCGGTCAACTCCTCAGGTACAAAGATGTACAGAAGCGGCACATGAAAAGATGCAACATTGAGCCCTCTCAGTGGGAAGGTTTGGCAGCACAGCGTCCAGAATGGCGGGAGATTGTGAAAAGGCAAGTCCACGAGTTCGAGGTGCAGCGTACGACTGAACTCGACGCGAAGCGCGATGACTTGAGGGCCCGTCCATCTGCCGCCATTCACTATAACTATGTTGGCGGCGTGCTCAGATGCCCTCAATGCGCGAGGGATTTTACCGCGAAAATAGGCTACGTAAGCCATCTTCGGGCACACCAGCGCCGCCAAGACAGCTAGGAGTCGGAGTGGTCGCCATGGCCGAAATCGGTCGGATGGATCATCATCATCATCACGACGAACTCTACTTAAGAGTAAATAAAGTTTCTATAAAGAATCATGGATGTTACAGTGAAAATGAGCATTTTCCTATTACACCTATGTAGTTACATATGCGCGATTAAAGTTCGCAATGGATCCGACTCTTTCATTTAATAGCAAAAGTAGTAAATTAGTAAGCTCTGAACTTTACAAAATCATGTCTTGTTTACTAGTTTAGGTAGAGCTTTAAGCTCTACTCATATTATAATTAGGTACCTATCTCATAACCATCACTTAGTGAAATTGGCTAAACACATAAAAAACTGAATCTTTGTACAACTTTAACCGGCTAGCTAGAATAATATTCGCTGTGATTCTAGTTGTTCGTAAAGTTAAAACTGGAGAAAATGCAACTTTGAATTTCCATAAATATCTACGAGTTTAAACTGTTAGAAAACGAAATGCAACGTTATTTATTTTATGTGCGATTTCCTGAACACTTTCATATGAAAATAAAGCTACAGAGAACATGTATTCGCCCACGTGTTGATATCTTTAAAACTGATTATACTGCAACAGCCCGCACGCTCGATTACACGATCTGCGCTGTGAATAAGAGCAGGCTAATGTTACAGTGCAATACCCACTGAATTTACGCTAAGATATTTAACCCTTCATTTGGCAACGACATAAAAAATGGAAATACATGAGTTTGATGAATGTAAGGCATCAAGGGTATGCTAAGAACTTTTAAAAAAATATGAAAAAAAATCCTGCATTTCCCAGAGTTGGGAAAATTCGTGTCCGTCACAGCGGACACTGCCAAAGACGTCATAAATAACGAGTAGATTTGAATGTTCGCCGTGGCGGACATTGGCAAATAGGGGATAAATAAAAAAACTTCGTTATAAACTAATTTTATTAAGAATTTTTATAGTATTGAGAATAAAACACCTTGGAAATTGGTGTTTTGGCAAGAAAAATTAAGTAAGTAATTAAGCGTAACATTAAAAACGAACACATAAAACAATCATTTGGTATGGACATCTAAAAACAGTTTCTTGCATTTTTGCCCATCACAAAGCAAGGGCGCGTTTGAAACTTTATGTAGAACACCACTGTCTTTTTTTGACAATACCTGCAACGTTATAAGAGAAGCTAAAGCTAATATTTATATTAGAGAGAGATCATATCATTATCATTTCGATAAAGGGTGCAGGTGAAGAATAGTTTGAGTTAGTAGAAGCACATCTTTTTCAGAGGTTATAAAACAATAATATTGTAGAATAAAATAAAAATAACATTTACAACACCCCCTACTTGGTTTCTAAAGTTAGTGTCCGCCCTACCGGACAAATTCAAATTAAGGGTTAATACTTTAGTACACTACACTACTCGTTCGAATTTAGCATAAAAAAAAGTTCCTTGAAGAGTTTAACAGTAACTTTTTCTAAACTTTTACTTTAGCGCAGCCATTCTTCTAGGAAATCGCTACGATCATGGTGAGGAGAAGCTTCGAGGCAAAGGCGGTAACGGTTCCTTGCAGTGATTAATAACAACCTTGTTTGCTAAGTTTGATTTGATTTTATTTTAAGTGCTCACTTTTTTCTTATCGCATGATTGTCACGAGTGTCACAGTCATCCATTATGAGGCCGTATAACAGTTAATGAGCCGTTAAAAGCTTTGTAAAGAGGATGAGAGGAGTAGAAATATCTGGTTTGGCCACCAAACTCCTAAAAGTTTAATCGATGACTACAGCTGTTTTTACTAATTTTTTTTTAGTGTTTCATAGGATTTAAAGGTCAGACGGTTAGACGTATCTTGATTTGGTTTATTTACTTTGTTTATCGTTGATGTTCATCTGTTTTGCTGGGGTATTCGGTTTTTGCGGTCGGCTCGGGATTCTGCGGTTGATGGCCGTCGCCCGCGCCGCCTTTGTGTGGGCGTTCAGTTCCAGATTGGTTATTACCATTTTGAGCGGCTTTGTTGGTATTAAAACTAGTTCAATAGCATTTATCGTAGTTATTAACACGCATTTGTTTGGATATAACTAATATTTACTGTCGAATTCCTATATTCTGTATCTTACGTTGCGCTACAGTCTAAAATAGAGAGCTGATGTCATGCATTTTCTACGAAACTAAAACTTTCAATATTTCATTCGTAGATGAACTATACGTGGACGATAGGTAAGTACCTAAATACCAACAGATTAAAGTTGTTTAGAAGGTCATCAGATGTTGGCTTACCTTTTGTACGACGAGGGGCGTGCCGAAGTCTTTGCCGCCCTGCAGCCGGAACCCGAGCGGCTGCTGGTCAGACTTGTTCAGCCGCACAGTTATCAACTGTGCCATCTGCAAATAACGTACACTCATGTTAATCATTTGAAATACAAATCAATGAGGAAGTAAGTCTTCTTTATCGACTTTTAATACTTTTTGCTCGCATATTTCACGATTTAGGTGCAAACATTACAGGTTTCCCACATCGTGCGCGTGTTATGTGATGGAATGTTTACGAATGTGGATATTAAAGTTAGTATTTTTATAATGCACATGAGTCACTATCGGCTATCGTCGCATAGGTAAACATAAAACGCTGCCCGTATGAGGAAAACGCAAACTTTCAAAACCAGTCCCGCGAAGCCCAATTCCCGAAAAATGAAAGTGGAAAGTGGCCCAAATAACCGCCTGATTAAGTATTACGCCAAAACATTATTGTTGGCATTTGATCGACCCAATTGAAGATTTATTTTCTCTCGGGGCAGCCTCGCTGACCGCACTCGGTAAGCACTCAGACATCGTGCGATCTATTTTATCTTAGATCAAGATAAGTGCAAACCGAAAGACATTAGTGAAAGGAGGCAGAGAGTTAAACTTTCGTTTATTTATGCAAGGAATAAACAATAACCAAATCGTTTATCGGTTTTCACGTGTCCAAGATTTCACTTAGAGATATAACAAATTTGATTAACCAAAAATTCCTGATACGATCGGTTGGACATCGACAATGCATTTTCATTAGAACTTTTTTCTGTAAGATAAGAGCACATCAGTCCTCTCTCTTTCTCATGATTTGGTTGCTTACTGATATCAGCGAATTACATAAGCTGCTGAGGAATGTATGTCACCGCGAAAATATTTGGGACATTTAACAAATTGTTTACGTCTTATGTATGTTAGCCTTATTTCGCATGGCCAAATGACACAAAGTAAGTACCTAATAAGTTACCAAAGTAACAGAAGTTAATGGTTAAAATCAGCGAATGGCTAAATTAAAGTCTTTTAAAGATAGAAAACAGAAACTTAAAAGCTTGGTCTTCCACATTTTAAAATGTAAATGATATTTTTTGTTTGTTTCGTTTCATCGCGATCGTTCCGACATTCCGCAACCTTGCCCGATGCATCGGCGCCAATCAAGAGGTCGCGCCACTCTTCAACTGACACTCTTTAACTCTTTACAACTTCATCAATTCACTTCAATTCACAATGAAAAAGTTGAGCAACTCGCTAACAAGTCGTTAGTTGTTGTTAACGACTGAGTATTCAGTCGTAATTTCACAACTTGTTCTTACATGAGTTTTCCTTATTAAATGTCCCTGTTCTAGAAATAATCCTTAATAGACTGTGTTTTTGCTCCTAGCTAAAGATTGGATCAGACAGTAAACCAGTAGAAATCTTCCATGATTATTACATGCGTAGATATGACTATGCGATCGTGGTTCATTTGTTTATTTCTAATGCGTAGTACATTTTACATCTTTGGATCTAATTAATTCCAAAATAATTGTATTACAGCAATCGCGCATCTCGTTTTCATTGTTATCTACCGACCGCAATGTCATCCGCAGCCATTGTTCATGATTGAACGCCAATTGCTGCCTTATCTTAACCCTAGATAGCTAACCTCCGTCGATTCGACGGGCATTGAAAAGAAATAACGTTGTAACTTTTTAATGCCACGTCCAAACGTTTTGTCCTGACTAGCCAACTCAGAGGCCCGGGAGTCCTTTGCAGTGGTGTAAGCTGTGGACAGGTAAGTTTCATAGTTTTTAAGATATTTGATCTTTGCCCGTCGTTTCGACGGATGGTTAGCTTTACCGTAAGTAATTTAGTTCGAGTGCCCGCATACATTTTTTAAATAAATTTGAGATTTTTTTAGATTTTAATCTTGTTTTCATTTAAAAACTATAAAATAATAAATCTACTACTATAAGAAGTTACTAACGATGCCCTGGATGCTAGTCCTGCCCGTGAGACCGAAGACTTTCTGGTGGAAGATGATTTGCAAAGTAATCATAATTATCAACCATCAGATTATGAGGAAAGTTATGTAAACCCATCACCAGCCTTGTCTTCAGACGTGGATCGTGATTCGTCAATTATTTCAAATACCTTTCCCTCGGAAATTACAAAAATCAGCATTATATCATATCAAAATATGCGGTAAACATAAAGTTCATTTTTGTGTCACTTGCTCTAAAAAGAAAAAAAATATTTTATGATTTTATTACTTTTAATGTTTTTACATACCATATTAAGTCAAAAAACCGATTATTATATTTAAGATTTTCATTGATATTGCATGTCAAAGTGGTTACTTACAAAATGTTCCAATTTCTTTAGAGGTCTAAGAAAAAATATTTTAATTTAATAAATAAATAAATAAGGTGAATTTATATAATGCACATTTATTCACAAACATATGAAGGAACCAAACTGTAAACAAGACTTAAATTTTTTAAATTACTTCGTCGAAAAAATAATGTTTTTTTAATACCCGTCGTTTCGACGGATGGTTAGCTTAAACAGGGTACGCCGGAAGGTTAGCTATCTAGGGTTAAGAATGCAAAGCATGATAATTATTAAAGATAGTTCCCTTTAGTTTATCTTACGTCCCAGCCTAATGTGTTTGTGTATGTCTACGTATGGCTTTGTTTGGACTGCCTGTTATATTGTAGCTGCACAAAAGAAAAATGTAGGTAACTAAATAACATTCATTACGCTGTAAACAGTAAAATTTATCACACAAATATGCAAAATACCTATTAACTAAGACACATTAACTACGCAGTTATTATTTCATGATTTTCAGCATTTACTTTCATTAACTTGCGTCAGATTAATTAAATAAAGGTCGTAGTTAAGTTTTTGTGTCTCAAGCTCATGTTGTTCATATAACACTTTCCTTTGTAAATGAGTTTACAAACGGCGTAGTAGACGTTGTTAGACGAGAGTAAAAAGGCGTGTTAACAGCTAATCACACAAACACGGCGCTGGCAAGCCCATACAACTGATGTAAAGGGCAGGATGTATAGGAACCGAGAACGAAGTTCGTGTTTTTGTTTCCCTAAGGATTTATTAGCCTTTGTTCAACAAATATGTTTTTAAACTACTTAGATGTATTATTTAAGAACTGCTAGACTCCCTTTTAGCATTAACTGGAATAGTTTATTATCTGAGCAAGTGCAGTTAAGAAAGGCCCCTGGCAAAGAAAACATTAGAATTTTAACATAGTATTCTTAACGTTTTTAAATGATTTTTGCGACTATAAAATGTAGGTTGTGATTCGATACAATGAGGATAGTAGGACGCAATATTGGACACCTTACTAAGCTAACAGATGCTAATCAGAAGAACCAAACAAGACCTATTTACTTTTCGTACTGTTGACTGGAGCTTCATTGCTGACGTGAGCATATACTTATTTATCAGCATTGAGTCAACGATTTACTTTAGGGCAATGTGATCTAACAAATATTATCAGTTTACGACTAATTGAATGACTAAGTTCGAAGTTGTGATTTTTCTTACGTAACTATGAATAGCCTTTTGCCGCTTCTTAAGAAATCGCCTGTTTATTAGTTACCACACTCGTACACTTATTTACTCGGCCGCACGTCTGATTTTTTCACCGGTCACTTAGTCATGCGGATTCGAACGTTGATCGGTGACGTCACTGCCATGAGTAATCCAAAGAATCCGCGGCTGCCCTGACGCTCTCAGCAGAACCGATTAGGCAGGAATTCGGCTGAGATGGGCATCCCTTTCTTTCGTAAGAACCACACCTCAACCTCCATCAAAAACGTCAACAATAACAAAACATGATTCATAAAATAATCAATGTGAGCTCGAGCTTGCAACCCAAACCAGAAATATAAATAACAGATGACTGAAATATGCATTAAGCTTACCTATATAGAATAGGAAAACCGTTATCTTTTTTATTTATACACACGCTTAATTAAGTTTAAAAGCTATAAAACATGAGAACCCAGAAACGAAGCCTCCGCACATTAATCATTTTCGTCGCCTAATGTATTAATATTAAAACCAGTTTTATTACAAGCTTTTATTTTTAAGTGTTATTTGAATCTAGACAAATACGGCATTCTAATAACAGCAATTAATTGTACCCTAGAACATAATTATCGCTGTGCAATTTGTGCCGCACGCGAATCGGTTACCTACTTACATACATCTCGCTATAATAGATGTCTGAATAAAAATTGACACGGAGTTGTCACGGTATACTCTTTATGCATTCATCCTATACAAATAAACATAATTAATGTGTCTGTCTGGAATAGTTGCCTCGAATAAGTCTTGATCCTGAGTCCTAGTTCTCCTCCTAATTCTCTTTACGAAGCTGAAAAAAGTCCTGGAAGTTTCAGTCTGAATATCAAGAGAGTAAAATTTTAGTCAAGCTTTAGATTTGCATTTTTATAATGTCCTAAAATATTGATATCACCTATGCTGTCATATTGGGCAAAGCATTGGTGGCAACAATAAAGAGACATTAAAAATCTTAAAAATGTCAGAAAGAAAACTGAAGAGTACAGTGCACATGGAAATGCAATTAACCCCTTTTGGTGAAATGTCATAAATATTCGCATTCCCAACCAATGGGAGGATAGCGGGAACTGATGCGGGGTGCGTGGGAGATTTCTTTGTACAATACAAATAGTAATCAACCGTTAACCAGATTCTCGGCTGTCAGACTAGCTGTAGTAACTGTAGGTGAGATAAGATTGTGGTAAATGATGAAGTTAGGTATGTGAATATTCTTTATTGTTGTCAGTTTACTAGGAATCTGTGGCTTCACAACCTGAAATTCTTCAAGCAAGACACTTAGAAAAAAAATAGTTAGACCTTTATGTTGCCAAGACCGTTTTCGCTAAATATTCGAAAGGTTTTCCAAATATTCAAAAAACAAACGTGAAATATTTACAATCAGGCGATAATGGTATTGAGGTGATGTCATTGCCAGTGTTGTAATTACATAGGTGTACAAAGAGTTGTTTGGGCAGCTGCGGCCTTCTGAGGTCGCGTTGTCGTCGATCGCGGTAATTGTCTTCGTGATATCTATCTATGCACTAACATATGGTTAGGATCTATTACTTTTAATTGTTGAACCTCTTAGGTATTGGTAACGATAAGTGTGCAGGTTTCAAAACGTCTCGGCGCGGTTAAGCAAGTAGTTTAATATTTAAAGGCGATGAGTGTGCTGGTAGGTGGGACGGTAGACAGTTTAACAGTTGCGTATGAGACAAATGTCCGCGCATGCCAGAGTCCGGCTGCAGCGGACAACGGCGCGAGTGTCGCAAGCGCTGGCGATGCATCGGCTTTCAAACTTGACCGGTATGGCGCCATCGAAATCGACACGCCCTTGATACTAACAGCTTCTCTATTCAAATTACATGCTTCGAAAAAACTCGCTTCTTCACGAATTCTCCACGAGTTCACCAGAAACGTGCGACAAAAATAAGTTTTCAGGAAATTCTTCAAGGTAATCCGTAACCATCTGAGGATTATTGTAAAGGCAATTATTGTTAAGTCTGTGGTGATTTACTAGTTTTTATTCCAAGTAACTAATCACGAATTCACGATCCTCAGTTTTCAGATATTAGGTAGAGATACGTATGTACAACGGTACACTCGTGCATGCTCACGGATGCGTTTTTGACGCATTTTAATGTGTTTTATATTATAGTTATTTTCATAACATAGCACATAAGTACTAGTTCAAGTAAGTATCTAAGTATTACTATTATTTATCCGGATTAAGCAATAACGGGTTATCAGTCTCAGAAATTGAAATATTGTTACAAATTGATTCAAATACCGGTGATTTAACAGCCGCCATAGATCAATGTAATGTGTCAGTTATAAAACTGAATGCCGATAATTTAACAACCATTAATTTTGGTGCCACAACAATGCCTATTTAATAAATCATTATCCATATAGTTCTCGTTAGCCACTTTCAAAATAATGTAAAATCAATCTCTAAAAGGAACTTGCAACCACAAACCCTACAAATGCAAGCTGTCTAGTGTCCACATTACCTAGGCAGTTTATTTACCTATTTATAATGAATGGTGACGTGGGTCTTATAACACTTTTGCAGCTTCGCAAATAAAGTCGGCAGACCCAAGTGGATAAGCGACTTCGTGTAAAAATATTTTCATATCGTTTGTTATCTTGCCTGCAAAGTTAAGCATTTAGAAGGGATCTCTGTAAATATTGACATATTCGAACGGCTTTCTCAAATCGAAAGGTCGACAGCCGGAGTCGTTTAAATAAGCGGTTTTTTGCAATATTTGTGCTTTTGCTGCCGTATGCATAATATTTTATGTGAGATATGTTACTCAATATTATATTTAGGCAACCTCGAGTTATTTCTGTGAGCGTTACGGCGGTCGCAGCGCGCGCTGGTGTAAACTTGGCTCTTGAGTTGACGCACATCAACGACGCTCCGCCGACAACTGTCAGCCGTCAGCGTCGTCGCAAAAACACGCTTGAAATCCCTATGTTACGTTCAATATTGGATAATACGTTGTATAACGCTATGATCATGTCAATAACCCCCAAAATGCAATGTAAGAACCTTGGGGAATAAATATAGAGCGATTGCGAAAGAGTTGGCGGATCGCCATCGCGTCGCTCCGACGCCTCCTGATAACGCGGCTTTCAAACATCCTTGGATAAGACCTCTGTCCGCAAACGAGTCTATGTACATGCCTGTGTACCATGTTCACATTGCTTCAATGACAGAGCTTCTTCACTCCATACGAGATTTATTTATGCAAAAATAACTTCCCAAAGTTTTGTCTCTTAATAACAAAGATTAATCAAAACTGATTATGAGCACGATAATATTTAACGAAGTAAAATTAATTGTTTAGGAAATCAGGACAGGACGCCCGGACGTAGCGTATCGGTAAGAAATTATTGTGTAATTAAAAATAGTAGCGATAGATAACGTTTAATCAGACAAGATTTCATAAGTTCTAAACCCTTCATAATAATAACCATAATACGTATTATTATCACATAACTCGTGCAAGTTAAATGTGACTTATCGCAGTAATCGATAAAGTAGCGTAAAAAGTTATCTATTCAAGCACGCAGCCAGCTATTGGCCAATGAAATGTTGTTTTCAAACAAAACCTCAAGTTCAATGTAACACTTAAGCTTGAAATATTTTACGCATCGCGTAAATACCTACTTCTTGAAATAATCCAAGTGCCATTGAAACTTGGGACACAGGTGAAGCTAGAAAATATCTCGCATGTCGTGGTATGTTATGAATAGAATTCGCGATAGCGAGTTATTTTGGCCGCCATCCAACTTTAATCACTCGGTCACTATCCAAATTTCTCTCAAATTTGTAAAAAGGCGTAGGTGAAGTAAGTCGTTTACATAAAGACGTTTTGTAACAGTAAATTAATAGTAGCATTTATTTGCGTAAGATTAATATAGCCGGTTTTAATTCCAATTCCTAAATAAAAATTAACTCTTATCTGCTTACACAATACGATCTGTATTAATGAGTTTAAGTAATTTACAGACAAATTCGTAGGTAATTAACAACAGTAAAATCAAGTAGCATCGGAAAACAAAAGCACGACAAAAGCGCGGGTGAGCGCGGGCGAAAGACATGAATGACGAGAAATACAAATGAACATGGGAAATAGTAAAACAACAACAAAATTATGAGCAAAACAAAAAATACAAGCCGTTGACAGACTAACTAGTATTTTAAATACGTTAAAAAATATAAAAAATTAACGAGTAAAATTACCAACTGAAAAACACGGCCACGGGAAAACAAAATGTCAAAAAGAAAACTAAAAAAACAGTTTTTCTAGTTAATGAAAAATAATAAGTAAAACAACTTGTTTACCTCATTGTTTAAATAATAATAATTGTTCTCCTTGACATTTATTTTACTCTTGCACAAAATCTATAGCTTTTTATGCAGATCGTAAGAACTACAGCAGTTTAAACGAATCAACGCCCTAATTTACTGCGGCTACTGCCAGTTTCGGAACTGGTGTTACTGAGTGTTGGTGACCGACTGGTTTGTTTGTATTTCAATCTGAAATACGTCCTTAAACTGCAGTGCAATGACCTCTGGTAAATTTTTCAATACTGTACTACCTACGTACCTACATAGCCGGTATTTAAAAATGCACGCACGGAGTCATATTTCTCCTTGGCCGTGGCATGCCACTGAGATTGTATTTATTGTTCATCGACCCAAAATAAATTAAAAAATTACATTCGTTAAGCGATCTTCACAAATGTAACGCTTAATTTCACAGATATTATGAACAAGAACGGATGCAACCGAAATATTTTGTGTCTACGAGTAAAAGAAGGAAACTGTACATCCAGTTTTAACTTTAATGCACATGAGTGAGACTTTCGCGGAACCCGCTAGTTTGGTCTTGACTGATATTCTGACGTCAGCTTTTATGACATGACTAATATATTAATACACGATTGTTCGGGACAAAGAACACGTATATTTGCGACATGTGAGCGCGACGGATGTGCCTTATTGATCCCGGTGCCACATTGGCATATTTATGAATACGCTGATTCGTTTCGGACCATCTATTTACTGAATCCCGTTTGAACTGAAACAAGGTTATTAGCTGAAATCAATATGCACAAAGTCAACAACTAAAAATCTGGATAAAACAGCTCACTGATAGCTTTTACAGACTTTTTACGTGTTTGACTATCTACAAGAAAAAGAGTTTTGGGTTTACAAGATTAATACATAATTATCTAGCTCTACGATCCTAGAGCCTCTATAAAGTTACAAATTATTAAATCAAGATTAATAAATTACTTGAATTGGAGGTAGTTTAGAGCCAGGAGAAGGACATAGGATACTTTTTATCCCGTTCGAAATAAAAAAACGTCTGCTTATTTATTGCCATTAAGGCGGAACAAAGTTCGCCGGGTCAGCTAGTGTTTCAATAAACAGCTCTAGCAAGCTTTTAAAAATGACTTAATGTGCCTGATGAATGGAAACATGGTCGCTTACGCTATATTTCTTCTATTTAACCCATTATAGACTGAGTTTTCTTAAAGTGTCAGATTTTTGTTTTTTTGAAATATGTTCATAATTATGGTCTACATAATGCTATACAAGCATTAAAAAAATGATCCGACCTGTAATCTAGAAAAAAAATGCTGGTACCATATGGTACCGCTAGCCTCTTACCGTGTCAGTCTGTTAAAACATAACTTTATCATGGGCTTTATAAAAATAGGGTTAATTATATATTTTATTATTATTATTATATGTATTAATATACAAGCAAATAACAGAAGTGATATTAAATGTAAAAAACTGTATATTGGGTAAGGAATATTCATTTTTATCTTTGAATATTCAAAAATTTGGAATGGAGCTTGGCATTGCACACTGCTCTTAGCTCCATGTAACATTTCCTATACTCTAATATTGTTCGAGAGTTGCAATTATCTCAAGTTCGTTCTATAAATATCTGCTTCGTTTTGGGACCTTCATCGTCCTCCAAAACTGCCAATGTTTCGTATAAGTTACATCTAAAATAAATAAAAACCCATGGTTTTGTAAAGTATAGGAAACTATTTTACTTTATCTTCCTGCATACCTTATATACCATTGAATATATCACATACTTCCCAATAAATACAGTAAAAACTAAAAATCATAAAATAATTAAAAAGACACGGTAAGCGGCTAGCGGTACCGTACGGTACCAGTAATTTTGACATACAATATTTCCCATTATTATTATTTATCGACGTAATTTTACACCATTTCACAATAAGAGTACTTATGGAGAATACAAGATTGTAACAAAATCAGTATTTCACTATCACACAAAAAAAATATGATCACTTACTTGAATGGCGCGTCAATTTTTAAGAGAAAATTTTGATGCGCTCACTTCAATCATTAATTACACACAACTGAAAAGAATAACTGTAAATTTTTATTCCTAGAAGCATAGACCATATCTATTGGCTACGACTTGCATCAATCAGAGCACTGCATCTTTTCACGTGTTAATGTATAGAGCCAAATTAAAACACACATAAAAGTGGTACCATATGGGACCGCTAGTCTATAATGGGTTAAAACAAAATTCTTAATAATATTATCAAAACAATTTACTTCAAAACAAAATAACTCACCTATTGCGATTGAAATCAAATCTAGATTACAGGTATATCACGTGTTTCTAGATTTCGTATCACATTAAAAACATCTTCAGGGACAAGTAGGTCAGACAAAAACAATCAGTCACTTTAACCGGACGACTTCACTCAACTAACATCAGTTTGAAATCTACACCATTTCGTTTTGATAAATTATTACAGTAAATGCAAAACTAGCGATTGACAATTTAACGAAAAGCAAAACGATCAGATAGTAAAGAATGGGTTTTTAATTCAGTAATAATACATAAATGATACTACGACTCGACAGCATTGTAAATAAAATTACTAATAACATAAACACTAACAATTCCTGTAATGAGGAGAATTTAGTATGTTATTCACTCACTTCATGAGAAAGGAGAAAAATACTGTAGTGACACTCAGGAAAACGGAAAGTAGATAAATAATGTACGGAATGAATGGACTTATAAAATAATGTTCCCAAAAGTTGGAATGCAATTTTAGCTTTGCAGCGTTTATTTAACAGAATATTTACGGAGGATTCGACATCGTCGAAAATTTTCAAATTCAAAATTCAAATTCAATAATTTATTTGCTATTATTTATTTCTTTAAGCACTTGAAATAAACAAGAGAATACTTACTCATGATGTTTAATTAAATAGGTGAGATTCTATTTATATGCATAAAAGTTGTAGAAAAAGTAATTAACAGCATTCTTAATATCAATATTAAAAATAACTTTGAGGTCATAATTCTAGTTTGTCTACGGTTGTTAATTGATTTTTTATCGAAACGATTAAACTACAAATTGTAATTAATGGGATATTGCAATTCACACGATAGAAGATTGTGAATGTTATAAGAATCTATGTTTGTTTAATAAGATAAACAGGCAATTTCGTTCGGCTCATGTATCCCAACTAATATTATAAATGCGAAAGTAACTCTGTCTGTCTGTCTGTCTGTCTGTCTGTCTGTCTGTTACGCTTTCCCGCTTAAACCTCGCAACCGATTTTGATGAAATTTGGCATAGAGATAGTTTGAGTCCCGGGAAAGAACATAGGATAGTTTTTATCCCGGTTTTTGAAACAGGGACGCGCGCGATAAAGTTTTTCTGTGACAGACAAAATTCCACGCGGGCGACGCCCCGGGGATGAAAGCTAGTAAGATATAAACGCGTGCTCGTTTTAATATTAATATAAAATTTAAAAAGCGGGGCATTTTGGGGCATTCCAATTTAAAATACAAATTACACACATATTTTGTTTAAAGTACCTACTTTATTATTATTTTATTTTATCATAATAATATTAATGTATAAGACATAATTTATCATTTAACTACGGATCTCTATGTTTATCGCGGTATTTGAATTCCGATTTTCTCAACACTAAACTTTTTTTGTTATAAAACTTGTACTTATTAGAACTAAGAGCTTGCTTTACAACATATGAATTACAGGCGTAAATAATAGTTTGTCTTAAATTATTCTTAAAATAGGTACCTGTGTATTTAAGTCAAAAGTACTTTTACAAGAAATACCTTACTTTGAGCGGAAATTCGAAATATTACGGACGTTCCTATCCGTACAAGGAACATAAATAAGCCGAAACGGTTATAATTATGCACAATGACAATATACCGACCGTTTCAGGTGATGATTTCATCGAACATTATGTTTTTATCGTTCAGGAAAATGTTAGCAGCTGTGAGTAAGTATTATAAACTTTGTTCCACGGACATACTGCCTTAATTCAATACAATTAATTATGTTATGTTGACCTCAGTTCATTATTAGTATTCTGCTAATGTTTTTTTAACTCTTTTATAAATTTGGCTCCGCCTTAGCGTGCACTTCGATTTATCTAATGAGAAATCAATGTGCATAACGACTCGTTAATGTGCGAAATAATTATAAGATATTTGAATCCCTAATATGTATCAGGATATTAAATTTATATTTAGGCGATAAAATGAAAAGAACTAAAATTTTTCTCCAAATATTTATGCAATGGCCATGTATTATTATGGGTTACCTACGCCATATCGAATGACAAATGATCGAAAATCAAAATATCGAATACGTTTCATCGAACGATCAAAATATCGAACGATCAAAATATCGAATGCTCAAAATATCGAACGTTCAGAATATCGAACGATCAAAATATCGAAATATCAAAATATCGAACGATCAAAAAATCGAAAGTCGATATAGACCATTTTATTAAATTTCATCTACCTTGCTCGGCTCCGGTGCATGGTTGTGTTGTTTATTGCCATTACAAAGCCCTCCAAAATGAGGACTGTTTTTCCTTTTTGGGACAGGCTAGGCTTATAATAGGTCCCCACGGACATTATTCTTCAAATTTATAAACTTTTCAGGCAAAACAAAACTGTACGACCAAACACAACCATGCACCGGAGCCGAGCAAGGTAGATGAATTAAATAAAAACGTCTATATCGACTTTCGATATTTTAATCGTTCGATATTTTGATCGTTCGATATTTTGATCGTTCGATATTCTGAACGTTCGATATTTTGAGCATTCGATATTTTGACCGTTCGATATTTTGATCGTTCGATGAAACGTGTTCGATATTTTGATTTTCGATCATTTGTCATTCGATATGGCGTAGGTAACCCATGTATTATGAATATTTATGAGTTACCTTAAAAGACATCATCAAAGGAATTATTTTCTTCACACAAACGATGCAATAAGGAAGTGTTTGCAGTTGCAAGTGAGTATACAAACAGAACTAATCACTAAGTACCATCTACTTGCTATTAAGTATGTAGATACACGAGATGCATACCACATAATTTTACCCGATTGTAATATTAATGGAACGAAGAATCTCTTTTACGAAGTTTGCATATTGTTTTTCCTTATTGCTCCTCCTTTGTTCGCTGCACTGGGTCGCTCGTTTCCAATAAAACGAAGCGGTGACGAAGTAAATGAATAGCTCACGTTTAAAAATGCTAAGTGATTACCCTTTGTTAAGATTTGAGCTGAATTTACGTGTAATATTTTAGCGTCGTGAAACGAGCGCAGCTCGATAAATGTAGGAGTAAAATCAAAGGGCTTGCAAGTATGAACGTTTTAAAATTCCCTTTAGTTTGGGCCGTTGCACTCTGCTTGGACTCGTCTAACCGGCCCACTATCAGCGCGCGGCCCGATTCATCGCCCGCCCGTGCCCAATGTGAGGGTATCACCAATCGTAACTGCGGGCCATATTCAAACCCACTACCATGGAAAACGACCGCCTATTCCAGCCTAGCACAAACGTTCAACTTTTAAGTCAGCTTCAATGTTAACGTTCAGTCGAGACTAAATCAAACGAGTTTGATATAAACAACTCTGCGCAGTGTAAACAATTTGCTGCGTTTAGCAATGCGTATTTATTCTTAGACAGCAAAAAATGTACAAACGTTGATTCTAATATTGCAGACGCCATACAGCAAGTGTTCAGCAAGTAGGTATTCAAAGAAACTGGCACGTCTTTTTAAACGTTGAAACACGTTTGAGTTTTTGATTCTCATATCGACCTACTTCTTACGGTCAAGCAAGTGATTTATCCAAATGAACAGTCTTCAAAATACCTCTTAAATTGCGATAAAACCGCATGTGAATGTAGAAATTAATTAAGGAACCAATTAAAATGTTAAAAGAACAACTTTTTTAATTCAGCATTATTTGTTGGCAGATATTTGCATAAAAAAAGCAAAATGAATGCTACTCATTTTTTGATAAAATTCTGTAAAAATGCTTTAACCAACACGAGGGTAGTGCAATCAATTTGGCCTAAAGTAAGTTCTTGTGGTTGTAGAATAGACGTTATTACATTTTACTATGCATTTAATAAAATAAAGCTACTCTTTAATTGACAGACATAAGCTCCTAATACAGTTTACACGCTCGATTGGATTCCGATACGGGTAATTCGTTTCGAACGATTCCTCGAATGTCTGTTTGGATTATCTTGAACTTTTATTACTTATGTGAAAATGCTATTAAATCGTGAGCATGCTATAAAATAAATTCATGGTAAAATTATTTTAGAATTCTTTGACAAGTCTGGCAAGCGCATTAACCGTGAAGAAAAGCGCGGTAATCTTCAAGGTCCATCGTGATCACGATTCACCCGAGGGCTGAAATATTTTGCTCTTCAGCTCTCCTGTATAATTGCCAATTAGTTCTGCAATCCTCGATGCCAACAACAGTTGAATTTTACAAAACAACATAACTGACTCACGACACCCGTCTATTGGCGCTTATGCAATTGACCAAGTTCCAAGACCAGGTCCACTTTAGCTAGATCAGAATGTGGAACCGCGGCCCATAGCTCATTCACTAATCAGAATATCATTAGCACTACTCAACTGATATTAAAAATTAGGTTAGGTAAACATTTTCCTCAACAATGCTGTCATAATATTCTTCGTGTGATGAATGTCAAATATGTATTATGTTAGTTATTTGTTATTGTACTTACAATGTTATTCGTACAACATAGATATTCCATAAGGGAAAATAACGATGTTTGCACTAAATGTTTGAAATATGATCTCACTAATTTTTAAGTGCGGTTAAAATATATTTCGACAGGACAAAGTTTCTAATAACATTCTCATTGGATTACAGGGTGCATTATTAATAAAGTAGGGACTTCATACCTATAATTCATACAAATATTAGCGATAATGTGGCATACGTGTTCATCTCATATTTCTTAAAACTTCAACAGTAAGCGTAATCCCAAATTAGCGCATCGCTATCGATTCCGAGAACAGCTGTTTATTTTAAAATCGCGATACTGTAACATAATATCGGCGAGGGCGGTCGCCCTTTCGCAGGGATACTCACGTCTGCGGTAGATATTCGCGGATTCGGGGAGTTTTCTTCACTCGACACTGTCAATCACTGGTTCAAAACACGGCGCGCGACCGTTTCTAAATAGGCGATCGCGCTCGCGGGATATTTTTAGAGCGGTAATACGACACCGGGCGCGGGCGTCGGTCGTTCGGTCGTGGTGCTGCGGCGAGCGGCGGCGCGCGAGTGAGCATGTATGACCGAGCGAGCGGGGGGCGCCGGCAGCCTGCGGCCCGAGGACGATACCCTCGCGCCACCCTGTGCTGCAGGCTGCCCGCTGCCCGTGGCTTAGCACCTACACACGACCTACATCACCAGCTAAATATTCGACGCAATTTTTTTCTGCACTTTTTTCGCATTCTCAACCGTCTCAGCGACTTCGAATCCCATCTAAATCGCGCTTAGACATTTTTTATTGCATTCGAGGATACATACCTGTTCCATATTTTCTCGGCTTCTCGCTTTATTTTTCCTTTTGTTTTCCTGTTCTTCATCAGCCCGCCACTCACCTTTTCATGCTCGCCTCGTAATTATGTACTTCAATCCCACTTCATATTCAATTTCACTTCATAGCTACAAAAGAATACAGAAAGATGGACTTAATGCATTCGGACAAGTGTTCTCATTGTTCGCACTGGTTCTTAACCTTTGGTTACGACGCGCCAGTAGTAGAAATACAGAAAGTATGGACATAAAGTTCGAAGCTCCTTAGCTTCAATCAGACGAAAATGATGGCAATTAAAGTAAATAAAAAATCTAAAATGAATTTTGCTATTTATGCATGATGCATCACTCACAAACAATAATAGTACCATTTCTACTGCATAAGCGTCTCACGTAATTTAATAATGAAACAAAATTGAAAATCTTTTATCTAATCAAATACCAGCTTTATTCCGTTGTTCAAAAGTAACAACGGATAACCCAAGATAGTCAGTTGTGTGGTGTCTGAAGCATATTTATTAACATGGCAAATTAATCATCTTTTATTTACTAATTTGAAAACGTTGCTTCAGTAGCGGCGTAAGGGGGGGGCGGTGGGGGCGGTCCGCCCCGGGTGCCAAGCATCAGGGGGTGACAAAGTCGCGCAGATTAGTACTCACTGGCGCATCTGCATGGCAAGGACGGTCGTGATGTCATGACAGGGGGGGTGCCATTCTGGGGTGCCTTAGGCTATAATTTATATTATGACGGGGGAGGGGGGGTGCCGCCCCGGGTGCCAACCTATGCTACGCCGCCACTGCGTTGCTTAGCACAATATTGAGTGTTAACTTCGATATCAAATGAGCTGTAACAACTGCTACTACATATGGCACATAAACTGTTCAATGTATGCTGAAGACATTTAAAAATAAAATACTCTTGAATAGAGTAGATACATTTGGCGTAAAATTAATTAAAGCTGTAACGCGTCGATACTAAATTACTAAGATTAATGTTGTTGAAATAAAAATCAAAATTGGAATATAAAACATTATATTCTTTCACGCTCCATCCATACAACAAATTATTCAGCATACACCGCACACCGCAATAATTATAATAAACTCTATAAAAATAACTTAGGTAATCTGCGACTACTCCTCCTCGACCTCGTCGTCTGTTGTGAACTCGCTTTCGTTGCCTCCCTGTTGACAAAATTATTAATTAGCATCGAACTTGAATGACGTGTTGTAGATAAAAAAAAAACAAAAAAGAATCGTTCTTTGTTATTCTTGGATGGATGGCCAAATGAGCAACTAATGATTTTCTAGGTCAAAAAACAATATATCGGTTCTATAAAAATACCTAATTAATTGGATCGAATTTCACCTAATTTAAGTCCTTTAGATCGCTACAAAGATTTGGGCGGCGACTGTGCGACGGCAAGCTAAATATTGAAAACAAGATCTTAATTGAATTTCGCGTACACGTTAACGAATTTACAGAATAGGCAGATTATGCAGATAGCGCGTAGTGAGACAAACAACGGGGTAAAAAATTGAACAAATAAATAAAGAGTAGCTGATTCAGCACTAATATGGAACAAAATTCGTCGATCGAATGATGAATGTGCAACAAATTATCGAATTTGAGTTAATATACTACATCCCTATAATTTTCTAGGTGTAAATTGCATTATAAACGCAGACTATCTTTTTCGTGGCCATGACCGTGACCGTGACCATTGACCGACGCAAAGTCGATACAAAAAACTTTTTTATTCTAATATCACGGCGGTTTGTTGCGCTGCTTCTTCTCAGGTTAGCTGGCCCATAATAATTTGCTAAGCAGTGGTAGGGGTTTGCATTAGCCTATTTCTGATAAATTGGAGGGTCGTGTTTCTGCAATGGAGAGTGAATGACCTAATGATAATGATTATTATTTTTAAGAACATAATCATGCATATTTCCTATTGCAAAAAATCAGAAAAACATAGTAAAGCGGTCGAAGATAAGGATCAACTCATATCGAATTTCGTTGCGGGTCCAATGATAGTTTACTTTCCGCCGGAACAAACTTGGCCTTTACTGGTTGAGTTTTTATTGGCAAGTTGTAGGCCCTGACTAGGTACACAGGAGTTACAGAATTAGGAATGAGAGGTGGAAACAGTCCCGTTTTTGCAAAAAATAAATGAATGTTAGGGCCTGTGCGTGCACACAACGTTTATTAAACGCGCCGACAATGCGCGCTCGTAGCTATACATTATACATACGCAAGTCGGATGCAGCCTGTAGACTTAGGCCGATGCCTCGATTTTCGGGGGCAGCGGCGCGGGCAACGCAGGCCCGTTCTCGAAACCAACGGGTAAATTGCTTTTTTTGGTTCTATTCGTTCCTTCTGGAACAATCTAAGGTCAAAGACCATGCTGCCTAGTCATCTTTAATCTTCGATATCAGTAATATTCTTCTTGCTAGTTTGCTAGAAGTTTTATCTCGGGGAAATCGTTGTGTTGTGATTGTTTATGTTCGCGAAAGAAATGTCAAATCTATTCCTAATGCGCAGACGCGCGGGCGGTCACCGCTTGACAGAATGCACCGCTTATCGCCCGCTCCCGTCCCGCTGCCGCGCCGTAGTTTTCGTGGACGAGTCTTTTTTTTTTATGTGACAGGAGGCAAACGAGCAGACGGATCACCTGATGGTAAGTGATTACTGTCGCCCATAGACACCCGCAGACCCAGGGGCGTTACAGGTGCGTTGCCGGCCTTTAAGGCGATTAGTGTCCTCAATCCGCGTGAAATGGTCATTTTGTAAAGCCTACTCCTCTTTTACTGCTGGACAGAAATAGTTGAAAAAAATATATGTTATACAACAGTTCAATGACTACATTTGACACGTTTGAATTTTTCCTACGTCTCTTTGTTGTGGATTAAAAAAATAAATACGGGACATCGATTTTTTACTTCAATTCCCTACTCCTCCCAAACGGCTATGTTAATTTTAAAGATTTTTGCACGAATAGATTAAGAATTCTTTAATCTTTAAATGACACGTTGCGTTTTTCAATCGAACATTACTTTCATTCATAAATTTTACTTGTGATAAATTCCGAACGTTTTGCTGTTGAGGGGGCCTTCGCGGGGTGCGGGCGGCAGTCGGCCGCTGGCCTTCAGACGGGGAGGTTGTGTTACTCGCTGCAAACTGACGTTAGCGATCAAAATGAATTTTTTCTTTGGCTGAGTTGCACCACCTGACGTGACCTAACTTTGACCGTAGCTTTGGCGATAACCGGTGTTTTTTTGTATGGAGTTTGACAGATATTTGACTTTTGTCAAATTTAAAATAAGATGGTGCAACCCAGCCTTTGTTTGACAATATATTTTATGTCAGAGTTGTTCATAGAGTACGTTCAGTCAGACGATACGATTGAATTAAGGCATGCTTGGACGCTATTATCTACCTAAATAGAATCTATTAGTGTAAAAAAATCGACTCCAAAACAAACTGCACTAGATAAGTAAAAGTAGAAAATATATTCCGTTATTTATTTACTAGGTCAAATTTATACCATGATTCTTGGATTGACCAGTCCCCGAAAGCAGCGCCTGTTCACAGACATGACGAGTGAACCAGCCATCGCTTCACTCGACCATATTAGAGGGAATGTAACGACCCGCCTCACTACGCCACCACCCCAGAGACATTTTAGTGAGAATGACAATTCCAAGTTATCTCTTTAAAATAAAAAACTAAAAATAAAGCTAAGTAACAGTCCAGATTGAGAAGCATGACACTATAACATTTGAGAAAATATTATGAGTTTATTATACATTACTTTTCATTTTAATTCTTTTTAGTGCGAGCATGAGAGGACCATAATCCTACTCCCAGGATGACTTATCATTAAGAAAATCTCGAGTTGTATAATAGGCTTTTTTAAGCATGTGATCTTTAACTATATCTTTAAATTTATTATACGGTAGCTCTTTATATTTATCAGGGACTTTGTTATAAAAATGGATACCTTGTCCTATAAAAAAGGCAAACACTTTATTAAGTCTAAAAGCGGGAATAGCCAATTTATTTTTATTTCTAGTGTTAATTTGGTGAATATCAC
This sequence comes from Ostrinia furnacalis, assembly GCF_004193835.3. NCBI lineage: Eukaryota > Metazoa > Arthropoda > Insecta > Lepidoptera > Crambidae > Ostrinia > Ostrinia furnacalis. Next base: position 480,722 of record NW_021130422.1, on the reverse strand, counting down.
TTTTCTTTTTGAATTCAGTAATATTTTTTTGAATAAATAGAATACAGTTTAAGATGTATTGTGAAGTCGGCCGTGAGAATGCCAATTTCTTTAAACAATTCTCTAAGGGATGCTCTTGCTTTCATTTTATACAAGTATCTTATCGCACGTTTTTGCAAAATAAATATTGTTTCAAAATCTGCAGCTATTGAAAGCTGTTGCTACTGAAAGTCGACATTGAGACCATATTTTTTATGTTAAGTGCTGTTATCTATACATATGAAAAAAGGGTCTTGACAGACAGACGGACGAATAACAGAGTAATCCTATAAGGGTTAAATAATTAGTTGTTTCCTTTTGAGGTTCGGAACCCAAAAATATATGCGCGTTGACTTAGGAACCTGATCTGTTTTTTCGTTGGTACTATGAACCTTATATTTTTAGTTATTTTATGATTTTTGAATGCATCGAAACTTTTAAATGGAGAATAAAATTGGCCTATTGACAGTCTCCGTATGGGAAATATTTTGTCAAAATGACAATTTTATTCTTGAGATAAAAGCTCAGATAAAAGATTATAAGTATGCAATAATACGTAATTCAAAGTCTTTATTTCGCGCATATACCGACATAAATAACGACATCTGATTGAGTTTATGAAAATGCCTCGAAAAAATGGTTCGATGAAATATGCGGCCATGAGAGCTTTGAAAATGAATGCAGTGATAAGTATCTATCTAACATTCCTTCACTAATTTGGAACGTGTCTTTTTCTACAGTCTAATTTTTTAGAAATCAGCAGAAATGTCATCAAAAATGGCCAACTGACATAAAAATATTTTTAGTCTGTGAACTAGTGATGCGACAAAACCTCTCGTTAATCGCGAAGTGAAATTATTGTAGTACTTGCGTATCATCGCCGGGTGATCGTCAAAATACTAAAAATATGCAACAAAGTCGCAACACTGAATGTGAACTGATTATGAAAGTTTCGAGAACAGGAAACAAACTGTATGCACAGATGTAATCAAAAAACACACTGGACAGTAAAACAATCAATGATATCCGTAAAGTTATTAAACTTCAAATAGTTGCAAAATTCTTTTATTTTATTTACTTATGTAGGAAAATACGTAAGCATAATTGCATAAAAAAGTAAAATAATTTCGTTTAAATAAAACCGACTAAAAATTAAACTGACTCCGAAAAAGTATACACTAAAAGTCGAAAAATAATTTTACGTTATCTCCAATATTGTCGAAGTTATCGCTGGAAAACTAAACAAAGTATCGTATATTTTTTATTTAAAATTAATCAGTAATCGGAATAAGTGAATACTTAAAATAATATCGATTAAATTTACAGATTATTGTCTATGACTCATAGGTTACAGCACTGATGTGTCAGAGACAAGTCATAGACAATATGGAGATAACACATGATTTTAAACGTCAAGTCAATTTGACAAGTCTCACAAATTCACATCGTCCACGTATTTTGCTAAAATAATTTGTTTCAAAGATTGATTTCAAACTTGTTTAAACGTGAAAATAAAGTTGGTTTCATGGGCTTGTTAAATAATGTGTATGATATTATGAACACCTAAGTGATTATGGTGTAATTGTGTATGAAAGTGTTTGTTTACATCTCTGCTGGATTCTAAAAAATCAAGGTATATTATATACCTAGATTCTGTCCTTACGCAATTTATCTGACTAAAAGCTTGTTACGAGATTTAGGTAAGTTCTTGTAGATGTACCTATTATTTACCTATCCGTGTTTTTTTTAGATTTACTTTAAAATTAAGTTACGTTATGAATGTATTTCTGTTTACACAAGTAAATCTCGCGACGAGCTTTTAGTCATATAAATTGAGTAATGATAGAATCTTTATTTTTTATTCTATTCTTTTTAGAGCATACAAAACTAAATATAAATACCTTACTATACGGTGCGCTAGTTTAGAACATTTCGGGCCATCACTTGCGCCTGTGTTGAATGACATCGACATCAAGGTTCATCAATTCAAGTTTAAAATAATAGGCAGTAATGTATGAAGAAAGAGCTTCTTTTCTGTACCTACCTATGCCCGTGTAATTTTGATCGGTGTCAAATCGGAGTTTTCGTGCGGGGTGCGCGGGTGTTGTGCGAAGCGTGAAGGTCAAACGCTCAAGGTCATTGAGGACTCTAATCGCCTTAAGGTGAAGATACGCTCTCTTCTTGAAAGCTTGCAGGTCGTATCTGTCCGGAAACACCGCAGACGACAGTCCATTCCACAGTTTGGTCTATTTGATTTTACGCAAAACATCTTGCCATTCAAACGCAACCGCCGCCGCGCCACTGCCCGCAAAATTGAGGCAGCGGCCTTATGGGAATAAAGCGCATCGTCGACGAGCGTTTCTAAAACGTGCTTCATCGGCGCGTTTAAAAAACGTGGTGTGCACAAGCACTTTTGAGTTTAACCGACCTTTCGTCTAATGGTGCGTCCACACTGGGCGAACGTGCTCGCGCGGCACGCTGGTCATTCTACTCACTCTGCTCTTGAGTGAGCAGAGGGCTGAGTGTGAGTTTTTTTGAGCGCGTCAACAAATGACATTAAATGTATGACAAATTGTACAGCGCCCCTAGCGGGAAACTATCAAAAACTAAAATTTTCATATATTTTTTAAACTCACACTCAGCCCACAGGATGTTGAGTTTGCCGCGCGAGCCCATTCGCCCAGTCTGGACGCACCATAAAGGGGATGTGACACGGTGAGTGTACAATTGTACATGTCCACTGACCTGGTCGTTGTTGTCGGTGTCGGAGTCGCTGAGGTCCCACTGCGGGTGCTCCACGGGGACGGCGGCCGCCTCCTTCACGTCCAGCTTCATGTCCTGCTGCTGGTCCATGCCGATGTACGAATCTGTGGGAAACGTGGCACGATGAGCATATGCATGGTGTATTATTGAGAAGACGCCTTCGATTAGCATAGCACATCATCATCATCTCAGCCGTAGGACTTCCACTGCTGAACATTGGCCTCCTCAATGTTTTCCATGTTACCCGGTTGGTAGCGGCCTGCGTCCAGCGCATTCCTGCTACCTTTATGAGGTCGTCGGTCGCCGACAAGGTGGACATCTTGTGGGCGATGAGCATATGCATGGTGTATTTAAGAAGACGCTTTCGATTAGCTGATAGGAAGATCTAGCTGGGCTGTCGGTATTTGGCAAACTAAGTCGAGTCTTCACTCATTTCTAACCACTAAACTTTTGAGCGTCACTCCGGATTAGAAAGCTTAAGTAGCAGTGCACTGAGGTCTTAGTGTGAGTTTATATCAAACGTCGTCACTAGCGAGCGCGTTAAAAAATATATAAAGATTTTAGTTCCTGAAAGTTTCCGCTAGGACCGCTATACAATCCGTCATACATTTAATGTCACTTTTTATGCAGTCTACATCGAATGCGTTTAACGTAAACTCACATTACGCCCCCTGATAGGAAGATCTAGCTGGGCTGGACAATATTTGGCCAACTAAATTGAGTGTTCTCACTCACTTCTAACCACTAAACTTTTGAGCGTCACTCCGGGTAACCAAGCTTAAGTGGCAGTGTACTGATCATGCCTGTCGAACAACTAATAACCGCTGGGGTAAACGAGTTCTTTAGTTGAGACCGTGACTCGGTAAGCGCCGAGCCGAGCTCGAAAATCACCAAAAAAAGGAAATCGTCGTCGATAAAATAAGCACATCACTATTTTAGTAGGAAATTGGCGCACTTGCCTTGGTCAAGGCAAAAATTCATATTATGCAATAAAAACCATACAAGTGAAATAGACTCTAAAATATGCTGATTTAAGTATCCTTCACAAAATATATTTCTTTGAACCAAAGATAATAAAGTTATAGTAAAATAAAATTGCAAGTGTTACACTTACCCCGGTTAAATGTGGGAAGTGTGACAGTTTCACAGTGTGTGTTTTATTACATTTTGTCAGATATTGCGGCGCTATAGGGCTAAATTTGCTTAGTGACATAAATCATCATTTATAGAACATTAATGACGAATCTTTTGAAATTTTACCCCAATTAAAGAATAAAAATATGTGGATGTTAACTGAGCATGATATCAAAATGTGTCACACTTGCCTCGGTTGACCTTACTGATTACAAAATTACCTTGTATGTACCATCGGCAACAGTGTTAACTATCCATTGCCTGTCATATCGTCTCGTTCTATCGCAAAGAATCACCATTTGATAAGAGCGTAAGCAAAAACGGAAAGGGATAGTTAACAGTGCGGCCTGCCAGCGACCTAATAAAAATAGCGAAAATAACAACCTGAAATTCAGTTGTTTATTTTCTGCGGTCCGCTTTTAGCTCGTAATCTGCCGGAGTGGCCTCTAATCCCAGTCAGTTTGTGCATCCTTGATTTAGAACAAGCATAACAGTTTACCGGAGCGCAGGCAGCAGGCGAGCGTGTAGACGCCGGGCCAGCGCGGCGCCGTGAAGCGCAGCTGCAGCTCGTGCGTGTCCACCAGCGCCGTCACGTGCGCCGGCGCCGCCAGCAGCGTGTGCGACTTGCGGTCGCAGATGTAGCACCACCAGTACTCTTGTTGGACAGCTGTGTAGTGCAGCACTCACCGGAGCGCAGGCAGCAGGCGAGCGTGTAGACGCCGGGCCAGCGCGGCGCCGTGAAGCGCAGCTGCAGCTCGTGCGTGTCCACCAGCGCCGTCACGTGCGCCGGCGCCGCCAGCAGCGTGTGCGACTTGCGGTCGCAGATGTAGCACCACCAGTACTCTTGTTGGACAGCTGTGTAGTGCAGCACTCACCGGAGCGCAGGCAGCAGGCGAGCGTGTAGACGCCGGGCCAGCGCGGCGCCGTGAAGCGCAGCTGCAGCTCGTGCGTGTCCACCAGCGCCGTCACGTGCGCCGGCGCCGCCAGCAGCGTGTGCGACTTGCGGTCGCAGATGTAGCACCACCAGTACTCTTGTTGGACAGCTGTGTAGTGCAGCACTCACCGGAGCGCAGGCAGCAGGCGAGCGTGTAGACGCCGGGCCAGCGCGGCGCCGTGAAGCGCAGCTGCAGCTCGTGCGTGTCCACCAGCGCCGTCACGTGCGCCGGCGCCGCCAGCAGCGTGTGCGACTTGCGGTCGCAGATGTAGCACCACCAGTACTCTTGTTGGACAGCTGTGTAGTGCAGCACTCACCGGAGCGCAGGCAGCAGGCGAGCGTGTAGACGCCGGGCCAGCGCGGCGCCGTGAAGCGCAGCTGCAGCTCGTGCGTGTCCACCAGCGCCGTCACGTGCGCCGGCGCCGCCAGCAGCGTGTGCGACTTGCGGTCGCAGATGTAGCACCACCAGTACTCTTGTTTCTCCTGACGAAATCAGAAAGATGCAATGTTAATAAGCTAGCTTGTTTACAAAAGGTACTTACATTGCGCTCACTTGAACAATAGAGTAACACAATAACACTTTACATTAAAGTTCTTAAATAACAATTATTTACAATCTAGTCACTTCACTAAAGATGCTAGTGGCTTGGACTGAATATTAGAAGGCTGGACTGGATTGCTACGTGAATGAGTGAAGACCGAGGGAGAGAATTTACTGAAATACCCCTCCTTAAGAACACAAAAAAGCAAGACAAAACATCTGATTATGACCAAAGTCGATTGCAGATATAAAATGGAGAGAAAAAAAAATCTAGTCACTTTTCGCCTATCACAAGCCTATGATTATGTTGAATTTCTGGAGACCATCATCATCATCATCATTTCAGCCATAGGATGTCCACTGATGGTCCAATGATTTCCATAATGACCGGTTGGTAGCGCGGCCTGCATCCAGCGCCTTCTTGCTACCTTTATGAAGTCGTCGGTCCACCTTGTGGGTGGACGTGATACGCTACGCTTTTCAGTACGTGGCCTGCACTCCAGAACCTTGCCACCCCATCGGCTGTCAGTTCTGCGTACTAGGTGCCCTGCCCATTCTGGAGATCATTCCTAAATAATAGATCTAGTAGTTTCGTTTGTTCGTTCATTTCAGCCAAAGGACGTCCTGCTGGACAAAGGCCTCCCCCAAGTATCCCCCTACTAGTTTGTTGCGGCGCTTCTTCTCAGCACTTGCCAAATGTTGGTCTCGAAGCGCTGGTAGGGTAAAAAGATTATGAGACATGTAGAGGCTCCTTAAGAGCATATGACGATTTGTAAGAACTATTTATTAGTCTAAACAAATAAAGAAATGTTGACTTTGACTTTGACTTTACCTGAGGATAATAGGGGCAGTGAACAGGGTGCGAGCTCTTGGAGCGTCCTTCCAAGCGCTCGCGCTTCTGCAGCCGCTTCTGGAACTTGTCCCACTGGTCGTCGTCGTCTTCCTCCGCGGCCGACGACTTGTCGCGTGACTCGTCTTCCGACCCCGAGCTGTGCGTCCCGGACTCGTCCGAGCTGCCCAAGTCCGACTCTTCGGCTGGAAAGAAATTCAAATACAAATTCAATTAAAGTCAACCGAGGCAAGTGTGACAGTGGGGTTATTACGACAGTTACAAATATTGAAAACAATACAAGCTTTTCGTTAAAGCGCCATATATTGATCAACGTTAGCAGCACGTCTACGCTGCCGTGCTGTTTTACAACGCGGTACGCAGTTTCTACTATTTTACGGACATCCACCATTTTAAAACACCAGTCGAATGTAAACAGCACGAGGCACAATGTGATTGTTGATTGCTAAGTACCCTTAAAAACTATGTTTGTTTAAACCATAGATAATAAAGTTATAGTAAAATAAAATTGCAAGTGTTACACTTACCCCGGTTATGTGGGAAGTGTGACAATTTCATAACTTGAGTAATTTTATTACATTTTTTCACATATTACGGCGCTATAGGGCTAAATTTGCTTAGTGACATAAACCTTTTGAAGTTTTACCACAATACAATAAAAATGTGTGGATGTTAACTGAGCATGATATCAAAATGTGTTACACTTGCCTCGGTTGACCTTATTTTGCAAATGGGCTTATAAAAAGTTTTTACAAGTACCAGTATTACTTTAACCCTCCTACCCTACCACTACTTCGTGACAACAAATGGGCCAGTGTGGGCAACTTATTCCAGGTACAGTTAGTCATTTGTAGCATTCTTTTAAACCCTGTATGGACCCTGAGTCCATGTTAATACTGCCCACAATATTAACGCGTACAATTTGTATTTTTGTTGGTTACCTCGATTTAAATAAGATAATACCTTTATAGCCAAGTCGTAAATCAACTCAATAACACAACGCTAAATCATGATGGTTATAATATTATCTTCAATTGGACCGTAATTAAATTATATACTTTATCACGTCTAGTGTGATGTGATAATCGTAAATATTAATGTCAAAAGAAGTTTTCTAATTAGAAATATGTATTTATATCAAAAACATGCCGATAAGATATAATTTCGTGATACAAGCACATAAATCTCGTGTTCTCTTTTATTGATTTGTTTTTTCGAGCGAATCGTATTGAAAATACTACAAACTTCGATTGTGGTGTCGTTTTAAAATATAAAAATATTTAAATAGGCTATGGATATCATGAGCACAATACAATATCAATCTATATCTATTATATAAAAGAAAGTCGTGTTAGTTACTCCACTTATCTTATAACTCAAGAACGGCTGAACTGATTTAGCTGAAAATTGTCAGGGAGGTAGTTTAGAGCCAGGAGAAGGACATAGGATACTTTTCATCCCGTTCGAAATTAAAAAAAAGTCTGCTTATTTATTGCCATTAAGGCGGAACAAAGTTCGCCGGGTCAGCTAGTTATCTATAAAAGCGAAACAAAAACAAAAAACGGATCCACGCGTACGAAGTCGCGGGCGGATGCTAGTCACTCATATGATTGGGATTTTAGGTCTAAAATTAACTTGTTTTAAGAGGACTGTGTTTGGCCTTGGAATTATAATTTTTAACATTACTGTGTTACTAAAAATATTGATTGCTTACCATCGTCGTCTTTTTTCTTTGGTTGATTCGGATCTTTCTGTTCCTTCCCCTCCTTAGTTTTCTTGGCGTCGCTGGGCGGGGGCGGCGTGGCGGTCTGGCTGGGCTTGGCCGGCTGCTGTTTGTTAGCGGCCGGCTTCTTAGCTTTCTTCGACTGGGGGTGTTTCTTTGTCTGCTGCTTCATCCATACTGGCCTCTTGTATGTCTCCTTCTTATCGTTTTTGTCATTTTTATCATTCTTGTCGTTCTCGCCTTTTTCCTTTTCGGCGTTGTCGCCGGCGCCCTCCTCGTCTTCCCTTTGGAAATAAGGTTTCAAAATAAAAAAAAGGAAAAATATTACACTTCCAAACTTTTGGACACACACACACACACAATTTGGACGCCCTCTGGCCCATCTAGGGGACATAGGACCATAAGTCAAAGTAAGTCAAACTTAAACAAAGGGTAAGCGCGATTTATAAAATATCTCTTAACTCAACAAACGCATAATTCAAACAAAAGTATGAACCTGTGATATGATCATAAACAGTCTTACTTGATAGTTTCCTTTTCCTTGATCGTGGTGTCGCCAAACAGTTCCCTCATATTGGTTCGTCTCAAAAAGACGGTGACGGTCACTATAGCGCCGGCCGTTACCACAGTAGAGTTCTCGTCATCAATTACTGAAATGAAAACAAATATCCTTAAAATTGAAGCTAATTACCTCATAATTAATTTTTAACTGGCTTTACCAATTACCTGTGTAGTTTATTGTACACACTCATTGGCTTTTCCTTTTCAATTAGTATTCTACACTGCCACATCAAATTAGTGTCACGAACTCACGACACACGTCACAGTTCCGTTATTCATAGGAATGTTAGTACACGCATATAGTAAGTACAAGATATTATTTTCAATAACATACCTTCTGTGTTAATTTGGAAATGAATATAAGGCATATTTCCCAGCGCTTTCATCAGGTCTTCATATTGCTTATCGTTGAGGAACCGCAGAACTTGTCTCCTTTCTTCGCCTGGCAACTGAGCTAGCTGCAGCAGCGATTTGATGTGCTTCTTCCGATTCGTGAAGTACTTCAGGTGGTCCTCGGTGATGTACGGTAGTTGCAGTAAAGGCGATTTGTACTCCCACAGTGCTTGGACGATCATTGGGGAGAGCTTCATGCAGTTCTCGATGGTTTCGATTGTTGGTAAACGAGGTACTAGGACAAAAGATTATCTGTTTAATAATCTTTCAAGTACAGTTAGCGTCAAAAAGTTCGTGACAATCAAAGCGGCCAAAAAGTTGACAACATTACCTTATTCCAATTTCCAATTGCATCAAAGACGTGTTGCGAACTTTTTGGCCACTTTGGGTGTCACAAACCATTTGGTGCTGACTGTATCAGCAAATCGAGAAACGATACAAATCAATTGTTACGCGGTCTGATGAGACCACTTGGGGTTTCACGAGATAATAGATGCCCTGGGTTTTACAATTTAGTTTGCAAATCTTTGAAAAAGGAGAAAGATTTCAAAACAGAACTAAGATATTTTTGATTTGTGCGTCCAGGATGCAGAAGAGTGCAATTACGCACAGGGGGAGCACGTCACGGCGGATCGCGCAGCGATTGCGAGCGACATGTCTGTAAGTCACTGATTAATTAATAATAATGCTCTCAGTGTAGTCAGGGCAATGTAGGCATGGGCAAGGTAGACAGATTGTGCGAAAAAAATCTATGCTTCACAAGTCACATTGAACCATCAGTCTAACTGAGCTTCATTTTTTTTTTCATTGTAAAAATAGGAACCGACTCATGATTAATCAACGGTCGGAATAATATTGAAAGTATCAAAATCGTAACATCGTAACCCACAGTCACATAAATAATATACCCACTTCTCCTAGCATAAGCGAGGGCGATCAGCTGGTTGACGCAGTTGACCATCTCCACAATGAGGATCTGGGCAGCGCGCCACTATGTACCGGCGGTCGCACTCCAGCGTCTCGGAAGGCAGTGCAGCAACGCATCTATCGAACTGTCTCTATAAACCTACAGCCACATGAATCGTATACTCACTTCTCCTAGCATACGCGAGGGCGATCAGCTGGTTGACGCAGTTGACCATCTCCACAATGAGGTCGGGGCAGCGCGCCACTATGTACCGGCGGTCGCACTCCAGCGTGTCGGGAGGCAGCTTCATGCGAGAGAGGTGCGCGTGCAGCAACGCCCGCGCTTTAATACTGTACGGACGACACAGCGGCTGCTCTTTGTTCTTCTCACCTAAGTTTGGCAGCTCACGAAGCAGCTAAAATATTTCAACGTTTATTTATTGTGCAAATTATGTCTTGAGACTTTTTATTGTTTTTTATTTAGTTATTTATGTAAATCTTTTTAAGAATATTTAGACCTCTAGCATATTTTTACTTAGTTTTGTAGCTTAGTAAAGTGTCTCTTGGTCCTTGATATTTAGGAAGAAACTAGCATAGGCATCTGGTATTCAACAATACTGTGTACAAAACAATAATACAATATGATATAATTTAATTAAGTACCACCTAAAATTACATACCATTGGAACTTCCTCATTATCAGTAATTCTCTCAATAACTTCAGAGTTATGTCTTCTATCAAACTCACAAGACGCAGCCAGAATCATAAGAGCTCGCTTCAAAGGCATTGACGGTGTTTTATGGCAAAAATAGAAATACATTTGTGTAGTATCTAATAAAACTTGCTCTCCTGAGAATCTAATTGACCTATACCACCACATACCAACCTGAAAGAAAACAATTATTTTGAAAAAATGAACAGTTTAACAGTAAGAAACTATCAGTAAATTCAGTAATATACCTAGCTTTGATGGAATGAAATGCAAAAATTATTATGATATTAACTCACCGCAGTTGGAAGGGCAACCATAAAAACTAATGCATATAACCCAAGAACCCACACACTGTTCTCTTTCTCAACAATCCAGCTTGGTAGAGCAATACCAAAGCTCATGGCACCAGGCCCATCAGGGTTTCCATATTTCTCCCAGTTTCTTCGAGCCTCATCATCAGTAAGAGCCTAGTAACAATGATAAAATGTATTAAAAAAGTCCACTTAAATATTTAAGTACTGTTCCTTCATAATTAACTTATGAAAAATAGAAAAGTTGAGAAAAAATAATAACTGTTTCAATGAAAAAGATCATCTTATAAGATGAAGAAAAATAATAACTGTTTCAATGAAAAAGATCATCTTATAAGATGAAGAAAAAGATCATCTTATAATAATAAGATGATCTTTTTCATTGAAACAGTTATTATTTTTTCTCAACTTTTCTATTTTTCATAAGTTCACAGAAACATACTTGGACCAAACTACATACCTGGTATGCCTTGGTAAGCTTCATAAAGGCTTTTTCATCACCAGTTTCTTTATCTGGATGAAGAATTAGAGATTGTTTGCGATACGATTTTTTTATCTCGGCTTGAGTAGCACCAGGTGGCAGGCCCAGTATCTCATAGGGATCAAAATTGGACATCTCATAATCAAATTGTGAAACTTTATACGCCAAAAAGCCAAGCAAAACCCATCCTGATATAATTGCTAGTTTTATAAAGAAATTTTTAACCCCTTTGTAGGGTTGTGATTGTTCTATGATTATTTGTTTCTTTATACAGTTTGGACATTGACATAATTCTGCACGTTTGGCAGGATCTGGAAAGAAGAAAGCATTTTATACATAAAAATAATTGCCGACATTTAGACATCAAAGTGGTGTAGAAGAAGCCTAATAACTAGCCTTCACGTTCACGTATACCGTTTGAGTTACAGTAAATATTGTTTTCATAAGATACCTATGCTATATTTCTGAGTTTTGTTAAAACAAATAATAATTCATTGGATTATTAAGTAATTTTCAATAATTTAACTGTAAATCGTATTTGTAAACTCACCTTCTTTCCTCTTCCTAGGCCAATAATAAATCGTCGCCGGTACCAGTATTAGGGCTAGGAAAGAGAGAACGAAGTAAAAGAATGTAGATCCACTTTCATCATATTCAAATTTTTGGCCACCCATTATTAATTTTCAATACAAAAAAGAAAATCATTAGAATCACGACACGCACAGATACACGAGTGCGATGGGAGACGTGTCATAATGTCATTCATTCGTGTCACATAGACAGACAGCAGAACAGATTAAAAAATTCGGTTTTTTGCTGATTATTTTTTGGAAATTCTCGAGATCGTAATTGATTTATCACGATTTATATCCATTTTCAGCAAATAGGAGAGGAATAGTGTTATAAAAATATCTGTAAAATTCTCCATTCCTCATCACAGGTTTATTTCCTCATTACTCCTATTAATAGTACGAATAATTGCTTTTACATTATCTTTGGCTTTTTGAGACAAATTCATTTTAACATTTCACTGGTCACTATTAATTATCCGTGATTTCACAGTGATTTTATACGAAAAAAAACTTTTTTTTATCTGTTGCACACATATGATTTTGACATTGACGGCAGTCAATTTTAATTTGTCAATTTACCACAGCAAAACTTGTTCATGTGTTATGAAATAAATAATTGAATTCATCTAAAAGATTCATAAATAACTATAAACATTACGTTTTTCTAAGGTATGTTTTCGTAGTCTAGTATAGTCAATATTTCCGATTACGTAGTTAATTTTCAAAACAAGAGATACGCAGTTAAGTTTTTGACAGAGTAGCTAGCTATTGCTAGCTTTTAATTGATATTACTCGCAGTTTTCGAGTTACTCCTGGTATTTTAAATGTCTCTAACTAACTACACTTTAGTAAATTAGCCTGAAAATTATTCACAAAGATAATTTGTTATTTTCAGATGGCGACTAAATCGATAGCAAGTGCAACGGTTAGAGCAGTGAAAAAGCGAGTGCTACCGTCAAGGGCGGCATTAGTTCTTACACCTTCTGCTGTGAGCAAAGTTAAAGAAATAATGGCTAAAGAAGAAGCCAAAGGTTTCATTGGACTAAAAGTTGGGGTAAGACAGCGGGGTTGTAATGGATTGTCTTACACTCTGGATTATGCTAAAAATAAAGAGAAATTAGATGAAGAAGTCAAACAAGACGGTGTCACTATCATCATTGATAAAAAAGCTCAGTTAACACTATTAGGTAAGTTAACTTTATTTGTGTAATAGGTAGGTACCTACCTGTTTTTATTATGTTAATATTGTCTTCATCAAAATTATCAAGAGAGTAGTTTGATGTCTAGGCCTAATTAGGTATACAACTTAGCCTGTTACATTAGTGTACTTTTTTTGTTATTTTAGATCCACATTTTTGTTTGGGTATTAATTAAAAACAAATAACTTAAGTTTTATCTTAGCCTACTGCTGATAAGAAGCAGAATACTACAAAACCAACTTAAAATAATATTATTTATGCTTTTTCAGGAACTGAAATGGACTTTGTGGAAGACAAACTATCAGCTGAATTTGTGTTCAACAACCCAAATATTAAAGGCACATGTGGGTGTGGAGAGTCATTTAGTATATAAATATGACTGTTTGCGCTGTAACTTTTCAAATTACAAATACAGTTAGTCAAGAAGCAACAAAAAAATTAGCATATTGTGTAGGTGCTTACACATTTTCAATTACAAAAAAATAGGAAATAGTATCCTGCTTTGAATTAGAGCACTTAACGAAAATTATAAAAAATCCATCATAACAGTACACTACAGTACACTGCTAATTTAACAGGATGACCGACAAATGTGACAGATTATCATAGTATGTATGTAATTTTTGTGATATTATATTCAGTAGTAGTACATAATTAGATCTGGAAATCTTATGAAAATCTTTTAAATCAGAATAACTTGATGATTCAGCTTTGGCTTAAATAATTTAAATTTTATTCAGCAAATTGCCACTATCCAGATAGCTGAAATGTCATTTTACAAACCTAAAACTTAAAACCTAAGGCCTGGTTTCCAATTATAAATTTTTGGCTTGTGTGCATCGCATCTTATTATCAAGTTAGAGTTTTTTATAATGAATTAATTCTTGAGTAGAAGATAAACACATCCATATTTTTTTTTCATCAGTATTGGAACAAAATCTTAATAGGTATATAATAAATGACTTTCGAGAGTGTTCAAGTGTTGCATTGCAAATACCTAGATGATTTTATATTGTTTTGCTTCTTTAATTTTCTTTTATAGGCATATCTTAGATTTAGGTAGCTAAAAATTCGTTAATACTGGGAATTGATTCTCTGTTTTGTTATGTTTTATTGTTATACATATAGGTATCATAATAATCACCATTTGCCTCAAGTTCTAAAGTAAAAAAAAACATGTACCTACGTTGTATATAAAAATATTGTAGGTATGTTTTGAAATATGTATAATAAATAATATAATTATTTTTTGTAGATAAAAACAAAGTTTGCAAATACATAAAATCATGTTTCATGTAGAAATGTTAAATTTAAAGTATGTAGGTATGTACAATTAATATAGTTATGATACACAAGAGTGAAAATAAATAAATCTTATTCTTTGATCTCATGTTGTACTTACTTATTCAAAAATATATTTTACTGGAAATAGGGTGCAAAAATGTACTTTAAAATAATATGAAATTATCATTTTATTTAATTTTTTTTGGCTTTTTATCTACCCAGTTATGTACGACGGCTAATTTTCTTTGTGGGTTTAATTTGTAAGCCAATTGAGAATGTTACTAGGTATGCAAAATCACTTGAAACCTATGTTACAGTTAAGCTTTTACATTTACAAATACATTAGTTTTTATTTCATTCAAAAATACCCAGTAGTTATGATTTTATAGGCATTCAAAGTTCGCTTAAATATTGAGTCCCGCCGACGGTCACGTGACCCCGTGTGACGTACATTCACAGCGTTCGCTCACTAGAAAACGGATATAAACATACTTAAATATTTTTTTTTTGTAAATACAAACTTATTATACATATTAACACCCAGACCCATCACGGAAATTAAAATTGAACCAAACCCAAACTTGATGCGATTGTGTCGTTTTATTGCCAATTACCTTCCAGCTCCATCATTAGACCCCGATTACTATATAGAATTAAAATACTCATCAATACAAAACGAACGAGCCCAAACTCGATGCATTTAAGTCGTTTTATTATAGAGTTCCTATGGCCACCTTCCAGCTCCATCATCAGATCAGCTCCATGTCATCATAATATTGCATGGTCATCCAAATCACATGTGTTTGCGAAATTTCAGCTTAATCGGTTGCCTGGAAGTGGGTCTTAATTCAGTTTGCAAGATTCCACCCATACAAATATGAGCCAGTCGTTGTAATATGACGTCACGCGCATAAAATGGCGGGCCGGCCGCCGCCCGCACTTTTAAAATTAAATATCTTGGAAACTAATTAACGTATCGAAATAATTCTTTCACGTGTATTTTTTATTTTTAACAGAGAATACAGAAAGCTAAAAAACAAAATTAGTGAACATTCTTCATTCTGAGCCCCGATTACGGTATAGTTCCAAAATACTGGACTGTCCTGTCGATGACATTGACAGTGGGGCGCCACCGTCAATACCGGATCGCTGGTTCAGATTTTTGCCATGTTGGAAACCATATAGTTGAACGATGGTAGCGCCCCCCTGTCATTGAGTTTGGCGGGACAGTTCAGCGTGGGTCATCTATAAGATGGGCAGCATGTATTTCTTTCTCTATGCTCGTAGTTCCGTCCTGTGGGTCTAGACAAAGTGCACATTTTAATCGCAAACCAGTCGAAAAGTGGTCGAAAAGCCTTTTTTTTGTATGGAGTTTTGACGGATTCTATTTTCGATTCGATCAAAAAGTGCACTTTGTCTAGACCCACTGACCATAAAGTTAATATTCCTTCGGAAGGAATATTAACTTTATGGTCCTGACGTACGTACAAATCGTGTTATAGATGACCCACGCTGAACTGTCCCACCAAACTCAATGACAGGGGGGCGCTACTATCGTTCAACTATATGGTTTGCAACATGGCAAAAATCTGAACCAGCGATTCGGTATTGACGGTGGCGCCCCACTGTCAATGTCATCGACAGGACAGTCCAGTATTTTGGAACTATACACGTAATCTTTCATTACACATCACACCCGTCTGGACCCACCCGGCTTTAAAAGCTTATCACAGTTCTAATATAAAACTTACAAAAATAAATATCAATATTTTATGATGGATGACTCTTGAGTGCACGCACAATAGTTTTGATATATCTCGGGCCGCTAATAAATCATGCTATTACTATGCAACTGTGACAGACTAGTATTTAAAAAATAATACGTGTTCCATGTTCCAGCCAAATACGTCCTTCCTACTGTCGGTTCATTTTTTGTCTCACTCTTACAAATAACATGGAGGTAGTGGTTTGAGCGCAGTTCAATTTTTCTTTGTTTACGTGTCGAATTCGTTTAACGATCAGAAATATAGGAAAATATTGTACGGTTTATGGAATTTATTCAAAGTGATCCTCACATTCGATTGTATTGAACTGTATGAAATGAATAACGGAGAAGTTGGAGGGCCTAGAGGCAGAGGCCGCGGTTGGCAGCAGCCTGAAAATCAGCCACGGGAGCTTCGCCGGCCTAGGATCGTTACCGAGGATGCGAAAGGTAGCTAATAGTTCATTGATATGTATTGTGCACTTTCACGAATTAAATCCTGTGCGATTCAACGTCGTCATAGTCGGTCAGTTAACGCGTTCTGCAATCTGCATAATTATAATACTTTAGGTGAAAGTAAGGATTTTCATTTCTAATGACGTTGCTTCGTTTGACAGAAGCAGTCGATTGTACCGTAAATTGGTTGTGATGCATATTTTTTGTGGGTTACTGTGTCATTATTTGAAGTGATGAGTGGTACTATAACCTCTGCAGATTTTGACACACATTTGAGTAAAGACTTGTTGCGAAATGTTATTTTTGTTGCCAGCTGAACCTCCTAAAATCGAATCCAATTTGTCGGCGGAGGCTAAGGAATGGTACCCACCCAATTACAACCCTCAATCGGTGCCAGCCTATGCACCAGATCCGGCCCCCTACCGGCCACACCGCTTCTCTGTACAAGACCGTTTGCGGCAAGCACAAGATCAGAACCTGTACAACTTTGATGATATGTCATATTCCCTTGAAGAACAAGAGAACATGGATTTGCGGGTTGGTATATTTTTACTAATTACATTTTATTCTCAGCGTTTCTGTTTCAGTTACTCATGTAATTATTGTGCATGTGTAGATGTTTTATTAGATTAAATTTATTGGTTTTCATTAAATGTACTGCAGGAGAACATTGCCAACCTGATTACTGTTATGTGTGAGATAACATTTGACCCCGGCAAGTTCGACACCCTGTGTGGTCCTTTGGTGGACTCCTTTGCTCATATGCTTCATGATGCCAACTACACCAGGGCCTTGGTTGAAGCTATTGTTAATCAGGTAAGTTATTGAATGTAGTTATTGATGTATTAATTTGGTCAACTGAGTTGATATCAAGTAACCATTTTCAAATGCAATGAAAATATTCATGAAAAGTTAAAATAAAAACATCAGATAAGTATTTTGCATATTTAAGAGCTTAAGTAATTGCAGAATCAAGGATATTCACTAAATATAGATTATTAACAATGCTGATGAATGTAAAAAAATTCATAAATGATGCCCAGAAAATGTGCAAATCTAATAAGTTTTATTTTCTTTCTTGATCAGCAACAAAATATGGAGTAAAATAACATTCTATGACCACTATGCAAGTTAAGCATATTATGTTTATACCTATATTTTTTGGAACGGTTCCAAAGAGTACCATTCTGAAGTAGAACAAGAATACAAGATGTTTCATTACATAAATTTTCACTTGAACAAAACAAAAACAGCATAGTAATCTAATCTAATTATAATCCAATTATAATCTTATTCATTCTTATAACATGAACAAACAAAAGTTAGTAAATTAGATCTTAATTGGATTATTATAAGATAGTGTTTTTTATGAGATCTTATTAGGTTACTCTTTACTATCAATATCCTCTAGTCAATTACATTTTAATACTTCACAGTTCAGGTTAAATTATAGATTTATGGGAAAGTGTAGCATACTGTGTTCAAAAAATTTCATGTACCACAATCCTACTTTACATAGCCTTCTTTAGTATCCATATTGTATTATTATTTGGGGTAAAAGCATAATGGCACAGAAGTATATGATTGAATAAGTGACACATAAGTTTCTAAATAATTAACTTGACTCAATGAAGTTTTTCCATTAATTAGCTTATTGTCTGTAACACTATACTTGCGCACTAAACTAATTGTCTTGACCCAGTTAAATGCAAAAAAAACTTCGTTAAATGTTTCGATTTACTTCAGATTTTTATTATTTGATTAATGCTTGCAGTTACAACCGTATTTAACGCTTTTAAAAATCGCGTTACCTAATTCATATTGATGAGTGTAAACGTTTTGTATTCAGTCGATCGGCGAGTCGAACTTCCGTTACAACGGCGCGCGCCTCTGCTCGATGTACGACTCGGTGGCGGCGCCCGAGGAGTCCACGTTCCGCGTGTGCCTGCTGGAGAGGTGCTCCACGGAGGAGAACAAGATCATCAGCGGCGTGGAGACCTCGGAGGAGAACATGCGCGGGTTCGCTATGTTCCTGGCGGAGATCTACACGCAACTTGAAGATAGCCAGGTAAAATCAAAATCAAAAATATTTATTCAGTTTAGACCACAAGTGGCACTTATGAACGTCAATCCCAACTAATATTATAAATGCGAAAGTAACTCTGTCTGTCTGTCTGTCTGTCTGTTACGCTTTCCCGCTTAAACCTCGCAACCGATTTTGATGAAATTTGGCATAGTTTGGTTTGAGTCCCGGGAAAGAACATAGGATAGTTTTTATCCCGGTTTTTGAAACAGGGACGCGCGCGATAAAGTTTTTCTGTGACAGACAAAATTCCACGCGGGCGAAGCCGCGGGCGGAAAGCTAGTAGAAAATAATAAAAAAAGAAAAAGGTAGCCCTTATGGGGCACTTTACATAGTAACTAAATGATTGGTTCGTTCGTTCGTTCGTTTCAGCCGAAAGACGTCCACTGCTGGACAAAGGCCTCCCCCAAGGATTTCCACAAAGACCGGTCCTGCGCCGCTTGCATCCAGGTACTTCCCACTAGGCAGTAGCGGCGTAAGGGGGGGGCGGTGGGGGCGGTCCGCCCCGGGTGCCAAGCATCAGAGGGTGACAAAGTCGCGCAGATTAGTACTCACTGACGCATCTGCATGGCAAGGACGGTCGTGATGTCATGACAGGGGGGGTGCCATTCTGGGGTGCCTTAGGCTATNGGGGGGGTGCCGCCCCGGATGCCAACCTATACGCCGCCACTGCCACTAGGTGGGCCGACGATCTGGTGAAGGTCGCCTGGATGCAAACTAAATGATTATTATGAGAGAATTATAACATTAAGATACCTCCCTATGTCAGTAACAAGATTATGTACATGGATATCAAGCTGGATACAGTGAAACAGCAAATTGAAAAGTACAGTAAAAGTTACCAACTGAGACTGGATAGTCCAGGGTTTCCCAATTTTTTTTTTTGCCAAGGAACCCTAATTTATTATACTTTTCCTAGCGGAACCCCCGTACTACTCCGCCCGCACGCCCCGCCCCTCCCTTGTGCGTAAACAAGTCGGTGCGAGCGAACAACGTCGGTCACGAAACGTGGGATAATATTTTTTACGGAACCCTTGCGGCCTTTCTACGGAACCCCAGGGTTCCGCGGACCACCATTCGGGAACCGCTGGGATAGTCACAGAAACGAACTCGCCTCTCAACTGCAAGGAACTGGCATTCTCCACTTTTCTAGACTGAAGAGACATAGCATTCAAAACCTAGCGAAAAGATACGCAGTGAAAGAATAAGACATGACTCACTGGACTAGTCTCTTACTGAACGCCTCAAGAACCGGATTAGAATCAGACAGATGATTGGATTATTGTTTCACGGAAACAGATTGCCAAGTAGCAGAATAGAATAGAAAAGGAAAAACAAAATATTATGAGAGAGGCACAAAGATTATTATGATAGAATCGTAGCCCTTCAATACCCATCGAGCCACAATAAAAATAAATTGTGCCGCGATCTCATACGACCGCGTGGGGTTCCACGAGATAAGTTTGAGAGACGCTCTAAATATACCTCTCTATAGAATAATTTACTATATTTTACTGATAAGCAGCACATCAATCCCACATGTTACGATTATCACTTTGATTGACAATAAATGAGTGCAAAGACCTTAATTATTATCATACCCAATCCAAAACAAGTATTATGTAATTTGAACAAGAAATGTAACTTCCAAGTTGTAGGCTCTTATACAATCATAATGTAATTCACAGGTTTATATAAATGTTTGTTTCAGGGTGGAAGAATCAAGACTTTGGGAGAGAGCCTCTGTAAGGTCTTGCTCCACCTTTTGGATACTGACAAAGATACCAACATCAAATCTGTATGTCAACTTCTCAAGGTAAGTTTGACTTAAAAATCTCAGTATTTTTTAACTTCAGTTTCTATTAGAATAGGTAATTTAAATTGAGGTTTTTTTATTTTTTTCGTTAATTCACACAACTGTCTTGATGAAATATTTGTGTCATCAAAAAATACTTATCTAGATTAATAAAATGTATGTTATATTCGACATAAGATTCAGTCTAACTATAAAGAATTCTTCGAATAATATTACGTCGTTCCGATTGAAATTAACTCAACATATTCACTGTTTAACATAAAATGCTAATCACATTTGTATTTAATAGCCAAACAGGAAGTTGGGTTAGGTTTGACTATTTACAGAAATTATATTTTGCTTAAGCTGCTCAACATTCTTTGGGAATTTCCATGATTTTTTAGGTTGATTCAAAATGAATGAAATTAATAATACAATTTTTTGATTTTGATTTGATTTGAATCAATGAATGGTAAATAAATGAAATTAGAGTGATGATTTTTAACTTATCGTTTAATTATGTTATAGTACTATAAATATTTTTAGATTATATTAATAATGTCTTCTCATTAAAGTCAGAATTCAAGCATTAATTAACTCCAAAAGAGACTATAGACATTAATCTGTCAATTAAAAATAAAGAAGGGTAAGTAATAGCACTCATTCTTATTCGAGATAATATTCATTCATACATTGTACTAAATTCATAAGCATTTAGTGATTCTTTTGGCTTTCATTCATCTGTTAAACACATGTGGAGAAATAGCTTGATTTACAAGAGCTGTACTGCTGATGGTATACAGCGTGGAAACGACAAGTGATCTCACTCGATTTTTATAAACTATACAAAATGTTGAATGTCGGTATTTTCGTATAGATCCAGTTCATTCTGCAACCTTTTATTGATACCGTTTGATAGAGTTCGTGAAGCACTTTCAGGATTAGTAACCAGAGGTGGAATTGTGTAAAGCAATCGTAATCATTTGACAGTTCATAACGTACGATAAAGTCAGTTATACAAAGCGTTTGACAGAATAATCGTACGTTATGAACTGTCAAATGATTACGATTGCTTTACACAATTCCACCTCAGGTTTTAAATAAGTTGTATAGTTTAGAAATAATCGTGTGAGATCACTTATCGTTTCCACCCTGAATTTTTTTGTTTTTCATCTGTTTTCCAGTATCAATCCTGCCTGACAAAGGTTTAGTTCAGATATGTGGTGTTTAGGGGGCATCGACACGTAACCGATCTTGTTTTAATGTTAAGAGACAGGTTTTATTTAGTACATTTTTAGGGGTAAGTGTAAAAGTTGTAATCGTCTTTTTTTAGAAGGCATCAACTTCAATGTGATAAAAAAAGAGTAATTTATACTCGTCTTTGATTGTCCCGAAGACTGGTTACAGTGATATGGATCGTTTCATCCACAAAGACGCGCCTCACCAATTTTTGGTCAAGGGAAGCGCGGGGTGCGGGGAGTTTGATCCGAACGTCATTATTGTAGTGTGCGTTTGCACTCATGAAAAATTTAGCGTGTACCGATAACACTCAAACATTAGCGGAAGAATGGTGGGGCGCGTCTTCGTGGATGAAACGATCTAGACTGAGATGTGTAAAATAAGCGCTTTTTAAAAGCCTATTTGCAGACAATAGGGATGTTTCCTGGGTAATAAAGCAAGAGTTTTAATTAGTCCGTCAGTTAGCTTATCAAAAACTACTCGACACGTATTTTTCACTTTTTAAAACTAATGAAAATGTAAAGAGATAAAGCGTGCCAAAGTTCTAAAGAAAAGGCCCGTGACGTCAGTGAGTGCGTAAAAGTGCAGCACTTTGTGACGTCAGTGAGTGCGTAAAAGTGCAGCACTTTGTGACGTCGCGCGGAACTTCAACGCACTATAACTTTGTAATTATTTGTTTGTTTTATATTAAAATTGACGGATTAAAAAAATTTTTTTAAGAAACTAGCCAAATAACGACTTATGACTTTTGACCGTCAGCTGTCCGGCATAGCGCTGGACGCGGACTGCCCGACGGGCATGCACGCGGCCTTCGAGCGGCTGAAGCGGCGCGCGCAGCTGCCCTGCGTGCGCGCCGTCGTGGCGCTGCGCGGCGCGCGCTGGGGGCTGGCCGAGCGCGAGCCCGAGCCGCTGCCCGCNCGGATTATACAGGGTGGTTATACATATGGAACGATAAGTGATCTCACTCGATTATTTCTAAACTATACAAGATATCGAAAAACTAGTTACTGATTCTGAAAGTGCTTCACGAGCTCTTTCAAATGGTGCCAATAATAGATTACAGAATATGGAAGCTGGTAACATTTAATTTTTGGATTTTGTAACTTCTCGTTTCCACCCTGTATAATCCGGTTGTATCTCCAGGTCACCTAGATACATTCCATAGCAGCTATTCAGGTACATACATTTACCAATTTTGGTGATAAATAGGCATTTTGTATTAGTTTTTGTATGGCGCCTGAACAAAAACAAAGGGTAATAATTTGGTGTTATACATAGATTTCGAATATAAAAAATATATAATTTTACTAATTAAGACATGACAAAAAAACTGAGGTATGTCTCGTTTCTGTCGGGCCTGGGTCACAGATGACCGTTCTTCTTTGGTCTTAGGTTCTAAAATTAAAAGAGGCTGACAATGACAATTTGGTGACTGTGTTTCTTGTCCCGAAGCAGCCCCCCTAGACAAAACGCACTTTTTGATCGAATCGAAAATCGAATCCGTCAAAACTCCATACAAAAAACGGGCTTTTTGACCACTTTTCGACTGGTTTGCGATTATAATTTGCACTTTGCAGCTTTGTCTAGACCCACAGGTAGAGCAATACTGGGACGTGTAGAAGCGCTTTATAAAAAGCCTATTTGCATAAAAAACAATGACTTTTGTTATGTCAATTTTCAAATTGCGTAACAAAATGGAATCCCTTTAGGTATCGTGTCATGAACTGTCGACCTTTCAACGCGAAAGCAAATACGGCGGGCGTTAACTCTCCTATCAAACACGGATCGTTCAATAGCAATCGCCTCGAGTTCGTTAAACGTGACGTCATTGCCTAGCAATATTTTGATTAAAAATTGATTGCTACGAAAATATGGTCATATCAAATCATGTAATTTTTTACGCAGTTGCTAGCGACATCGCTGAAATGTATGACAGATTGTACATTGTCTCTGGCGGACACTTTCACGAACTAAAATCTTCATAGATTTTTTGACGCACTCGCAATCGACGACTTAAATGCAAACTATATGCACTATATACTAAGTACACTGATGACCTTATAAGGGTTGTGGGAAGGCGCTGGATGCAGGCGGCGAGCCGCCAATCTGGGAATCATTGGGGAGGAACTCAATTTCGACAATTTGTCCCTTACAGCAATTCATATTTCCTGTGACGAGCTATTCATCTATATCTTTAGAACAACGATTACTTAATAACATTTTTTTTACCACATAAACGTTTACAGGACACAGGCCGCTACCAATCGATCAACATGGAAAGCATTGGGGGTAGGCTTGCCAGGCGTCCGGCTTTAGCCGGACATGTTTGGCTTTTTACGGTCTTGTCCGGCCAAATATTGTCTTGTCCGGCCTGTCCGGCTTTTGTTAGGCTTTTTATTTGGCCTGTTGCGCCAAGCGAAGGTTGAGCCACAGAATAATATGAAGCGAACGCATCAGGATGTTAAGTTGGCCAACCGATGATACGATGACAGTACTCACTCGTGAACTAAGACACTAATTACACCCCCCCCCCCCGGGATGTCATGTCCGGCTTTTAGGGTAAAATGTCCGGCCAAATGAAGCACAGAGTCCGGCTTTTTGATTTTGGACCTGGCAACCCTAATTGGGGGAGGCCTATGTTCAGCAGTGGACGTCCTGTGACTGAAATGAATGACGATGACCTCAAAATGATTACTTTTCATGAACTGTAAAATCACAATACCTATGTCCTAAACTCGAATTTTGCGTAATAGGTGATAGGTGTAACAATTATTACGTAAATGTTACTTGAATGGTACTTACTTTTGTTTTTTATGATGCTGCATTGAAATAATCCGATTTAAATGTACATTCATTGTATGTAGGTAACTCATATTCTGTGATCATACTTTGTTAAAGAATAACAAAATGTATTACGAGTAAGTAATTAACGTTAATGGAGTGTAGTTAAATTGCATCTTTATTATTATTTCAATAACATCATTGTTTTCTTTTTAATAAAATTAATTTGCTTCTTTAATGGATTGTATTGCTGATTGCATTAATTTATCATTACGAGATAAATTGTTTAAATTATTTTTCCCTTTTCTGCAACATTTTTCATTGATGCTCCTATTAGTTGTAAGGTGATGTTAATAGTCCATTAAATTAAAATTAGCCGTTTTAACCGACTTCAGTAAAAGGAGGAAGTTCTCCATTTGGTTGGTATGCTTTTTTTTTTAATTCAACCCCGTTAGTTCCTGTTATTAGCGCGTCCAACAAAATAGAACAAAAAAAATCTGTAGCCTTATACCAATACTAATTTAGTATAAGATTGAATCTCACAAGGCTTCAGATTTTAACTAATACAGAAACTCTAAATTCAAAACTTCTTCAATAAATTCAGTTCAGTGTCAACAGATTTTATTATGCATGAAGTTAATTAAAATAGGCCTCGCTTCATCACGAGAACACTAAGCAAATGTATGCCAGGGTCGAATATTATAATAGCAAATCAATGTTGGTGAATTCATTTCAAATATTTTAAAGGTCGCTATGAATAGAGGATAACTCTGGCATACAAAATTCGAGTACAAAGAAATTTAACGGTTTTAATTTAGTGCATCAGAATGTACAAGGCTTCTCCGGCAAAGACTTGGAAATTGAGTTATTTATCCAAGAATTGAATATTCATGTCTTATGTTTAACGGAACATTGGCTCAGGCAATATGAACTAATGCTGGGTGTTGGGCACCGGGTGTGCCCGTTACTATACCTATATAATATATTTAATTGATTTGGAGATGTTCACTTTTTACTATATTGAAACANCTCTTCAAGAGTTAGCAAATATGCACACCACCAACAGCTTGGCAGTAATGACTCATAATCATTTACGTCTCCATCCAGGATGCGTGGAGTTCGTCTGGGTTAAGGCACATGCCGGCCTGGAAGGCAACGAAACAGCAGATGAGGCCGCAAAAAGTGCAGCGTCTTCTCAGCGTGCTCCCGACTTTTCTAGATTTCCGATCAGTCATGTAAAGCGCGGTATACGAGAAATAAACCAACGTCTCAATAATGATCGGTATATTACTGCTAGCACGGGTGCCCTTACTCGGAACTGGCTTCCAAACCTGGACAACATTATCCAACTTTTCGCTCAGGTGGAATATTCCTTCCACCTGACACAAATTCTTACCGGTCACGGCTATCACCGACAATACTTACATCGGTTCAAGATAGCTGAGACCGACAAGTGTAATTGCGATCCAAATGCTGTCCAGGATATACTCCATCTACTCAAAGACTGTCCGCGTTTTATCCGGCAAAGAGTGCAACATATGGCTATATGCCAGTACCTTAAAGTAAAACCTTTTGAAATATCGGACCTGTTAAAGAGGGAAAGCACCATCAAATCATTCATAGAACTGTGTAAATATATTGTAAATAATTTAAAAGAATACAATAGTACTTAAGAAATAATATATTAAAAAAAAAGGAAGGTGGCGTCTTTTTTTTTTCGCGCGGCCATCGACCAAACTTTGTTTTTTGATTACAAAACAGTGTAATGAACCAAACTTACTATGGCATGTATACCTCTAAACTCAGTCTGAACTGAGTTACGAGCATTAGAAGTTTAATGATTTTCATACTAGATTTGCTTTTTGCGCGCAAGTTTTCTAAGAAATTGTAACAAAATATTGCGTTATTTTTTTATTGCGCTGATTCTGCTGCATACTGATGTCTGGAGCCTTTAATGGATGGTATTGTTTGTTTACACATACAATGTCATTATTTTCTTGCAATTTCTTACAAAACTTGCGCGCAAACAGCAAATCTAGTATGAAAATCATCAAACTTCTGATGCTCGTAACTCAGTTCAGACTGAGTTTAGAGGTATACATGTCATAGTAAGTTTGGTTTATTACACTATTTTGTAATCAAAAAACAAGGTTTAGTCGATGGCCGCGCGAAAAAAAAAAGACGCCAATTTCCGGCATTGTCTTTTAATATGATTATTTGTACTACTGGATAAATCCGTAATTACAGTTAATAAGGCCAGTTTAGTTAGCAAAAAACTAAATAAAAGGTAAACATAGCTAGCTCCCAATGGAATACCATCACTTTCCGAATTCGATATTTATCTCTTCTTTCCAGGAAACCAATTACACCAACCGGTCTCTATTTACACGTATTTAGTTGTTATAATATCATCGTCATAATACTCTGCTTAGTTTACGACTAATTGGTGTGATAGTTGGAAAAATATTATAACTTTATTATTTACTTGCCATATCCAACCATTAATTGGAACTCCCACTACGAAACCGTAATTTCCGTGGAGTTCGGCGCTGCCGGATACGGCGATAAACTGGAAAGGATGCCACTGCCCACTCAGATTAGTACTTGGCAATTCTGCACTATACCTGAAAATGAAAATCATAATCTGTACTAATGCTGTACAGAGAGAGAGCGTATTATGAAAAGTTTGTTCATTTACGAGAAAACCATTGCACATTTTAAAAATTATTCGCTATTTAAACGGTGATTTCAGATGGACATAAGCTTTTAAAGGGAACTAAAGTCAATGTAAAGATTACCATCTTTTTAAACAATCGAACAATATTAATTTCAGCTTTTATAACATGACCTTTGTACTGTTAAGACTATGTAAAGTGGCATTCACACCTCGTATTTTTCTCTAGAAGTCTAATTCCTGCTATATGTACATAGGTATACTTCCCAACACATTCTGTAATTTATAATGACAAACTCCTTATTACAGTGCCACCGTTTCGTGAAACCTGTTATGATTTAAAAAAACCTCGTATTATGGTGACCTCTTGATTTTTTATAACTTTAAGCTCATGTTTCCAGTATCTTCAATCTCTGATAATCTCTCGGATAATCTCAAAACTTTGTTATTTACTTTTAAATATCCTAAGAGCAAAACATTTATCCATCGTAAATCAGCAAACTGAATTCAAAACTCCATTTTAGCTCTATCAACATTCAATATCAAAGTAAAGCAGCGATCGTCACGTCCTTCCGTTGAATAATAAACACAAGAACCGACACCAACACACGCCGTGTGATATCGCTGCAACAGAATATTGAAAGCCTGTCGCACAAAGTTCAAGTGCACTGTGTCAGTGTCAGGTTCATCTTTGATGTGCCTTACGCGAGGCTTCAAAGGAATAAAGTGCTGCACTTGAGAACGCTTTATTTTGTCTTTGAAATTTTAAAATCAAGTTTACTTATGCATGAACTTGAACTTGACATAGTGCTCTTGTGCGCAGTAGTTTTCAGTACACACAATTTGCGAACTTATTTGATTTTGTTTTAGGTTTAGCCTAGGCGCAGATCACCGACTTTTAGTTGGCCGATAGTTGGGTCGGGCTGTTAATCAGTATGGACATATGAAAGTGCGCACATTACACCGATTTGATATCGGCTGATTCTTCATACAAATTAAAACCGGGCTCAACTATCGGCCAACTAAAAGTCGATGGTAGGCTTAAAAGCTGCTCTGACGATAAAACCGCCGGCCCATTAATCGAAATTCCGAGAACACATGCGGATTACCCAAAAAATACAATCTCACTCATAAAACCGTACTGGCTTCACTTTTAAACCTTTTGCGCTAACAGCAGCTTCCACGTTTTACGTGTGTACCTACCTATGTATAATGCGTTTTATTTGTAGAGCAATTAGTGTTATACTTAGTTCATTTTTTTTAAAGTGAATTCTAAAATTATATTTGCACTGTTTTTACTTTTTTAAATTACCTACATACTTCATCTTTTGTCTAGTTATTATTGAGTAACTTATACTGAGTAAGGATTATACGAGCTAAAAGACGGTAATGAAAGAACTTTGAGATTAAAACGTAGGCGTTGTAGAGGCGTTACTTAAGATATTGATCTTTAGTCTGATGATAGAAATATAAGGGATACGTAATTACTCTGTGGTCTTTTATCTAGGAACTAAGTATGTAATAAATAAAAAAAAGAATTGGTAACGGGTTGAGTAATTATATCTATCTACACAATTATTATTATAATAGACTGCTATCTTAATATATTAATAAAAGTTATAGGTACTTAGGCGAATTAAAATCGTACGTCATATTTTATTTGTATTCAAAGCTTTGCTCATATTTCACGGAATGAAGTTTAGAGAAACAAATGCAATTTCATATTCTAGTTGTAAGCATACTTGAAGGTTGAAGTTTTAAAATATTCTTTAGAAGCAGATTGCTAGGAGCTTCAAGTAATGCTTTTATAGCTGTTACCACCTGCGCTGGACACAAGAGGATTTTGTTATTGTTGTGATTTTGTGGTTGCGCCGTTTTACTCGTTTCCATCCATGAAAAATGTTTAAAATTTTAGTTCTTCTATATCTGTAGTTTTTGAAATACCATCTGAAGAAAGGCTTAGCCGAATTCACTTTAGGTTTACAGGGAATATAACACCTTTCAATGTGAAACTGGTAATATTAGTAAGAGATGTTTCATGCCCGCGGCATCGCCCACGTGAATTACTCGTACATACGATCTTTCGGAAAGTTTGGGACTTCTGCAAGGACGAGAACATATTGATTAGAAAGATAAGAGGACCAAAAAGAGCCTAATTTAACGAACAAATTAAGGTATGAAATAAAAAGCTCCTGCCGCTTAGTAAATGAATGCACGATATTTATTATGATTGACTTTTATTAGCATTGAAGGTAAATTACTGTTCATAATTTATTAGGAATAAAAGCTTATAGCAGCTTAGACTTTTCCTGAATCGGAAACAATACAACAGCTTTACTCGTTAGCCGTTGTGGCTACAAATTATGAGGAAATGTTATTTTAAAATGTTCAATCTGTTTCTTTGTTGCGACTGAGATAAATTGCTAACGCATATTTTTATTTGTAGTGCACTGCGTAGAATTTCAAAGGAAGCCCCAAGAACACCTCGGGAACCAACAGGAAACTTTTGCAAAATGCTGGCATGAATATAATAGGCGAGCGTTTTAATCTGAATAGACAAACGTGTTCGGTTAGTGCAAAAGGCTAAACGGTGCTCAAATAAACATTGTATGCCTTGGAAATTCGAAATAGTTCGACCGAATGTCAGATACAACGGAATTATATTGATGGAGCGTGTAATGTTTGTAACAATTTTTAAATACAATTAGTCATGAATTACTAAGAAACTATTTTATAAATGGTGAAAGCTTTTTATTTGAAACTAGCGGCCGCCCGCGACTTCGTACGCGTGGATCCCATTTTTTCCCGCTAACTCCCGTTCCCGTGGGAATTTTGCAATATCCTGTTGTAACTAAGCTTTAAGCTTACTAAGGTACCTGCATGCCAACAAGCGTCTAACTTAAGAGGTTTAGATTTTTCATACAAAAGGATTTTCCCGCTAATTCCTGTTCCCGTGGGAATTCCTAAGTATACTATAACCTGCCCAGGTGTATGAAGAATAATTGTACCAAGTTTCGTTAAAATCCGTCGAGTAGTTTTTGTTTCTATAAGGAACATACAGACGGACAGACAGACAGACAGACAAAAATTTTACTGGTTGCATTTTTGGCATCAGTATCGATCACTAATCATCCCCTGATAGTTATTTTGAAAATAAGCTAGCGTAGGCAACTTTCTAAACAAGCCGATTTAAAAAAGATCTGTTATTTTCTATTTTCGAGGTCATCGATTGAATTCATAATTATTTCATTCTTAATTTAATTGTTGATTGCGCTAAGCATTAAAGTTGTTCAAATTTTGTAGTTTGTTCAAATAGGCATGTTTCCTGGGTAAAAGGCAAGAGTTTTTAATTAGTCCATTAGTTATTTAGCATTATTACCGTTTTTATTTTATCAGGATATACCGCTTAGTTTAAAAGTTATTACGTTTTCTTTACAATAGGTAATTGGAAGAAAAAAAATTCGACAAAAATTTTTTAAAAAATCTCAAAAATTTTTTGACCTCTTTTTTGTCGATAAAAATAGGTCTAGTTTCATCTATTTTCATATGTACCTACACTTTAACGTGACTCACACTGTATTAAGACCCAGAAAATTATCGTAACTTGCGACGCAAGGTAAATCAAATAAGTTCGTTCACCAAATGGGACCGTCGGAAAGTACAAATTATATCACGCGATATCGCCATTATTGGGTCGAGATATAAAATGCAAATAAATAGTATACATTTCACCATTACTATGGCAATCGTCTGGTGCATGCCTTTTCTATTTCAATTTCATGTTTTCCACTGTAATTTGCTTTGGAAATTCTTTTCTTATTGAACGAAGCAAAATAAATAAATTAGCAAACTTGTTGGAAGCGGAATGTGCAATAAACTTTGAATGAAAGATGACAGCGAATATTAATTGAATCGAAATATTATTTCATTGTTTATTGCTAGTTTTGCTTTTTGTCGGTGCAAACTATTAAAACCTCTTATAGTCTATCCAATATAGCTTGATTAGAATGACGGCTGTCAAACGAATGTGACTAGTGCTGAGTATGTTTCGTACGGTTCACATAGATGTATCGATAAGTTTTCGAAAAAATGATATAAAAAAATGCACCCAATTTTTCTTCATATCTTTATTCATAAAAATGACAATAATATGATTTAAATTTAAAGACAGTAAAATTTAAAATACATGTCAAGGGTGTACAACCTAAGTCGTAGTCATTATCATCAGTGTTCTTCAGTGGTTTTTTCCTCTCGCTAGAGGGTGATGGGCATCTCTTCTAGAGCAACGGTCGGTGCTATGAATACCCAAAAAAATTACCGGTGATTGATTTCCGATGTTTGATTATTTAGGAATGAAATGTTGTTTGGTTTTTAATAGTGAACATTTAGAAAAACGTAACTTGACTTAAATATGTTACAAAATTAGTTAGAAAAAATTTTGTTAAATATGTTAAAAAAATAGTTTTAATTTAATATGACATTTGTCGATATGTCCCAACAATAACATTTTTGTAACTCGAGATAACCTTGTAGAGACGTCGTTAATACTCTAGCTTGATTTTTATAATTTCGAATTACTACTTATTGGTGTAATTTAACGCTGCATTTACACGAAATTAACATTTTTATTGGAAGCACTGTCGTCGAAAATATTGTTTGTAGGTCAGACATGAATTATTTCTTGTCCGCCAATATTTAGCTCTCATTGATCGCTACTACAAAGTTATGTCGTTACTTTTGATGGCAGCTGTCATTCTAATCAAGCTATATTGGATAGACTATAGTGAAATGAAATGAGAACCGTCTAGTCACCTCAAGCACTTGCAATAAACGAAATTTTAGTACTTAATATTACCTGAGCCATTAAGTAGTTAATAGTGTTTAATTTTAATGTGCTGTATCTCTATAAGCTTAAATATCTAATTCTAGAGATAATAATTTAAGGCCAGAATTATTTGAAAACAAAATACGAGTACATTATACAATTATATTTACATGCCGAGAGTAAGGTTGTCGGAATAAGTTAAACCTGAAAAGTCAGGTTTACAGATTCATTTTTCCTAGAAACTATAAAACTCGACTGTCTGGTGATATTTTTTTCTCTATTTCAGATATGGAAAATCTCCAAAGTATTTACCGCGAATACGTGGAATTTTCCAGCTGCTTTGCTGTTTATATTTGATATCACTTTATGATATTACATTTCTGATTCCAGTATAAAAGTTTTATTTAATATTTCATGCGAAAATAGCGTCTATTCACATAATATTATACTGATTTCATTTAAAATCAACTTCGTAATAACAAGGTGATAGTTATAAAGGTAACAGGATTTAATGAGGAATAATCCCGTGGATAGCTACGGGATTACTCCTCATTAATTTGCAACATACCAATAAACAAGGTTTGGAAAATATTTTGAGATGAGTTTGCAAATGTGCCAAAAGCAAATATTTGTCATAATCAAGTGTTTCACACGGTTGGTGAGATAATGGCTCATCATCTATACTTACTAATATTATAAATGCGAAAATAAATCTGTCTGTCTGTCTTGCTTTCACGCCTAAACAACTGAACCAATTTTGGTGAAATTTGGCACAGAGATAGTCTGAATCCCGGGAAAGGACAAAGGATAGTTTTTATCCTGGTTTTTGAAAGAGGGACGCGCGCGATAAAGTTTTTTTGTGACAGACAAAATTCTACGCGGGCGAAGGCTCGGGAGGAAAAATTGTAAAAGTAAAAATAAAAATATTTCTCTTCAGAACTTTTCAATGACTTTCGTGGGATCTGATCAAATTAACTGTCTAGTTTTCATTTATTTTTTACAGTTGGTTTCGTTCATTTAATAATTTGTAAATTTTAAAGGTTAAAAAGCTTACAACACAACAAACTTCTTTTTGAAATATGTTTTGTATTTTACGGAACATGAAATCGTGAAGAACATTTCGTAAAAGCATTCTGTAAAAAACTGCAGTCTCGATAAAGTTGGGAAACGGTAAGTCTCGATAAAGGTTAAATATTAACCCTATACTTGGCAACGACGGTTTTGGTTAATATTTGTGATTTACACTATAAATATTGGATTTATGATGAGTAAAAATTATGTAAAAAATACGAAAAAAAATCTTAGGTATGTAGTTTTGGAAATGTAGTATGTATCTTTAAGTGCACATTGCCAGCTTTGTAGTAAATTAAAATATGTTTTATTTGTTAGTATAAAGTAGTTATTTAAATGAAAATTACTACAAAACCTTAAGATATTCCTTATTTGAAAAACAAAAAATCTATATCTTTTACAAAAAACTGAAAACAAAGTAAAAAAAACACTTCAAAGTATGTAACACCTTGAAAGTATAGCTGCATTTGGATGTATGACAACCACTCCATCAGCGTCGTTGGAGTACCTCCTGAACCTCAGACCCCTCTTACCATCCAGGAGAAGCAAATGCAGATAGAACACATAGGAATCTTGCAAGACCATCAAAGAAATACCAGGGGTATTGATGCCAACTGGTACTGAACTGTGTTCACGTCTTTGATTGAAGATAATTAGATATCCAACGTAAAGTGCAAACACAAGATAGCGGAAATGGATCTCTGGAATTCTCAGGGAAACTATGCAGCAGTCGAACTGGCTAAAATTCTTCAATCACCAGCTTTATAACCAAATGCATGCAGCAGCCTGGACAGGCTGCTCGCTTTTTGGGGTGATTTGGGTTGGTTGGAGTAGGAAAATAACCACCCAAGATAATCAGGAGGCTAAGTGCGGCTTCTAATTCATCAGCTGAAGTGTCACCGCTACTGACTTTTGTCCTGGTTCGAGATTTAGGAACCATAACCAGCATTTTGCTCGTCTGATTTTGTTGCTGCAGCACTAAGTTGTTCAAAAAACAACCATTCTTTAGTAAATGAATTAAAACTCACATCAGTATATTATAATTTACAGCTTTAAATATTACTAACTAATAACATATCCCTTTTTTATGGTATCCTTCCGTTTGGCCAAATTACTTTTCGCCAAATTTCACTTCGCAAACAACTTATCGCCAAAGTTTCATTTCCCAAATGAACTTTTAGCAACTGTACTTTTCGCAACTAATTCATTTGGTCAAATTATCATTTGGCCAAATTTTACTTGGCAAATGTTTATATAGCAAATGTTTTATTTTGCCAAATATTATATCCCAAATAATTTATTTGGTCAAATTGACACTTCACATACTTACCCACCGTTACCCACAAATCAAACCATAAGGCAGATGATCATGGTTTTCACAAGAATTTTATGTAAAACAAAGAGATTGCAGAAAATAGTATGGTTGCAGAAAGTAGGTATTGCATAAAATAGTAGGTTAGGTTAGGTTAGAACAGTGACCCTTAACGCGCGAAGGCGAGCGAAGCGTGTCGCGGCAGCGGCCGCCGAGCGCTAGAATCACCTCTATTGTTAATGAATCATTTGGAAATTTCGATAAAAAGAATGAAATATGAAAATTAATTTAAAACAAATTAATGAAGTTAATTTGTATTCCATTCTAAGCACCAATCAAATTATTTTGTAAATAGTGTATCGTGAAATATTTTTGCCAAATGAAACGTTTGCCAAAACATACTTTGCCAAACAATAATTTGCTAAACAATAATATGCCAAAAACGGCATTTGCGAATTAAAAGTTTGCTATAAGTTGTTTTGCCAAATGAGAATTTGCCAAATGAAAATTTGCGAAACGTTGTTTGCGATGTGATAATTTGGGAAACGTTTTTTGGCCAAACATTAGTAATCCCTTTTTTATGCGATAAAATCTATGAAAAAATCCTAGAATAGAGTCAATGAGAACCTGGCAATGTGTCTTTAGAGATACATTCAAAATTGAAAGTAAATTATTACGTATCTGACAATGTGCATTTAGAGATACATTCGGACAATCCGCATCGTACAAGAATAATTATACAAGTTTTGGGATGAAAAAACAGCACTATCATCAAGAAACGTTTATTTACTATCCATATTACTACAAATAATCACCAATATTCTTTTAAAAAAACACCGAAAATAATAAAAATTATCAGCCGGTGCGTAGGCGCCTGTCAACGGTCTGACATTTTGCATATTACTGTTAAATCTGTGCAGCTTGTAGCGATTCTATACTGTGCATCACAATCTGTAGTATTTGGGCTAACGTTATATTATAAAAACATTTGAAAATAGTTTTTGGTTTCTCCCCCATATTTTTGTTTTAGTCAACGTATCTATAAATGCACAATGCCAAGAAAAGGGTTAAAAACAGTTTTTAAGCGAAGTGCTGCCGTTATTATTTTTATTATGGCTTGTTTTCGTAAGTATTATTTTGTCTCCATCCAAAATGTCTATACGTCATGGCGAAATCATAATATATTATGTCCATGTCAATATTTGACAAATAGGATTACTTACTGTATTTTTTAAACTAGCGGCCGCCCGCGACTTCGTACGCGTGGACCTCATTTAATTACTAATGATGTTGATAGATGGCGTTTCACGGCTTCGCTCGCATGAATATTTACGAACGTCAAATTTATTTGTCCAGCACTGTAGATTTTCACCAATGATGATAGATGGCACCTTTTACCCACGTCTTATTTATTTATTGAAATTTAGTTTGTCACATGTAGTCATAAATTATAGCCTATATGTTAATCTGGGTTATAAACAATAATACTGAAAAGTTTCAACAAAATCCGTTCAGTAGTTTTTGCGTGAAAGAGTAACAAACATCCAGACATCCAGACATCCACACAAACTTTCGCATTTATAATATTATAATAGTAGGATTATAATATTAGTAGGATTATAATATTAGTAGGATTATAATATTAGTAGGATATTAAAAGACATAGTAGAAAATGTAACAAAGTCCAAAATGACGCCTAAAGGCCTCTTTATATCGGCATTTGCTTTGTGTAAAGCTGCCGAATCTCTACATTTTCTCTGCGCAGCGCATTGAAGTGTCGTGTTTCCAAGTTCAAGTTAGCGTCGCCTTTGATACACTAACAAGCTAACTTAATCTCACTCGAACTTGATATGGTTTCCTTTTGACAAGTTTAAGCGCATCGCATTTTAAACTTTATGTTACCTGAGAAGCCGATGGAACATCAATCCAACTCTACTATTAATGGGATAAAGTTTATATTGCAGTGAAACAGTTGTTCAGATTTTCTAACTCGAGCACTTTATAAATAAATTTACAAACTGATCGGTTGAATGAAGTGGGTTTGCAGAAGCTTCGCAATATAGACATTAATCACTTTTTTGTTGCCGCGGACGGCAGGAATGGGTCAAGGTATTTTACTGAATAGTATGCGGTTTATAATTGATAGTTTTATACCTACTTAAACTAAATAACATAAACGATAGACTTTATGGTGGGTATAAATTCAATGAACGAATGAATGAATGAATTCAATGAATGACTAAGCCCCGCGGACGAGGAAGACCCCGAATTACATGAATGTCCGTAATCAATAACGACCTCAAAGAAGCCCAAGTTAACAGTAAGACAACCCAGGACCGAGCCGCCTGGAGACGCATGACGCGGAGGGCCGACCCCAAATAAAATGGGAATGGGCCAGGCAAAGTAGTATAAATTCAATGAACGAGAAATGAGTTTATTTACTGCATAGAGCAGGCCTCGGTTTAGTTGTTTGATTCTAGCTTTACTGGCCGCCAGTGGCGAATACAGTCTGGATTTTCGGAGGGTTAGTTGGACCAATGTGGGTTACCTATTTGGCTACAATTCTATTTGTACCTCTAATATACAAGCTATCACTGTAGCACATTAGTTGGGCCACTAGTCACCAGCACTAGCGAAACTGGACTGCAAAATCTGAACTAATTATTTTAAGGTAATAGTTGTTTGTGTGTTGAGTATTCATGTAACCGGTAATACATTTTGGTATAGGCTGTGAAATAGGAAATAGAAGTTTGTATGGGAAACTGATTTCATAAGTCAGGGATATAATGAAAATTGTAATCTATCTAAATATTATACAATAAAAGCGAAAGGTCAGTGACTGATTTACTCATCACGAAATCTTCTGGTAGGGCCCAAAAAATAAGGAGACATGTAAGGTGCCCCATAAGGGCTACCTTTTCTTTTTTTTAATATTTAAATTTGACGTTCATAAGTGCCACTTGTGGTCTAAACTGAATAAATATTTTTGATTTTGATTTTTTGATCTCAGAAACTAAGTATAACACCTACGTCCTACAAACTTGAAATTTGGCAGATATGTTCCTTAATAGAGTATAGACATCCACTAAGAATGGATTTTACGAAACTCCACCCCTAAGGGGTAAACGGTGGCTATTACTTAGTTGATATTTTGTTAAGAAATAAACGTCAGCGATTATAAATAAATAATAAAGTAAAAGAAAATATTATTGTGATTTTAATTATGAATAAATTAAAGTCACTGTGACGAAACGAAATTGGTGCGGTTAAAACCGCCATCTGAGTCTTATTTTTTTATATGTTACAGGAAATGTATGAATTTTAGGAATTGTATACTATTCCTAGGAAATGTATACAATTCCGAAGCTATTTAGGAAATGTATAAAATATTGCTTCAGAGATTTTTTAATACGCACATATCCTAGGACATGTCCTAGGAATTTTATAGAATTCCAGTATTGTATTAGGAAATGTATAAAACTAAGCGGCACAAGCGCGGTCGTGTGATCGGGTGCCCCTCAGTACGCCTAAAATTTCATTTAGCCAAACCACATTGGCCCATAGGTACTTTTAACTCACAACTATTATTGTTTAGCCTGAAAGTTGTTTTCGCACTATTATACTTTGGCTGAAAAAAATATTTGCCTATTGGCATACCTTTCTTTCGGCATCACGCATATTACGCTGAAGAATTGGAAAACTCTAATTTTAACATCCCTTTTATTAAAATATTATTGGCATGAAGGTTTTAGTACTCCTGTAGCTGGATAACAAAGTCTCGGTTAGGTTAGGTTAGACTTGCGACCTTACACATACACAGCGGTCGCGGCGCGGTAGCGCCTTTTAAGTTTCGGAGAAAAAAAAAGAAATCTTAATTACATTTCCGATTGCTGTTTAGGAAATGTGTAAATTTCCTAGGAAATGTGTCTAATATAATTTACATCACACATTTCCGGGTGATTTTAGGACTTATACACAAATCCTAGGAATTGTATACAATGACGGATTTCATACATTTCCTGTAACATAAGAACTTGGTCTCGGGATAAAGCCACCAGTCTCCCGAAAGCGTCTTAAAACTTTCGAAACCCAGGACTGGCTTATGTGGCGCTGACGTGCGACAGCCCGCTGGCTGAGCCCTTCTTGCAATAGTGCAACGATTTGTGCTGCTTCTGAAGGTGTAGAATCCCAGGTAAAGAGTCAAAAGAAGCGGAGATGTGTATGAATCAACGTGTGAAAGCAAAAATCCGAAAACGCGTGCTTTTATAGGGGGTAAATAGGCCGCAACTCGCGACGTATCA
The DNA here is from genome assembly GCF_004193835.3 of Ostrinia furnacalis. Taxonomy (NCBI): domain Eukaryota; kingdom Metazoa; phylum Arthropoda; class Insecta; order Lepidoptera; family Crambidae; genus Ostrinia; species Ostrinia furnacalis. The sequence continues at coordinate 442,040 of NW_021130422.1, read as the reverse complement.
AACAGTTCATACATGTCTTTTTCGTTACTTCTTCACATTAGCCGGGATATCTTTTTAAATACTGGTGTGATTTAAACGAATTTGGTATCAATTTAAAGATAAAAGTTTAATCTTTAAAATGGTGCCACTTTTTTTGTTACTAACAAATTCGTTAGTACACAAGATCGCGTGGAAACAACTTCATGTAAGTGATTCCATACTTTTGCTCGCGAGTGTAGTTAGGCGGTTGCAACGACTGACCATTCGTGTGGTCGAGAGCGGTCCACAAGCAAATGTATAATAAATTCCGCCTGCCACTTGATAAGCTAGCCACCGAGGCACCGTAGATGCATAAATCCACCAGAACCATTCCTTCCATTGCGAAACGCCTCTGCGCCGCTACAAAAACAAAATCCAATTAGAACTCTAACTGGAAACACGTTGGTGTGGTGGAGTGATTTGTGAAATGCACGTAAAAATATCAAACATAAAGTTCTATTGAGTTTTCGTTTCAGTTTTCCTATTTACCACGTTTGGTTTTAAACTGTCGAGTATTTTCAAAATAGGTAACAAAATATTTTTCAGTTCTACATATCTCTGGATAGCTTAGATATACGCAGAATTTCATTTTGGAATAATGCATTCGCAACTTTAATCCACAAAAAAATATTCAATGATATAAACATCACCCATTGCACCAACGCAGAAAACATAATGAGCGGGCCGATTTCCGTTTGACTGCATTTTCAGGTTCTGTAATCACAAAGGAGGCGTCAATAGCTAGTCAGGTCACCACAAAAGGTGCTAATATATTTACGGGGTTTTTTAAACATAGCAAGTGAAGGTATACTACACTATCACTATAAAACAGATTATTAAAAAAACCCTATTATACCAGAAGTTGCATAACTTAATTTTCACTGTGAAAATAATTACCAAAAATTTTTCAGTAACACGTTTTACACGTTTCAATAACTTCAGCTCACTGACTTACTATTCAATTCAGAATGAATTGAATTCCTGAAATTGAAATTTACAGTCGGAGAGGCCTTATAAAGTTTCCATCGGATTATTTGTGCTTTTATTTCGTTTAAACTTACGGTAGTAACTTCAGCTTATATTTACAAAGTGGGTCACAGATAAAGAACACCAATCTGTAACTTTATAACCTGCAGATGTCACTTTGTAAAGTGTTCAAATTGTGTTACGGTAAACAACAACCGAAATTGCATAACTTTTTAATTCATTATGCCGTTTTATACAGGGTGACTGGAACTGAACCCGCCATAGCTAATAGGCGTATAGAGGAGGCCATTTGCTAATTATTGAACCTTACTTTCTATGGCCAAAGTTTTATAGTTTAGGAGATATGTCAATTTTTATACTTTTTTCAGATTTTTACGAAGTTTGACCTAAAAACTGCTTCAATTTTTTTTTCGCGTGATTTCATATTCAAATAAAATAAATTTCTGATCCAGATAATGATTGAATAGCTAGTTACGAGCCGCCAAAGTTCAACAAAAGTAGAAACCACGATGAAAAATTCTACTTCAAATTCGATTGAAACAAAAATTAATGGTGATAATGGATTGCCAATAACCTTAAAAATATCTCCAGCTTCTCTTCTTTCCAATGATATATCACACGTTGTAATTGGATATTGAAATTTATCAAAAATTCGAAGATTTTGGAAGAAAATGGAGTAATAATACAAAAATTATCCATACAAAGTTGATTTTGAATTATTTTTTTTTTCTTTATAATGTGATTATTATTTTTAAATTCATTTTAAAAAAAAACACGAAAATAGTTATGAAAAGGAGTATAGCAGAAAATATGAGTTGTTTGAAGAAACTTTGTATGGATAATTTTCGTAAATTACTCCATTTTCTTCCATAAACTTTGAATTTTTAATAAATTTCAATATCTAATTACTATGTGTGATATGTCATTGGTGTTGGAATTATGGGCGAAAATACAAATTCGAGAGTGATTTTAACAGATAGTTTTATTTCTATTTAGACACAGAGAAAAGTACAGAGCGAGAGACAAAAGACAGTTTTGACAGTTTGGTTTTTTTTTAAACCAAAGACCTTTATGACATTGTGTTTACAAAGCAGGTTCCAATACTACCCCTTAAACCAAGGTCATAAGAACCATAATACAATGATTCACAACAGACTTTATATTCAGTACAACAGCTTTACATATTTATTTTTACATAACCACTAAAACAATTATAATGTTTTGAGATATAGGTTTTCAAAATTGTTTACACAAGCAAAAAAGAAAAATTAAACAACTTATAAATTGTGTAAACATAACCCTTTTACAAATTGATCATGTTTCTGTTTTGTTAAAGGTTTTGTCAATATATCTGCAATCATTAAATCAGTTGACAAATATTTAACACTTACAATGTTTTTCGTAACGACATCTCTAATAAAATGATGCCTGACATCGATATGTTTGGTTCGACTATGATACATAGAACTAGTAGTCAATTTTTGAGCAGATTGGTTATCATTATACATTGTTACTTTACAATCTATATTCAGTAATTCACTGAGGAAACCACGAACAAAAAGAGCCTCTTTACATCCATCTNTTTCTCTTCAGGTAGAATCTATTGTATACGCTTCTTCGTTCAAAATTGCTTTCGAGTAATGTTAGCATTTCTTTTGCATTAAGCGTTTTACGTTACCCTACAAATAAAAATCTAGTGGGGTTACGTCTGGGGAGCGTGGTGGGCCTGTGCCCTGGCTTCCAAACATTCGATTTAGGTAACCACGCACTTGGAGTCCGTAATGTGGTGGTGCTCCGTCATGTTGATAAAACAAGTTTCAGTGATGAGGCAGTGGTATGTCTTCTAACATTTCATCGACTAGATGATACATGTTGTAGTAAAGTCTCATCTCATATGTAGCACTGTTGAGACGGCCCTCGACGTAATAGGGACCCAATAGCTGGTCACCTAGTATACCAGCCCACACGTTAAGGCTAAAGCGATGTTGAAAAGAATCTCGCTTGATAATTGATAACATGTGGGTTGTGGTCTTGGTGGGTCCACCAGTGCTCATTGAACTCGTGTGAATAAACTTTCATCTGATCAATAAAATGTTAGCGTCTTCGTGTTCCAGCAACCTAAGCACTTGCCATATTATGTTTGTCTCGAAGCGCTGGTAGGGCCCAAAAGATAAGGAGACATGTAAAGTGCCCCATAAGGGCTACCTTTTCTTTTTTTTTTATTATTTACTATATTTTGACGTTCATAAGTGCCACTTGTGGTCTAAACTGAATAAATACTTTTGATTGATTGATTGATAACTGACTAAAGTTAATTCGGACGGTATGGTCAACTTCGAGAAGGTCCTGAACTGTCTGAAAGTGGTAACGGATGTCCACATTCATATTTCAGTAATCGGCAAACAGTTGTATGGTGAATGAAAAAATGACGGCCGTCGTCTCTGGTACTTACTTAACCAATGTACTTTAACTGCAAAAAAAGGTGGCAACCCTAAGTACAATGCACACATGGGAGGGGTGGACTTGTTAGATTCATTTATAGGTCGTTATCACATTACAATGAAGAGCCGCAAGTGGACCATGCGTTTGTTTCATCATTTCCTGGCTGTCATAAATTCATGGGTTATGTTCAAGAAGGTAAATAAGATAAAAGGAAATGACAAACTTCTGAATTCGGGTTTTTTGGGTGAAACATTCAGACTAGAACTTGCGTCTGTTGGAATTATGGGCGGAAATACAAATTCGAGAGTGATTTTAACAGATAGTTTTATTTCTACTTAGACACAGAGAAAAGTACAGAGCGAGAGACAAAAGACAGTTTTGACAGTTTGTTTTTTTTTTAAACCAAAGACCTTTATGACGTTGTGTTTACAAAGCAGGTTCCAATACTACCCCTTAAACCAAGGTCATAAGAACCATAATACAATGATTCACAACGGACTTTATATTCAGTACAACAGCTTTACATATTTATTTTTACATAACCACTAAAACAATTATAATGTTTTGAGATATAGGTTTTCAAAATTGTTTACACAAGCAAAAAGAAAAATTAAACAACTTATAAATTGTGTAAACATAACCCTTTTACAAATTGATCATGTTTCTGTTTTGTTAAAGGTTTTGTCAATATATCTGCAATCATTAAATCAGTTGACAAATATTTTAACACTTACAATGTTTTTCGTAACGGCATCTCTAATAAAATGATGCCTGACATCGATATGTTTGGTTCGACTATGATACATAGAACTAGTAGTTAACTTTTGAGCAGATTGGTTATCATTATACATTGTTACTTTACAATCTATATTCAGTAATTCACTGAGGAAACCACGAACAAAAAGAGCCTCTTTACATCCATCTGAAAGTGCCATGTATTCAGCCTCTGTGCTGGAGAGAGCAACAATTTTTTGCTTTCTACTTTCCCAAGAAATCAATGAATTACCTAGCTTAAAGATAAAACCAGTAAAGGACTTACGATCTATTTCGTTGCCGCCCCAATCAGCATCTACATAAGCAGTCAAATCCAAACCTCCCTTTTGAAAGACTAATTTATAATTTAAGGTACCTTTGAGATAGCGAAGAACACGTTTCAGCGCCTTCCAGTGTTGTTCAGTGTGACGCTCGTTGAACTGACCTCAGTCAGTTCAACGTGTATGTATACTCACAGCATGAGCGATATCTGGACGGGTGCAGACTGCTATGTACATGAGGCATCCAACTAGATTCCTGTAATTCAAATTTTCATCATTATTTTCACATTTTGGTAAATTAAATCCTTTTTCTAGTGGAGTTTTTGCTGGTCATGTTAAACTTCTCCAAAACTCTTTTTATGTATCCATTTTGATCTAGAGTTATTTTATTCTGACACTTTTCAATTCTCATTCCAAGAATGTGGTGTGCCGAGCCAAGATCTCTCATCTCAAAAGTGTTCATGAGATCACACTTAATCTTTTCCTTTAATTTTCTATTTTTAGAAAATAAAAATATGTCATCGACGTAGAGTGCAATTATTACCAACTCATTGTGTTCTCATATAAAAAACACATNCCAAAAACATGTAAATGACTAATATCTACCTTCTCATTGCTCCATTTCTCTTCGGGTACTTGTCCAATCACAGCCTTAGTCGGTGTTCGAGATACACGGCGGTGTTCACTGCTTCTGCCCAGAATTGGTTGTCCAGGCCAGCGTCTCTCAACATACATCTAGTCTTCTCGACAATGGTCCGATTTGCTCTTTCTGCCACGCCATTTTGTTGTGGAGAATACGGGACCGTTGTTTGATGTTTGATTCCGCTCTCTTTCAGGTACGCCTGTAATTTATGATTAATAATAATACAGGGTGGCCAAAACAGTGAGGTCTAAAAGAAAAATTTAGATTCCTTACATCAAGGTGTACATAAATCACCCCCATGTATATTATACGATTGTGCTTAGTTTAGGAGATAGAGTTAATTTTGTGATATTTTAAAATTGTATGACCTAGTAGGCTTTAAACATTTTTATCTTTTTTTTGGGTTGACGCGCCCGCGCCCGCGCCCGCCGCGCGCCGGCAAGGTCAGTGCACCCTGGTGTAGTGTAGTGTAGCGGCGCGCGCTGGGGGCTGGCCGAGCGCGAGCCCGAGCCGCTGCCCGCGCCCGCGCCGGCAAGGTCAGTGCACCCTGGTGTTGTGTAGTACAGCGGTTCCCGAACCTTCAGGTTCAGAATGTCCAATTCCCAAAATGTCCATTTCCCGAAATGTCCAATTCCCGAAATGTCCAATTCCTGAAATGTCCAGTTCCCGAAACGTCCAATTCTCAAAATGTCCAATCTATTATTATGATGGGTTTATTAAATAAGTCCTCATAGCCTTTCTTAAAAATTAGTAATTAATATATTTCTGTACGAATGCGTTTAGTTTTTGCAAAATCGGCATATAAACATAGAAAAATAAATTGTATTATTTGCAAAAAGTACGTAGAAAAAATTTGAAGCTACTGCACTTTATACTCATACAAGTATGTATAGTTATTTATATTTTTTTCTATTGACCTAAAAAGGAAAGAATAATTTGTAAATAAATAAATGATTATTTAAATTTAAGTATGGTTATTTATTAAATATTTTTAAGAAAGCCTATGAATGAGGAATTATTTAAGAAACCCATCATAATAGTAGATTGGACATTTTGGGAATTGGACGTTGTTGGAATTATGGGCGGAAATACAAATTCGAGAGTGATTTTAACAGATAGTTTTATTTCTACTTAGACACAGAGAAAAGTACAGAGCGAGAGACAAAAGACAGTTTTGACAGTTTGGTTTTTTTTTAAACCAAAGACCTTTATGACATTGTGTTTACAAAGCAGGTTCCAATACTACCCCTTAAACCAAGGTCATAAGAACCATAATACAATGATTCACAACAGACTTTATATTCAGTACAACAGCTTTACATATTTATTTTTACATAACCACTAAAACAATTATAATGTTTTGAGATATAGGTTTTCAAAAATGTTTACACAAGCAAAAAGAAAAATTAAACAACTTATAAATTGTGTAAACATAACCCTTTTACAAATTGATCATGTTTCTGTTTTGTTAAAGGTTTTGTCAATATATCTGCAATCATTAAATCAGTTGACAAATATTTAACACTTACAACGTTTTTCGTAACGACATCTCTAATAAAATGATGCCTGACATCGATATGTTTGGTTCGACTATGATACATAGAACTAGTAGTCAATTTTTGAGCAGATTGGTTATCATTATACATTGTTACTTTACAATCTATATTCAGTAATTCACTGAGGAAACCACGAATAAAAAGAGCCTCTTTACATCCATCAGAAAGTGCCATGTATTCAGCCTCTGTGCTGGAGAGAGCAACAGTTTTTTGCTTTCTACTTTCCCAAGAAATCAATGAATTACCTAGCTTAAAGATAAAACCAGTAAAGGACTTACGATCTATTTCGTTGCCGCCCCAATCAGCATCTACATAAGCTGTCAAATCCAAACCTCCCTTTTGAAAGACTAATTTATAATTTAAGGTACCTTTGAGATAGCGAAGAACACGTTTCAGCGCCTTCCAGTGTTGTTCAGTGTGACGCTCGTTGAACTGACTGAGTATACTCACAGCATGAGCGATGTCTGGACGGGTGCAGACTGCTATGTACATGAGGCATCCAACTAGATTCCTGTAATTCAAATTTTCATCATTATTTTCACATTTTGGTAAATTAAATCCTTTTTCTAGTGGAGTTTTTGCTGGTTTGCAATCCGCCATGTTAAACTTCTCCAAAACTCTTTTTATGTATCCAGTTTGATCTAGAGTTATTTTATTCTGACACTTTTCAATTCTCATTCCAAGAATGTGGTGTGCCGAGCCAAGATCTCTCATCTCAAAAGTGTTCATGAGATCACACTTAATCTTTTCCTTTAATTTTCTATTTTTGGAAAATAAAAATATGTCATCGACGTAGAGTGCAATTATTACCAACTCATTTTGTGTTCTCATATAAAAAACACATGGTTCTGAAGAGATCCTTTTGAAGTTCATTTTCTGCAACAGAACTTCAGTTATTTTTTCGTACCACATTTTAGACGCCTGTTATAGGCCATAAATTGCTTTGTTCAATTTATATACCAGATGCTCTTTACCTTCCTGAATGAAACCTTCTGGCTGTTCCATGAATACATTTTCATTGAGATCGCCGTTCAAGAACGCAGTCTTCACGTCAAGATGGTCGATGTCCATGTCAAATTCTGCAGCAATAGCGAGTAGTGTTCTCATGGTTGAGTGTCTTACCACTGGCGAGAAAGTTTCCTCGTAGTCGACTCCAAATTTCTGCGAATAACCTTTCGCTACCAGTCGTGCTTTGTACTTTAAAAGTTCACCATCAAGACCTTTCTTCTTTTTAAAAACCCATTTGCACTTTATCGGTTTCTGGTTTTTCGGTTTCTCCATGAGAGTCCAGCATTTGTTATTAATAAAGGATTTATANGATTTATATTCATCTGACATGGCTTTCAACCACTCAGCTGCTTCTGTGCCCGCCAAAGCTTCCTGCACAGTTTCTGGTTCATCATCATCGCTGCACAGCTCCTTCACCAACAGCACAGCCATCGAAGCCACATCTTCATAATCTGATGAATCTGTTGTCATCTCATCCAATGTGGAACGTCCTGGAACGTAAGTAGGATCCGCAAAACTATTTGTTCCCAAAGTTGTATCAACCTCACTGTCTGAATCATGTACTGTAAACGTGTCTGATTGTCTTCTTAATTCGTCTGTATTTTCTAGATGGTCATCAGAAATTTCTGGTCTTACAGTAGATGGTTCAGGCTGTTCATATTGTTGAGGAAACTCAATGAACTCAGAGTGAATATCATCATGTGACCTATCATTCTTGTGGAAAAACTTATCTTCCAAGAAAATCACATCTCTCGCTTTGACACATTTATATGATTTTGTGGGATCCAACAGTCGATAACCTTTTGTACCCTCGCAGTACCCCACAAAAATATGCTCCTTAGATTTAGGATCCAACTTGTTTCTGTTTTGTGAAACGGCATAAGCAATGCACCCAAAAACATGTAAATGACTAATATCTACCTTCTCATTGCTCCATTTCTCTTCGGGTACTTGTCCAATCACAGCCTTAGTTGGTGTTCGATTCTTGAGACACACGGCGGTGTTCACTGCTTCTGCCCAGAATTGGTTGTCCAGGCCAGCGTCTCTCAACCTCAACATACATCTAGTCTTTTCGACAATGGTCCGATTTGCTCTTTCTGCCACGCCATTTTGTTGTGGAGAATACGGGACCGTTGTTTGATGTTTGATTCCGCTCTCTTTTAGGTACGCCTGTAATTTATGATTAATATATTCACCACCGTTATCACTACGTAGAATCTTAATTTTGTGGTTTGTTTCCTTTTCAACAGCAGCTTTAAAGTTCTTGAAGTTATCAAAGACTTCGTCTTTAGTTCGCAGGAAATAAACAAAAGTTTTTCTGCTAAAATCGTCAATGAATAATAGGAAGTATCTAGCACCCCCAAGAGACGGGGTTGGTNGTGTTGGCATTGGCCCACATACATCTGTGTGTACCAATCCCAATATCTGAGTTGCTCTTGTATACGACTTCTTTGAAAAAGGAACACGAGTCTGTTTACCTTCAATGCATGCAATACAAGGATTGAAAACACTTGGATTATAGTTAATACCTGTGACCATACCTTTGTTCAACAGCATCATACTCCTGGAGTTCAAGTGACCAAGTCGACGGTGCCACATTTCTTGAGACTCCTCTGCTACTTTACCTTTTGGTAAACTTGATGAAGAAGTGTCAACAGTCTCATCATCCTGCGATTCTTTAGTAGCTGCACTGTAAGAAGCAAAGTTAGTATTGTCTCCCCCCATACACAAAGGCTGATCAATGACATCAAGTTGATAGATATTATTCCTAAGAGTGGCCGTTGCCAAAACATCATTATCATCTGATATTATACATTTCTGTTTACTAAAAACCACTTTATAACCCTTCTTCACTAGAGAACTAACAGAGAGTAAATTCGCTGAAAGATTAGGCACATAAGAAACGTCTTTTATTAGTCTCTCACAGTCTTTCAGTTTTACCCACACATTACCCTGCCCGGCAGTTACTAATTTTTCACCATTTGCAACACTCACTTGCGACGGATTTTGTTCCTTAAAATCACTGAAAAGTTCGCGATTATTGCACATATGATGTGACGCACCACTATCCACATACCACACATTGCACTGAATGCTTGCCGAGAGAGCCGTCAAGAGAGCCTTCGATGAATCCTTTCCAGATTTGTCCTTGTCAGACTTCTTGTCATTCTCTGGCTTCTTTGTGTTATTCCTCGGGCAATTCCTAATAAAATGTCCAGTCTTCTTGCATTTGTAGCATTTTGGTGCTTTCCTGGTTGTCGCAAAGGCCGTCGTTTCTTCAGTATTGTTCCTGCGGTCATATTCTTGTAATAGTTTACTTTTGACCATGTCACTTGTCAGCTTCAAACTTGAATTCTCAAGTGCCATTATAAGCGGATCATAGTTGGTTGGTAATCCGCTGAGCATGATGACAGCTAAGAACTCATCATCCAGGGGTGAATTTATGTCGCTCAGTTGTTGTGACAATTCCTGAAGCTTGCCCACGTAGCTTTCCATGCTGCTAAACTCTGTCAGTTTGGTACTAAAGAGTGTCCTCAACAATCCCAATCTTCGGGATAGCCCTTTATCCTCATATGCCTTGCTGAGGTTATTCCATGCCTCACGAGCATCCTTAGCGTTCCTGACATGAGGAAATGCACTCGCTTGTACCGATAGGCAAATTCTCGCCAATGCCTTCTGCGACTTTTTCGTGTCTTCTTCACTCTGCGCAGGTTTTTCCTCACCATCGATAGTTTCCCAGAGGTCTTCGTGAACGAGTATCATTTTCATGATAAATTTCCAAGACGAATAATTTTCGGCCCCTTTTAGCTTTTCGATGTTTGATGCAAAAGAAGTATTTCCAGCCATCTTTAGAGGTTACGTTGAAAAAATCGAAAAAATCCGTGATTTTCAATTCTGGTGCCAAAAATATTGTATTTATTTTGTAGATCCAGTGCCCTGGGCCCATAACCTGTTGGAATTATGGGCGGAAATACAAATTCGAGAGTGATTTTAACAGATAGTTTTATTTCTACTTAGACACAGAGAAAAGTACAGAGCGAGAGACAAAAGACAGTTTTGACAGTTTGGTTTTTTTTTAAACCAAAGACCTTTATGACATTGTGTTTACAAAGCAGGTTCCAATAGACGTTTCGGGAACTGGACATTTCAGGAATTGGACATTTTGAGAATTGGACATTTTGGGAATTGGACATTCCGAGAATTGGACGTTTTGAAACCGTTGGACGTTTTGGGAATTGGACATTCTGAACCTGAAGGTTGAGCCCGAATGGTGGTCCTCGGAACCCTGGGGTTCCGTGGAAAGGCCGCAAGGGTTCCGTAAAAAGTTTATCCCACGTTTCGTGACCGACGTTGTTCGCTCGCACCGACTTGTTTACGCACAAGGGAGAGGCAGGGCATGCGGGCGGAGTAGTACGGGGGTTTCGCTAGGAAAAGTATAATCAATTAGGGTTCCTTGGCAAAAAAAAATTGGGAAACCCTGGTGTAGTGTAGCGGCTGCAGCGGCGCGCGCAGCTAGCCGAGCGCGAGCCCGAGCCGTTGCCCGCGCCCGCCGCGCGCCGGCAAGGTCAGTGCACCTTCGTTCGTTTCGTTTCAGCCGAAAGACGTCCACTGCTTGCAAAAGGATTTCAATATAGACCGGTCCTGCGCCGCCCGCATCCAGACACCTCCCGCTACCTTCACCAGATCGTTGGTCCACCTAGTAGGCCTGTCCACGCTACGTCTTCCGGCTCGTGGTCGCCACTCGAAAACTTTTCTACTCTACGAGCTATGTGCCCCGCCCCCTGCCACTTGATTTTAGCGATTCTGCGGGCTATGTCAGTCACTTTGGTTCTCCTGTGGATCTCCACATTTCTGATTCGATCACCCAGGGAAACTCCCAGCATAGCACGCTCCATCGCCCTTTGGGTGACCTTGAGCCTTCTTATATGGCCCATAGTAAGCGACCACGTCTCAGATCCGTATACCATCACTGGCAACACACAGCGGTCAACTACACCATTAAAGTCTACAACAGTATGAACCGTAAAGTTAATATTCCTTCGGAATAAAGCGACAACCACGAGCTGTCAAACGAAATCGATTTTGGATGACACTGGGTATCATTCGTGTGTAAGTGTCAGGATTATTTCACTGTTTTTTACATAAAATCAATCACTGAACCGGTCAGCACTATGTCTCATAAACGTTTTGATCGCCGTTAAAAATACTCGACCGCGAAACAACACGTGACTTCACTGTAGATTCGAGATTGTAATTGGTGTAATTATTGATGTCGATTGCATCTTGACGAGCTCAAAAAACGAATTGAACATATTCGGCTTTCGATTCTAGAAAAAATGGTTTGAGTTTTTACACGCACTATTGTTTTTTTTCTGTTTTTCACTATGGCTTCGTGCGCTTGCACATCTAGCCAATGTCTAAGTAAAATGACATTTAATTGGTTTACTTTTTGCTCCCCAACCCGTCTGGCCAGTGTGGGTATACATTAAATCCTCCATTTGCCTCTGGTAAATGAGTCTCTCGCTCATGTTCCTAGAATGGAGAAGTTATCTAATGTATAAATAATGATTATTTTTGGTGTTCACATGGTGTATAATGTGTTGTTAGCAGCCAACGGCGAGGTGGAGGCTCTCTCTTCTGGTAAATTGGAGACGCTCGTGTTCCTAGAGTAGATACTATTTATTTAGTCTGAAGAATAATTTTTAGCGTTTACATGATATACAGGGTGTTGATTTAATTCCTTGCCATATTTAGGGAGTTGATTAAGTAGCTAATCCTGATCACGAATCAGTAAAAAAATTAACTGCGAAAAAATTTAAAACGAACTTTAATTTCAGTTAGTCGAAGAAAAATTCCTATTTACACTACCTACTTTACGTGGCTTCCTACAGTAGGCTAACTGACATAATAAGCGAGCGATCCGCATAGCTCGATGATGCCGCAGTGTAAGCGTATTGCAGTATTGCGAGCCACAGTACAGTTGATGTCGCACGGAAAATATTCGTTAAAACTTCCACTTTCGTTTGTCTTTTTTTTGTGGATAATGCGTTTATATGTCATAATAGATCACCTAAATAAATATGGCGAGGATTGAAATGAAAACCCTGTATAATGTGTCGTTCGCAGCCAACGGCGAGGTGGAGGACGGCGGCTACCTGGCGGACGGGCACACGCTGACGGCCGAGGAGTGCGCCTTCCTGCAGAGCAACCTGCCGCCCGGCAAGAGCGCCGCGCTCGACGACGACATACTGTGAGTTCACAAACCATTGCATATAGCTCGCGCAACCAAAATTGACACGACTAACACTAATCATCATCTCAGCCATAGGACGTCCACTGCAGAACATAGGCCTCCCCCAATGCTTTCCATGCTGCCCGGTTGATACCGGCCTGCGTCCAGCGCCTTCCTGCTACCTTTATGATGTCGTCGGTCCACCTTATGGGTGGACGTCCCACGCTGCGTTTTCCGGTACGCGGCCTCCACTCCAGAACCTTGACGTTTACGGATGATAAGGATCTCCTCATTTCTGATTCGATCTCGTAAAGAAACACCGAGCATAGCCCTCTCCATAGCACGCTGTGTTACTTTGAGCTTCTGTATAAGGCCTATAGTGAGAGGCCACGTTTCCGAACCATAAGTCATCAGTCATCACTGTAACACACATTGGTTGACTCACACTCACATTGATGTAATATTTGAATTTAGAACAAATATCAAATGTTTATGGCCTCAACTCTTGTTGCGCGACCTATACCTTTGACACTGGTACACTCCCATAGATTACACAACAAAATAACCAATGCTCAATTCAATTTGAATCTTATAAGAAAGGTATACAATTCAATATCCGTATGAGAAATTTGACGTTTTGTATATGTATAAAGGAACAGCCGCCATTTTGCATAGGTTTTTAGAGACACTTACACATTCCTTTGAGGAAAAGTTTGTATAGAGATCGAATTACTGCCTAATAATAAATCCTCATTTGACTGAAGTGTAGACAACCGCTCTACTGTTTTTATTTGTGCTTTCAGCGAGGAGCTGGAAAATGAAGCATGGGACACGGGGATGGACGCGGAGATGCAAGCTGGTTTTCTGGAGTTCTTGAAGATGTCCAACCAGATCAAGCGATAGCCCTGCGCCGCCGCACGCGCGCCGCCCTCGCGGGGGACAGACCAAACTGCGTCTTCTGTACTCTAGGACAATGAACAAAAACTATAAAAAAAAATACAAAAATAACTATAAAATACTATAAAAAGATATATGGCGAGTGACCAAATTGGTGACCACTCTATGATGAAAGATGATGCATGAGAATGACTGAGACTTATGGGTTGGGCTGAGCGATAAATGATTACCTCTAAATTGAGCAATAAAATGGCGAATGAGGTGCTCGGATTGTTAATACTTAGAGCCCGATTTGTTGCGACTGGAAGGGACTATGTAGATATTAATGAAATGAAAGATTATTAGAGATACTATTTTCAATGTTAGTCAATGATAACATCCTGCCGGTGAAGTATCTTGTGTACCCGTTTTTAATTTTAGAGTGGTTTGGCATTTGAACATTATTGATTAAGAGCTTTTATTAAAATTCCACATCTAGCCCCCCTTAGTGTAATCTCCTATAAGTCATTGTTTCCATATTTTTATTGAACATTTTGGTCTGTTGTTCCGGGAGGATTCAAATGTGTTTACGTATAAAACATGTAATGTTTTGATAATTTTCGTAAATGTATTTCAGATTCAGTTTTATTTTTTCAATAACTTTGAGCATTTCCCAGTGTTTATTCGTTTGTCTATGCTATAATTTAATTATACGTAAACACTAAAATTATTTAAAGTCTATGGACTAAATGTAAACAAGTAAACAGTGAAGATGTTTTCTTTAATAATAATTGTCAACATATTGACAAAGGTGCATTATATAACTTGACTGTGTTTACTGCTGTTGTAAATATTTTGTCGTCTCCCACCATTCCAGAAGGCCATATTTGCGAGCCAGGTTGCTTCTTGTTTACATTTCGTCTGCGTATGTTTAGTGATCTCATGATTTTTTATTGTCATTTGTCTTTCTATTACATAATAAAGAGGCAATATAAACAAGAATTTGGACTTCGATAACAATTATTAATATAATATGTTATGAAAAAAGTCTGAATCAAACGGCACATTGATATTTTTCAAACTTCCATTCCATTGTGAAATGCTAATTGAAAAATATTACTAATTTAAAATGCGTGGAAGGCTGACTTTTAATAATTTATTTATACTTACTTGTACTTGAATCAAACGTCTATACATAATACATGCAATGCAATATAATTTTAAAATCTCGAATGATATTGAACAATTCCATGGACTTGGTATAATGCGTGTGAGGTTTCTAGCACAAACGTTTCGTTCGTCACTTGCAACGCGCCCTGACGCCCGCAGGCTGGTCTGGATGTCTTCAAAGCAACTTGCGAAAATGCCAAATTTGTTACAATTTATGTTGAACTTTGTTGTGATTACATTTGCCTATTGAAGTGAGTGAGAGAGTGATAGTGGCCTTGAGTGCGAAATGGGTTTTAATTAATGACCTAATTGCTGGTTAACAATAATAATAATAGTGTTCTCTATAGTGCTAATAGACATTCACATAGCAATAACATAAACTTATGCTAAACTAAGTACATTCACGATCCATGTTGATAATTATTGTGCGCTCCTAAATACGATTTTTTGAATATATTTATGCAATACCGGATTTATTTATTTGAAGCAATTAGGAAAATGTTTATAATATTCCATTGTATTTTTGTTGCAGTGATATTACGAATGTTATAAGAATAAATGGATATTTTAATAAAAGTCATTTAAATAAGTGTTGTTTCATTTTGAATACCGAAACGTTTTAAAAATGACGTAAATAAACAATAAATAGTATTTTTTAAGTTCTAAAAACTTATTCCTCCAACGAAAAAAAGGCTTTGAAAGCAAATGATATTTTTATTTCAGTGGTTACACATTTATTTCTAATTATTTACACATCTGTAAATTAATACAAAAGTTTTTTTATTTATTTAGTTGCTTACTAAAAGTTATCACACATTTTTTTTAACCATCGGAAGATTAGTTACGACGTGATTGCGCGTGATTTGGAAGTGTTAATCAACTTCTGGCAAGACTTTGTACGGGTTGAGGATTCCGTTAGGGTCCATGAGCGTTTTCAGGTCCCTCATGAGGCGCAGCGCGGATTCATCCTTGCTGTAGTGGATGTAGTGCGGCTTGCGGAAGCCGACGCCGTGCTCGGCGCTGATGGAGCCCTGCAGCGCCGCCACCTGCTCGAACACGTAGGGCTCCAGAAGGGAAACCACCTCGCGGGTGTACTCCGGGACGCTCACGTTGATGTGGATGTTGCCGTCGCCTGTGACAATCGGTAAGTCAACTTATTTCAACTTCCTATTCAGTAAGACAAACTATGCTTAGTTTCAAGACGATTCGACTTTACGTACTATCGGCCACAGTTCCAGCTACCCATTTCCTGTCATAATTATCGTCTCGTTAAGAATCACAATTTGATGAGAGGGAGAGAAAGTATGGAAAAGTAGCTGAAACTGGTGGCCGAAAGTACATGTATGTAATCACCGTTGTGGCTATTGCTTAAACCAATCGTCTTAAATAGAATATGTATTTATATGAAGCACATTTAAGCTTTGTGACTTACCCACGTGTCCATAGCCACACACAACGGTTGCCTTGTCGCCCATGCGTTCTTTTAGTTTCGGCACTAAATCGTAATAATGCTTCTGGGGAATAGACACGTCATACTTGAACACGTATCCCTGAACCAGACCAGCGCCAGCTATGCTCTCTCTGAGATTCCATATCGTCTGTAACAGGCCGAAAATAACAATAAATTATAAAAATTAAAAACGAAACTAACTTTTTTGTTCTTCAGCATAGCGCATATTACCTGCATCTTGCCCGGTTCAGACGTAACAGTGCCATCTAATATTAGACCACTTTCCATTTCTTTCGACAGGAATCGTGTGAGTTTCTCACCATCATGCCCTTCATCACTTCCGTGCGTTTCCACCAACACGTAGAACGGGTATTCTGATATTGGGTTTCTATTACAAAAAGTCCGTTATTTTCAAACCTGATTGATAAATCATGCATAAAACTAAAATTTCGTGAAACTTACGGCAGATTGAGATTTTTGACTGTAATAGAAATAGCGTCGTGGTCTGCCATTTCAAACGCAGACAGAATTTCTCCTAATGATGATTTGGCACTCTTGTATAATTTCAGAATATTATCGAAACTTTTTACACCTGTAAAAGGAATCGCGCAACCATTACGTATGTACCTATTGATGACTTACTTAATCAATAAACGGAACCGGGTGGTTATGTTGATCGGACGTAAGTAGGCTAGGCTCATCTGTCAGCTTAAATGCTTATTAATGTTTTTAATCGTCATTAAAAAGGAACTTGCTTACCAAAAAATCCAACAGTCACAGCCTTGGGCAAAACAGGGCAGTGTATTGCAACTTTCGTGACCATACCCAATGTGCCCTCGGAACCAATAAATAAATGCTTCAAGTGGTATCCTGTGTTGTCTTTTTTCAGTGTTTTGAGGCAATCTATGATTGTACCATCTGCTTTTACCTAAGGTAAAAAAAAACCTATAATCACCGGTACTTTTTGCTTTGGAAGTCGGTTGAATTCAAAAATTGTTGTTAAAAACGTTAATTTCGAATACCTACAGCTTCTAATCCCAATATAGAGCCATGTAGATTTCCGTAGCGCAGGAGTCGAAGCCCGCCGGCGTTGGTGCTGACGTTGCCGCCCACCTGACACGTGCCTTTGGCTCCCAGGTCCAATGGCATGATCAGGTTGCGCTCGCGCACGTGGTTGTCCAGAGTTTCCAGGATACATCCCGCCTCGCAGATTAACGCGCCTGTTAAATATTAATGATGTCTGTCTGTACCGAATTAACAATGCAAGTCATTGTTCTGTTTTAGTTTAAAAGTTTCTCAAGCATTTCCAAATACCTACCTAGTATCCGAATCTAATCTATAGAAGAATAAAAATGAGTTATATTTCTTACCCGATATTTCATCCAACGTGACTATACTATTCATTAGCATTAAGTTGACTACAATTTCATCGAAAACTGGGACCGATCCGCCGACGAGACCTGTGTTTCCACCTTGAGGACATACCGCCAGCTTCCTCTGATTGCAGTATGATAGGATTTGTGAAACCTCTTTTGTTGTCTTTGGCTTCAAAACCACTTTCGATTGTCCTAAATATTTGAAATCCTTCAATTATATGATCTGCCATCAATTTATTGTTAATTTATTAATGTTTTACAAGAATTTTGTTAACTTTACCTCGGCAATTCTTTATCCAATCGATGTTAAATGGCGTAACATCGTTATCATCGGTCAGCACCCTCTCATTTCCCAGGATCGACTTGAAATAGTCAACATCTGTACTCTGCACTGTTGCAAAGGCTTTCCTTTTAACATTATATTTTTCCTAAAAATATTAAAAACTAATTTAAACTGTAGAGTAGAGACTTAGGTAATTTAGATTCTTTTGAATGCTTTTTAAATTCACGCGTGACCCCATAATACCGGAAAATAAAAGTTGAGGGTGATCCCAATTCTATCTCACAATCAGTTTTAGATCTTTGATAAAAATACATTTCCTAGGTGACAAAAGTGCCAAACAATTATTTATTTGGAAAATTAAAACACCCGGTATTATTACACTAAGCAATGGGATCGCGTAAATAAGTACGGCAAACTATTCCACCCTAAGCTGTATAAATTACAAGAAAGATCATCATTAAAGTATAAAGACATCGATTTGTTTAAAACTAAACTAGGAACAATAATTTTAATACCCGGCCAGTTGTAAGTAGGTAATAAATAAGAGCTACGAATTAAAATTCATTTAGGTACGAGTACGATGTATTTCAATACTTACAGCTGAAAGTTGTGGCAATGCTTGTGAAGCACATCTAATTTGTTCCAAAACATGTCGTTTGTTTGCGCACAATACAATTTGTCTGATCGTATTCAACATGATACGTTTCTTGCTTACAACAACCGGCTGTCGACTACCTAAAGTTCAGAATCGCGTACCAAATGTTGAAACGTCCTACGTCATGACGCGGCCGCGCGGGCGTTACGTAACCTATCGCTATGATAAGCTGTCTGTGTTGCTTGCAGAGGGCGAATTATTTACTAGAAATAGATAGCTGGGTACTTTCCAATATTTCTTTAGTTAGATAAATAATAATATCATTTTGATCCTCAAGCAATAATGAAAGAATAAATTAATTAAGTAGGTATAAGAATCGCGGAGGAGCCTGCCTGCTGAGTAACGTTTTGTCCTAGGCAGTTAGATTCATAGAAACATGAATTTTAAAATAAATATTCATTTAAGTGATATAGTATAATAGTTCACAATTGCTGTTACCTTCTTATCTGTTTTACCTGTGCTTCGGTAAATGTAGGATGTTATCTAGAATTTATCTAGATCCAATTTGTTTATGTTATGTGCTCTGTGAATGACGTGATCCAGTTAACAACTGTACCTACTTACCACCTACCTACTTACTTACATACTTTTTTTTGCTCTGTAATACTTACATGAAAATAAAATACGAATGAAGTGCATGAAAAAGTAACAAAAACGGAAACGGAAATTGTGAAAACCGGAAGAGGACGCTGCGCTGACCTAATGTCACATCAGAAAGTCACGTCGAGTCTAGCAGCACCTTGGACGAAGAGCAGCACAGAGTCAGAGATTTCATGGAAATAAGCAATACCTACTTTTGTAAAATAAAGATTTATTAATTTACTGTCTAATTTAATCACCATCATCATCGGTATTTTTTTTTATACAAATCGCGTTTATTGCTATCCATACAGAAGAGAACCAGACATACTTGAAACAAAAAATGCATTATTTTATTCATCTGGCAAGACTTTATATGGATTGAGGATTCCGTTGGGGTCCATGAGCGTCTTTAGGTCCCTCATGAGGCGCAGCGCGGATTCATCCTTGCTGTAGTGAATGTAGTGCGACTTGCGGAAGCCAATGCCGTGTTCGGCGCTGATGGAGCCCTGCAGCGCCGCCACCTGCTCGTACACGTAGGGCTCTAGAAGCGCGGCTACTTCTTCGTTGTATTCGGGCAACACTACGTTAATGTGAAGGTTGCCATCACCTGGGAAAAAATAGTTTTTAATAATTTTATTAGACAGGGAAACTATCTTGCGTCTGATTAGTAACGTAGTATTGACAGATTGATAGGCAACCAACTAGGTAAGTAGGTACCTACTCTGAAATCTAATAGAAAATGTTGTGGTTTATTCAAGACCACTATCCCGTTATTACTTGATTGTTAAATTATCTAACTTACCAATATGACCAAAACCACAGACAAAATTGACCTTATCCCCGAGTCTTTTCCGTAATTTTGGTATTATCTCGTAATAGTGATTTATCGGCAAAGACACATCGTATGTAAAGAGATATGTGTCAATATTGCCAGCTGGTGCTATATTTTCTCGGATGTTCCAGATTGCCTACAAATAAGATTAAACCAAAGTAAAATCAAAAACCATCAAAGTAATATAGTTAAGATTGTCCATGTTCGAATACGCGCGATGTAAAGAAATGTCGCAAAGTTGTTTTCAAATTGTTCCTACTATTTTAACATACCTGCATCTTTGAAGGCTCTGAAACAACAGTTCCATCCAGAATTAAACCATTTTTCATTTCATTGGTGAGGAATCTGTTTACTTTCTCTTTGTCGTGGTTTTCGTCGCTACCGTGCGTTTCCAGAATAACGTAGAACGGAAAGTCTGGGATCGGATTTCTATAAAAAGTAAATAGATTGAGCATCCTTCTATTCTTAGATGTTTTTAGTAATTTATAATAATAATTAATTTTGGCGGATACTACGGTAAATTGAGGATCTTCGATGTGCTGTTGATTGATTCGAAATCGGCCATTTCAAAGGCCGACATAATTTCCCCTAATGATAATTTAGCGCTCTTGTACAGCTGAAGAACGTTTTCGAAATTTTGTACCCCTATAAAATAAAACAAAAGAAGGCTCATGGACAAGTCCAATTTAAACAATTTTAAGAAAATAGAACAAAACATACCAAAATAGCAAAGTGTTACAGACTCAGACTTAGCCGGGCAATGTATGGCCACTTTTGTTATAACGCCTAAAGTCCCTTCTGAGCCTATAAACAGGTGTTTGAGATGGTACCCAGTGTTGTCTTTCTTCAAAGTTTTTAAACAATCTATTACAGTTCCATCGGCTCTTACCTTAAAACAGAATCATGAGAAATTGCGAAAGAGTGCGCGCGAGCGCGGTCAGTGCTAAACANCACAAAGGCTGATCAATGACATCAAGTTGATAGATATTATTCCTAAGAGTGGCCGTTGCCAAAACATCATTATCATCTGATATTATACATTTCTGTTTACTAAAAACCACTTTATAACCCTTCTTCACTAGAGAACTAACAGAGAGTAAATTCGCTGAAAGATTAGGCACATAAGAAACGTCTTTTATTAGTCTCTCACAGTCTTTCAGTTTTGCCCACACATTACCCTGCCCGGCAGTTACTAATTTTTCACCATTTGCAACACTCACTTGCGACGGATTTTGTTCCTTAAAAATCACTAAAAAGTTCGCGATTGTTGCACATATGATGTGACGCACCACTATCCACATACCACACATTGCACTGAATGCTTGCCGAGAGAGCCGTCAAGAGAGCCTTCGATGAATCCTTTCCAGATTTGTCCTTGTCAGACTTCTTGTCATTCTCTGGCTTCTTTGTATTATTCCTCGGGCAATTCCTAATAAAATGTCCAGTCTTCTTGCATTTGTAGCATTTTGGTGCTTTCCTGGTTGTCGCAAAGGCCGTCGTTTCTTCAGTATTGTTCCTGCGGTCATATTCTTGTAATAGTTTACTTTTGAACATGTCACTTGTCAGCTTCAAACTTGAATTCTCAAGTGCCATTATAAGCGGATCATAGTTGGTTGGTAATCCGCTGAGTATGATGACAGCTAAGACCTCATCATCCAGGGGTGAATTTATGTCGCTCAGTTGTTGTGACAATTCCTGAAGCTTGCCCACGTAGCTTTCCATGCTGCTAAACTCTGTCAGTTTGGTACTAAAGAGTGTCCTCAACAATCCCAATCTTCGGGATAGCCCTTTATCCTCATATGCCTTGCTGAGGTTATTCCATGCCTCACGAGCATCCTTAGCGTTCCTGACATGAGGAAATGCACTCGCTTGTACCGATAGACAAATTCTCGCCAATGCCTTCTGCGCAGGTTTTTCCTCACCATCGATAGTTTCCCAGAGGTCTTCGTGAACGAGTATCATTTTCATGATAAATTTCCAAGACGAATAATTTTCGGCCCCTTTTAGCTTTTCGATGTTTGATGCAAAAGAAGTATTTCCAGCCATCTTTAGAGGTTACGTTGAAAATATCGAAAAAATCCGTGATTTTCAATTCTGGTGCAAAAATATTGTGTTTATTTTGTAGATCCAGTGCCCTGGGCCCATAACTAGGGACACGAAAAAAGTATCGATACTTTATGGTATCGAGTAGGTTTCTTTTCGATACCGATACTTTTGTACTCGATAACTTGTATTCGATACTTTTACTTACCAAGTACTTTTGACAGATATCGTATCGAATAAATTACTTGTTTTTTTATTTATTCATAATTTATGGCAACATTTGCAACGCCATCTTGTTCAATCTTGCTGAAGCTTTCATTCATAGAGATAGTTCCGTTGCCGGTAGGTTGCCGGATTCACATTTCATTTGTTTAATTATNGCAGCGGCCGCCGAGCGCTAGAATCATCTCTATTGTTAATGAATCATTTGGAAATTTCGACAAAAAGAATGAAATATGAAAATTTATTTAGAAAAAAAATTATATTAACTACCCACTAAACAAAATAATAACCACAAGCTAATTTGTATTCCATTCTATGCACCAATCAAATTGTTTTGTAAATAGTTTATCGTGAAATATTTTTGCCAAATGAAACATTTGGCAAAACATACTTTGCCAAACAATAATTTGCTAAACAATAATATGCCAAAAACGACATTTGCGAATTAAAAGTTTGCAATAAGTTGTTTTGCCAAATGAGAATTTGCCAAATGAAAATTTGCGAAACGTTGTTTGCGATGTGATAATTTGGGAAACGTTTTTTGGCCAAACATTAGTAATCCGCTAAACAGGGATCTATTTACTGAGCCCCGATTACGGTAATTTTTAACGTTTCCAATCCAGACGCGTTTTTGATTCTGCGATACNCTAAACAGGGATCTATTTACTGAGCCCCGATTACGGTAATTTTTAACGTTTCCAATCCAGACGCGTTTTTGATTCTGCGATACGATTGGTCAAAACAGCTGACGTACGCTGTTGAACGACCAATCGTATCGCAGAATCGAGAAGCGTGTCTGGATTGTAGACGTTAAAAGTTACCGTAATCGGGGCTCTGATCATTGTTTATTTATTAGCCTACTTACCTAACATAGGATTATTGAAGAAAACGTGACGGAATGTTATAAGTAGTTATCTATTCCGTCAAACATCAAACCATTGGAGGCCAATGCTATTATCAACTCTCCAACGAGGTTTCTGCAGTTACGCGATTTGTTATCTCCTCACAATAAAATTATACTTACATCCTACTAGTTAGTTATGTAATATTATAAATGCGAAAGTTTGTGTGGATGTCTGGATGTTTGTTACTCTTTCACGCAAAAACTACGGAACGGATTTTTATGAAACTTTGCAGTATTATTGTTTATAACCCAGAATAACACATAGGCTATAATTTATGACGATCTGTGACAAACTAAATTTCACGCAGGTGAAGCCGCGGGCAAAAGCTAGTAAAGTAAATAAAACAAATTTTAACAAATCAACATAGAGGTCCCTAAAGACACTCACAGCTTCAATTCCAAGCACAGACCCGTGCAAATTTCCATATCGCAGAAGACGTAGACCTCCTGCATTGGTGCTGACGTTGCCACCGATATGGCATGAGCCTTTTGCTCCCAAGTCCAACGGCATGATTAAGCCGTGTTGGCGAACATAAGTATCTAAATTCTCTAATATGCAACCTGTTTCGCAAACTAATGCACCTGAAAAAATTAATAATACCTACCATTATTCTGTTTATACTCGAAGAATGCGCGGTTAGTTAGTAGGTAGCTAGGTACCTAATTAGAGTCAGCAAGTTAAAAGTTCTTTAGGTTTAATACTTATGTAATTTAATGATACGGTTATTGTTACCTGATATATCGTCGAAGCTTATAACTTTGTTCATTAACGTCATGTTCAATATAATTTCGTCAAACACCGGGACAGAACCACCAGCGACGCCCGTGTTACCGCCTTGAGGACAAACAGCTAGTCGTCTTTCATTACAATACGAAAGTATCTTTGAAACTTCTTGGGTTGATTTCGGTTTCAAAACCACTTTAGATTGACCTGTAATTCAATACGCAATGGGGTTCCTATTGATTATTAGTTATGGATTTTGATCAGTCTGAAAATTAAATGTTAACTAAGTACTTACCTCTACAATTTTTAGCCCAATCAATGTTGAAAGGCAGAACTTCATTTTCATCAGTAAGAACTCTATCTTCTCCAAGGCATGATCTAAAAAACTTCACGTCGTTTGCTTGCACAGCAGAAAAATCTTTTCTCTTCACATTACCATACTTTTCCTGTTATAGAGATATTATTGGTTCGTAATATTTATGTGGGTACAATTAACTAAGTTCGATTATTTATTTAAGTAATTCATTTTTTCATAGAGCTTAATAATTAAATGACTTCAATTTCGTCGACGCTGCGCTCAAATAAAGATTTCAAGTGTTTCAAGTAAGTAAGTAGGTAACGAAATCTAATTAATTTTAAACTTACCTACAGAAGAAAGTTGCGGTATTTGTGATGCACTTCTTATTATTTCAAAAGTGTGTGTTTTTGGTTTTGCTGATATTAGACAGATTTTTTTAAATACACTCAACATTTTACTTGTCGCTTCTAGACAACTTGTTTAAATAATGTGTAAAAATATATTAATGTTTACGAAATGATAAGAAAGATAAACGTAGGTACACTAATTAAGTTGTTATTCCTTGTGAATCTACCATTATTTTCAAAAGTTAATTTAACTCCGTAAGTTTGTTGTATTCAATTCTAAAAAGCTTGACCGATATTGATGAATTTAACATCTCAAAACTGTAGGCATAGAGTTATTAACTCATGACTGTAGGTAGACAGAAAATGCATATCGGTATATCGTTAATATACCAATAATACCGTTAATATCGATGATGCGTTACTGTCATTCTTTATGAGACGTCAAAATAATGTGACATTAACATAACCTCAAAAAGTCACAGATGAGCAAAAAGTGTCAGATTATGTTTTAAAATTTGTGTTAAAAACACGTGTCACATTTTATTCAGTTTAAAGGTATCATAGATATTTAAATATGGTCAAAATAAAGTCTAAGAAGCCTAAAAAGCAGCAAGATGCAGTTGTAACTAAAAAAGTGGAAGATGTAGTTACTTTACCCCCTGTGAGAATGTCGGATGAACCGACGCCGAAACAGGTAACCACGTTAACCCTTTCATTTATTTTTTTAAACAATAAGTAAGTGCTATTATATTTCTGTCTCGAAAACATGGGTGAGATTCTCTTGTCCATTACATTTAGTTAAATTGCTCTTTAAGGTTTAGAGATAACCACACTATTTATTTCCATCCATGATATAAGTTTTACTCATAATATTTTAGGTAAAATGGATAAACAGACAACGAGTATTAGTGTTTGCGACGCGTGGCATTAACCACCGCCACCGCCATGTGATGGAAGACATCAAGAAACTTATGCCTCACCACAAGACGGAATCAAAAATGGAAAGGAGCAAAAACTTGTATGTTGTTAATGAAATCAGTGAAATGAAAAACTGTAACAAATGTTTACTCTTTGAAGGAAGGAAAATGAGAGACTTGTACATGTGGATGTCCAATGTGCCTAATGGTCCCTGTGTGAAATTTTTAGTTGAAAATGGTAATTATCGAAGATTGCTTTCTTTTATGTTATTTACTAGTTCTTTATTAGAACATCACAATTTAATGATTAATTATTATTACTTTCTTTCTAGTTTATACTATGGGGGAGCTTAAAATGACTGGAAATTGTCTGAGAGGGTCAAGACCACTGCTGTCATTTGACCCACAATTCACTAAAGATCCGCATTACATGTTACTGAAGGAACTGCTCACACAGACGTTTGGGGTGCCAAATCACCACCCTAAAAGCCAGCCCTTCTTTGACCATATCTATACATTTATGATTTTGGACAATAGAATTTGGTTTAGAAATTATCAAATTCTATCTGAAGATGGAGCCCTGGCTGAAATAGGCCCAAGATTTGTGCTGAATCCAGTAAGTTTCTACACAATACAAGAAAGGTATTCAGTATGTATTTATTGTAATGGTGTAATACATTGCGATATTGATTTTAGGTCAAAATATTTTCTGGGTCCTTTGGAGGGACAACCCTGTGGGAAAACCCAAAATATATCAGTCCAGCCAAACTGAGACAAGCTTATTCTAAGAAAGCTGCAAATAAATATGAAAGGAGAGTTGAAAAGAAAGTTGTGTATGAAGCAACTAAGCCAGAAACTGGCTATCCTGATATTGAAGGTGCTGACTTCTTCAAGGGAGATCCTCTTGTGAAGGCAGAAGAAGTAGTAGTGAAAGGTAAACAAATCTTTACACTTTGTTTAAATTAAAACAAGGTTTTTTCAACTTTGTCAATCTACTCAAGCTCAACCATTAACTATTTTTTATTTTGATTTACTTATTTATTATAATGCTTATGTCTAAGACAATAAATATTATTTTACAGAAGAAAATCAAGAGCCAGCCTCTGACAGTGAGGTACAACCACCGAGGCCGGCTTTCTCTATGAAGAAGAAATCCAAGAGCAAGCCAGATATGGCAATCAGACGCAAACAACTGAAAGCCAAGAGTAAAGCCATATCTGACCAGATCAAGAAGAGGAAACAAATAAAGAAGATTAAACCCAAACAAAAATGATTCTGAAATAAAAACATGTTTTTTACACTCATTGTTTTATTTATATTTGAAAACACGTCATAGAGAACTGACAAAAAAAGTATGTAGAATAAAGGAATGATATAATAATTTAAAACTAATATCAATGGATGTAAAGTTAAATAATAATTGATTGTTTTTTTTTTGCATGAACTAAATTGAGCTTATTATGCATCACTTGACTTATATTGGGTTAAAGCATGTAAGTCCTTAATACATTCAGAATTGCAATAACATTCAAGGAAGTAAGACATAAAGTAGAGGAAGATATTAAAAATTCTGCATAATTTTAAAGCATGCAAGATACAATCGCAGCATCACATTTCATCAGAGTATGTACTCATACTGTATAAGAAAAATTCAATAAATTAAAAAGATTTTGAGGAACTACTATCATATTATTTTGATTATACTAACCAAGTGATTGAATTAAAAATGTGCTACATAATTAAAATACACCCAACTTTAACAAAATTGAGATTTATATAGTTTTTATTTTAATTTACTAGATTTTAAATAAAATGGACGGTTCACAAAAATAACACTTAACAGTACTTGCACATTTTGTAAAGAAAATGTAAAAAATTTTGTACTATGTTTCACAGGGTGGTCAAATTTAATTTAGATAAATAAACTTAAAGATATTTCAAATGCTATCTGATTTTTTTAATACATAGTCTCATTTTGTAAAAAGCTGCAGATCTTAAACTTACTTAAAATACATAGATCCAAAAAAGCTGCAGATCTAAAATTATTTTATAATCACGTCATTTTGTTCTCGTTTTCCTTACAATTAATAAAATCCATTAAACTCAATTAATTCGCACGTCTTGCTTGATTATAAATAAATTCTTGATGATATCATAATATAAACGTTGTAGCACGGGACTATTCCCACCTCTCGTTCCCACCACTGCAACTCCTGTGTAGCCAGGATCTACAGCTTGACCGCCACAAAAACCCAACCAATGAAGGTCAAGTTTGTCCCGGGGGAAAGTTAAACTGTCATTGGACCCGCAACGAAATTAATCAGAAGAACATAGGAGGAGTTCGAAATTAAGGTTCGACTTCCCTCCATTGCAAAGCGGATGACAGGTGACAAACAAAGGTTTAAAACTTTTAAGAAAAGATTATGCACCACGGACAATAAATTAAATTAATAAACGTTGTAGCAGGCGACAAATTACTATGATTAATTAATTTATTTTTAAACCATGAGTACAAAGTTTGTGCGACAATGTTTAATTTTTAATGTTGTGTTTTCATTAAGAAACTACGTAATAACAATCAAGTCTTGTATAAAGTGTATAAACAATCTGTATAAATAAAAACAATATCAAAAGACCAATAATACTAATCTTACCTATTTACTTGTATAACAATAAATGATTTAAATAAGACTTAAAATTATTATGCAATGATCTCTTAAATAAAATCTATCTATAAAAATATTCTTCAGACGTTGTACCAAGAAGCACTATGAGATAAAATTATGAGTTTTATAAAAATAAATTATTTAATTAGGACACTAAAATTATTTTTCAATAATCACTTAAATAATATTAAAATATTCTTCAGATGTTGTTGTACCAAGATGCACTGTGAGATTATCTGTAAAATTTGAGAATATTTTCTTTTACATATACAATAATATGATGGACTCACATGCTCAAATGACTGTTAGTAAATACAAGGACTAGTCACTGCACCGTTTTATATTTCCGTAAGTAATCGTACGTATCGGTCAATTCCACTTTGATCACCAGGCTCAAACCACAGGATGATCATAGGCGACACTTCAAGAATCCTTTGATCACCCTTGCCCTTGTATATCAATTAGGTGATAAATGTCGACTTCAGTTACTTATTTTATAATATTATAATAATCATAGTTGTTGTGGCTAAAGTCCTTTAACACTTTTACTATGATGATTCTTCTGACTGATAATATTTCTATCATTTCCCATAGTATTGGTTTTCCACATTAACATGCATTAGGTTAGTCCCATTACATTGGTTTTTACAGCTACCTTATTGCAAGTATCAATAGATGCTAATACAAAGGCACAAACGAGGCACTGGATAGATAGCTGATGCAGCCTAACATACACTGTACTATATCCACTAACCAACTAATACACATGTATATCAGACGGAATAAACTTGTGCATGCACTGACAACTAAAACAAACTATACCTTACACTTACGCAACACCAATAAAGCCATAACCACACAATACGATGCGGCACCATCTAAAAACTTGTAAACAACATTAATATCATTACGAGTAAGGAATATTATTAATAATTTAATAGAACAATTCACATAACATGCAATTAAATAAGGTTCCAAAGATCATACGATATTTCACTGACTTTCTAATGATTTATTATTATGGTGATATTATAACTAAATATTATATTAATTTCATTTAGATATGTGTCTGATTACTGGTTAATGTTTTCTTTGGAACCCTATACAATTTCAACCATTAATTAAGCAGAAATACATTTTCAAGTTAACATTAACACATTGGGATGCCATCACAATAACCTTATGTTGAGTTCTTTTCATTTCTGTATCAATCAGTGTATTTGTGTTATTATAAAAAGGAATATTCGTTTATTTTCGACCGCATCACGTGAAATCGGGCATCAGGACAGTGATTTTTTACCACAACCATACATACAAGTCAGAAATAGAAAAGAACTCTACCACACGTTTTACAACAAACTGCAGTAATACAAAAAATCCGTTATTCGAACTTTTATCTTAAAAGAACATAGTTTTCTAAAAAAATATTTTAAAATCTCAATAAATGTAAAGGTAAAAATCTCGTAAAACTGAAGTTTTTAGTTAAAAACTATAAGAGCCAAAGCACACGATCGATGAAGCGCAGCGCAGCAATCTTTGCGGTGCAACACCGCAACACGTCGTGTGCTTGGCTCTTGATGACAAAAATCTCCAAAACCAGATTTTAGAGTTACCACACTTCATTATAAACGTGCGTAAGTCCGATCGCCGAGCTCGCACACTCACTGCGGCCGGCCGTCGCACAGTCGCGACAGCAATATAATTACGCGCGAGCGATAAGGATGGGTAGCTTGGGGTCATTGGACGAAGTTCCATCAGCTCGGCGACCGGACTTTACGATCTCTAAAAGCCAGTTCAGTACTTGGCCTGCAGCTCCTGGTGCTCGGGCCCGGGGGGCGGGTCCCCGCGCGCGTGGCCGCCCAGCTCGGCCAGGCGGGAGCTCTTCCAGCGCCCGTCTGAACCGTTCATGTTGCGGTCTTCACATACGCAGAGGAAGAGCGAGTCTACAACCATCTGGAAAGGTGATGGTGTTGTCAATAACAACGTTTTAATTTGACAACACTAAATTATGAGCGGTCAAAACACGACTCGTAATGTAGATTTTGTATAGCAATTGTGGTGACTTCATTAGTTAGTCATTAGTTAGTGATTAAAGGTAGCTATAGCCTGACCAGGAACATAAAAACCCTGGCATAGAGGCGCGTCAATTGCATTTGATAGTGCAACACTGAGTACAGTCGTACCTGTGTTAAATTAATAGGCTAACTTTATGTATCAGGATTCAGAATTACGGGCTAATTTGATATTTTCATAAATTAACGAAAAAATATTATTATAGGTAACCTGCTTTAAATAAATTAAATGAAACCATCAATCGAGTTAGTATGATTTATTTTATTATTCATCAATAATCAAATTCAGAACTTGAATATTCAACTGCAATGTCTGCTCATGAACGCTTCAAACTCCTTACTTCTTTCCCAATTCCATAAAATTCAACACTTAGAAAGTGACAAAAAACTTTAAAATAGGTATTTGAAACAAACCACAGCTAATTTTCATAGTGGACTGTACTATACGATAAACATGTCAGTCAATTTGACAACCTTTGTCGGAAACATTATTCAATGAAAATATTGTCCGAACCCTTAGTATTTCTCTTCGATAAATACTTTAACACATTGTGAACCACTTTTCTTTCACGACTATAAAAAGATTTTAGCAATTTAATTCACAAAATCAATTGCGCACATTTAAAATAAAGTTTGTTTACACTTTGACAGCAATAGACTGACATGCAAGGTGACATGTCAATGAAGTTTTCAGTTATTGTTGCCATTAAAAGAAATTAGTACCATTAGTTTTCCGCAACATGGCGAGGGTTTTTATGTTCCTGGTCAGGCTATACTACAATACGATTTCCAATTCGGTGTGATGAATGATGATAACGTAAGAACTTTATACTATGTATTAATAAATTTTCTTTTATTCGTTATTATTCAAATGCTTTGTATATCACATGACTCCATCCGAAACCATTTTGGTCGATTCATACAACCGTGTGTTTGAGAATCTCATTCCATCTGGAATGTTGGCACTATTGCTCTCGATACAAGAAAATCAATGTATTAATATTCCTCACTAAATGAAATAACAGAACAAACATCTTACCTCATACAAAGACAGTATACAGTGCGCGATGAAGAACGAGTAGATGCAAATAACCAGTGTAGGCACTGCGTAGAACTGCAGATCGGTGTTACGCTTGAGCAGCAGCAGGCCGACGATCCCGGTCACGGCCGTCACGATGCACTTGCCCAGGAACAGGATGAAGTCGCCCACGCTGTTGATGGTGGCCACTTGGAGAGCGTTGTTCACTATCGTGCTGAACGCCTGGAAAAGTTTGTAGTCCCATCATTATGATCATCTCATCTTCAGGCCATTTATGCTGGATTTCTATATTCAATCCTAATCCAAATTATACGGATTTTGATTGTCAACTGTCAAATTTTAATATGTTTTTGGGCAAAATAACTGCGGTTTTTGATGTTTTTACATTTTTATATTGTTTATAAGACTATTTAAACAATATTAAAGTGTAAATGCATCGAAAATTTTGGAAATATAATCTAAAACTGAATTCAATTTGACAGTTGTAATCCGGATTTGGACAAGGATTGAATATGGGAATCGGGCGTTAGTCGCCTCTCCACTGCAAGAAAACAACCCTTTCCTTTATTAGAATGACAATTTGGCTCGCCACACTGGCAGGTTGAGAATGAGGACTCATTTTAGCCCTTAGTCGCCTCTTACGACATCTATGAGAAGACCGCCAATAAAAACTAACCAGTGAAGATCAATGTCTGTCCCGGGGAAACTATCATTGGACTCGCAAAGAAATTAATCAGAAGAACATAGGAGACGTATTTCGAAGTTAGGGTTTGCCTTCCCTTTAGTCATTTAGTGCAAAACGGATACAGTACTTCGAATCGTTGACGTATGTATTCGAATCGCCATCAAAAGATTTACGCCCGTATTCACAAACATTACTATGAGGTCTCACAGTGTGCGTGCACGTACAGGGTGACACACGAACCAATCACAGATCTCTATTCAACGCTGTGCGCTCGATTTGCTGCTTCACTTAAGCAAGCATCGTTTGTGAATACGGGCGGTTGTATGAAAACTTAAACAGCGCCTGAAGTGAACTCAGTATGAGAAATGGTAGACGAAACTAATTTTAATAGTCGAGATCGTCACATTATCGTTAAATTCGAAGGCTGGGTATCGAATTTTGTCAAACACGCAAACGATTCAAAGAGGAAAGTTTTTCGTGCTAGCTACACAGATGACAAAACAAAACTTGTCCTTTATTGGTTGATTGGAGTTGTTGGCATAGTCCTACTCAAACGGAACTTCACAGCTATGTGGCTACTAGGAAACGTTAGACGTGTAACGAGATTACGGGACTAATTTATCAGCTCTTGTTCCCACTAAAACTAAACTCATGTTTCAATACATACCTTGGCTGCAGCCTTACAGAAGTGAACCCTTTCAATAGTGATGATAGTGTAAGCGTTATGGTTCAAGTAACGGATGAACTTCTCAAGGCAGTAGAAGCAGCAAATACCGCATTTGAGGCCGCACTTTGCGCAGTTTGATCCTTTATCAGCACTAGCAGATAACCTGTTGGAAAAGTTTTAAAATCACCATGAAGACAAGAACCAGAACTCAAAAAAACGTAGTAAGGTTCACTTTAAAAATCTAGGAGACTAATGCCCGTTTTCACTATCAATCCCTAATTTTTAAGTGACCCCTATGGGAACACTTAACAGGAATTTGGTTTTAATAGGAGTCACTTAAAAATCAGGGATTGATGGTGAAAACGGGCATAAGGCCGGGTTCCCACTATGCCGGACCGGCAGATCTCCCGGTCCGGTAAAATCGCCGGAAGGCCTAGCGGCGGTACAAATTGTATGAAGCTGTTCACATTATCCCGGATCCGGCATTTTTACCGAGCGTTTTGTCGCTACAAAATGCCGGCGAAATCACCGGACCGGAGTAATGTGAACGAGTTGCGGCCCACCCCGCCGCGCCCGCGCTTCCCGCCCCGCCCCGCCCGTGCTCCCCGCACTTCATTCGGCTCGGATTTCGAATCCGATGTCCGGTTTCCGGCAGAAATGCCGGTCCGGCATAGTGGGAACCCAGCCTAAGATACAATCACCTTAATCAATTAATTTATTGGATACTTCTGAAATTCTGAATCACCTTTTTTCTGGACAGATAGTCTGATAGATAGTATACATACACGTACACTGTACAGGGTTAGGAAAAATATATTATTTAACAGCAAACGTTAAAATAAATCTTCGTATTTTATGTTTTATAACTACTTACTTTGCATGTAAATATGTGAGAATAAGGCGCGGAATTTTGAACAGCGTTATCAAAAAGGAGCCCTTAGCGACAGAGCCCAAGTGGTATTTGATGAGTTTGCCAATGGAATACAGCACCGGAGAGTGAGCATTGGGACCTCTGCAAGAGAAACACAGATATAATGTAGTCAGTCACTCATAAAGCCGCGTATCCACTAAAGTCCGGTCGCCGAGCATGTAGAATTTTATCCAATGACCCCAAGCTACCCATCCTTCTCGATCGCGCGTATATTGCTGTCGCGACTGTGCGACCGGACTTTAGAGGCAGACTAGAGGCTCGTCCCGAGCGACAGAATGAGGCACCGTCCGCAGCGACGAAATTTGCCTCGCAACGAGTCGTAACTCAGGTTGAGGCAGCGTCTCCATTTGAGATCCGGTTTAATATGCCGCGTATCCATTAGAGACAGAACAAGTGGGGACGTTGCCTGAATCTACGCCACACCGCGCCCTGAGGCAAATTCGTCGCCGCGAGCCGAGCCATAATGTGTCATTCGGGAGGAGGCACCAAATACGCATACGCAACTCCGCCCATATTTCAGAAGGAAGAAGTTATTTATTTTTTAAATAACTTTATTCACTAAATAAAACCTACCTAAAATACCAATGTGAAACGGCGCCCGCTATGGTCATCTGTTGACAACCCAGAATAAACTCGCTTCCCCATATTAGACAGATGAAGCAAATCCACCACATACTTTTCACCCACATTGGATCAAACTCAACTGAATCCAAAGTGAAAGCTGTAAATAGAGCAAAAAGTATATTAACCAGGCTTGTCCTACAGCAAAAGTGGATTGCGTTTTATCATAGAAACAATATCCATAATAGCACTGTAAGTACTTATTACCGTTATAATAGGGTCAAAAGTTGAATGACACTTACTTTTCAAACTAGCACTCTTGTTGATATTCTGAGATTGAATAGCTGCATTATCAACGTGATCAGCCATAGGTGTTCCATTGATGAAAAAGTTGGTTTTGTAAGGTATTCCTGGGTAATTTGCTGTTGCCAAGCACACCTGGAATGTATGAATGGAATATCAGTCACGATATTAAAAGAATTACGAATTTATTAATGTTCTGACAGTGTAAGGTGGATTGCTTTGATGATGATGATTGATGAAATTTGTATATTAAGTTACTCATACATAATGTTTGCTACTGTTCTGTTAAACATCATTAAGTATTAATCAATGCCCACTAGTCAACCACTTACAATAAGAATATTTCAGATCATGAGAAACACAATGAATAAAATATGCTTAATCCAAGAATTGAGTACGAGACATTACTTTCGCAACATTTTGCGTCGCATTTAAGTCACTTCATAAATCCCAACATGTATCCAACGTTTCATGAACACTGTGGGATATTACAAAATCCTTATTAATATTATAAATGCGAAAGTAACTGTCTGTCTGTCTCGCTTTCACACCTAAACCACTGAACTGATTTTGATTAAATTTGGCAGATAGTTTGAGTCTTGATAAGGACACAGGATGGTTTTTATTCCGGCGCGATTTTTGAAACAGGGACGTATGCGATAACGTTTTCTGTGTCAGAAAAAATAACACACAGGCGAAGCCGCGGGAGGAAAGCTAAAGTCTGGTCGCCGAGCACGTAGAATTTGACGTAGCAACTGTGCGACGGTCGGCAGCAGTGAGTGTGCGAGCGCGACAGCAATATAATTACGCGCGAGCGATTAAGGATGGGTAGCTTGGGGTCATTGGACGAAATTCTATGTGCTTGGCGACCGGACTATAGTAAAATATAAAATCATACATTACCACGACCAACGACCAAAACGCGAAGAACAGCACTAAGAACACGAACGTGATGATCGGCTGCAGGAACAGCGCCGGGATGGCGCCCAGACAGTGCGCCGTCTCTCGGAACAGCGCCGCCAGGAAGGACACGCGCGAACGCATCACGAACACCAGGACCAGGAGGATCAGCTGCACGAGACGAACTTGAGGTCACCCGGGGCGTAAGCAACCATGCGCGTATACAGGGTGGAATATCGATATAATCGATAAGTGATCTCACTCGATTATTTCTAAAATATACAAGTTATCGAAAAACTGGTTACTGATCCTGAAAGTGCTTCACGAGCTCCTTCAAACAGTACTAATAATAGCTTACGGAATAAACTGGATCTATCCGAAAATTCTTCGATCGATCCAAAGACTATTAGGTACATATTTAAAAACAAATATCAGAAAATTCTATATTTAGAAGTTCAAATTCAATGAGGGTTATCGTTTTAGCGCTTACCAGTTAGCGCCACTGTAGAGTAAGGTCCTGTCACTTGCTAGTAGCGAAGACAGTCGCACCAACTGGTGAGCGCTAAAGTGGTAGGAGGACTATCGCATTTGCACTCATCAAGATGGCGCCACTGTAGAGTAAGGTCCTGTCAATCGCCAGGGGTGCCAACTGTTAAGTATAAAAACGATAGCCCTCATTGTAGTAGTTCATATTAAAACCGAAGGCACTTACAGTTATTATGGTAGCAATAATAGAATACCACATGAACGCCTTTTCATTTTTGAATGCTTCCTGAAAACACAAACTCATGGTTACTAAAGGTTGAACTAGGTCATTTATTTAATTCTCCATTTGAAAATCTAAAAAAATCTGCTTACCGCCAAGTAATGGGTTTCAGAAAAGTCAAGTTGTTTGTTTTTCAACTCGATGTAAGTCACCCATAAGAGTGCTGTGCCAGCTACGCTTACTATGGATACTACGATCATGAATATCCAAGACACAAATGTCGCAAGTAAATGAAGTATTGACACCATAATCAGGGAACATACTGGAAAAGAAACATTTACTAGTATAGTGGCAGAAAATAGGTAGGTGAGTCGTACAACGAGAGTTGAGGTCATCACACAAGTAAAGATTTGAATCTGTATACCTACGTTTGTCGCGGTGACGTCTTACGTGTTTTGTAAATATAATATCAGTGAGAGTAGGTACTGCGAGTATGACTCTGTTCTACTCGACTAACCTTTGCTACTCAACCGTGCCAAAAAAATCGCAGCGATATCGCAAAAACCCCGCCGCGATTTCGTTCCGACGAGAAATCGTTCATGTGAAGGCGCCC
Organism: Ostrinia furnacalis; assembly: GCF_004193835.3. Lineage (NCBI taxonomy): Eukaryota > Metazoa > Arthropoda > Insecta > Lepidoptera > Crambidae > Ostrinia > Ostrinia furnacalis. The sequence goes on along the minus strand of NW_021130422.1, from coordinate 405,297 downwards.
TTAGCGTGTCCTTTTTAAATCGATTTTCATGGACAATTTCTAATTTCATTGTTTCTTAGTCATAGATGTTGAACTAATTAGTAAATTGACACACAACAAAATACCCTTTATGTTCATGTTGGAATAATGACATCATCCCCTCATTGTTATGAGTCAGTCAGCCACTCAGACTGATTACATAGAACCCTCCCACACTATGATACTAATTTTGCTTAGCCGTTTTATTGTTAAGGTGAGCTTAAAATTGTTTTAACCTTGGTGAAAATTCACATCAAGGTTTAAAATTCCAGTGAATGTTTAAACACAAGGTTGATCATTAATCAAATGTTAAGTTTAATGAATGTATGGATAGTTTAATTAAAAGCTAAATAAGTTAGCTAGTTTATTATTTCCTTTTTATAACTGACTGATAAAGAGGTAATACTGTCACATGTTGACTGGTCACATTATTATTTACAGATAAAAAACTAAAGAACTAACAACTTATTTTAAAAGTTTGTTGTACTTACTGAAAGCTATTATTACACATATTATCATTTCCTTCCAAGAAGAGTAGAGATCTGATAACATCTGTTCTACACTGTCCCAGCTGTTCAGCAATTCAGAAAAATCTTTGAATACTCTGTCTGCCAATTCCTGTGCCGACTTTGGAAAACATCGGTTAAGCAGGGGAAAGGACTTATAAACTGGTAAAGAGGGGCATGGACCAATGAACTTGTGAAGATCTTTTGAACTTGTTACATTATTTAAATTGATATCATATCTGCAAAGGTTGGATCCAGTGTCTCTATAAAACTGTTGAATGTCATTCAGTGATTCCAGTTTCTTATCAGGGCATTGCTTTACACATATCTTCAGAGATCTTCGTAATTCTTTTATATCCATAAAAAACAAATAGTTCTTGTCAATCGTGCTTATTCCCGCCAGTGGGAAATTGATGAGTTTCTTATTTGTCTTGACTCCACATGTATTGCCAAAAGAGTCATATCCATTTATCAACCTTTGAGGGTTTCCATAAACAAATGATACAGCTGCCACTATTATCTAAAAAACAAGTGATACAATAGCTTCAGATACCTACAGAATAAGAAAGAAGATTGATGTTGAATGTAAAGAGTATTTTTTTAGTTTTCCAATTAGGTACTTCCAGAAAACATTTTACATTATTTAATTGAATATTATTTAGCATACAATGGCAGAAGAGAAGAACTGTGTTAAATAAGTACTTAAACTCATTCCAATTGAGATAAAGAAAACAAATAAACAGTCTGTGATTGTGAAAGTAATATGTTGTATTTATAAAGAATTAGAAATTATTTACAATGTATCAAAAACCTATATAAGTATAAAAAGGTACCAACCATTAAAATCCAAAAGAGAATATAAATTATCAGCCAAAGCACATCCGTGCATCCTTTTTTGGGCGCTTCATTTTGCGGAGATATTTCGCTGTGTGCACACCCCATTTCAGCAAAGTGATATCATTTATATAATCGTGTCGTTTATATATGAATATTTAACTGAAATTAATGGTGATTATTAATGTTTAATTAAATAATTAAACAATCTCAAGCCGATCTTTTCATTGCCATGAATGCCATGTAAAGTTAGGTTCCACTTGACTAAATTAGTACATAGGTTAAAGACGAAAGTACATAAAAATATGAATAAAATAATTTCGTTTTTACTTACTTAGAAACTGGGTAAACACGTTCGTGCACAGCAACAAATTTATCAAAACCACAGCACCAAACACAGAACAAGCACAACTTGCTTGACAAAAACAATGAATATAGCGATGCCACTGTCACACACCGACATTGACGTATTTAATATGGACCGGGCACACTTACAATATAAACGTGTGTTGTAAATATACACGATTTGGGAAAAGAATATGGCCGCAATATAAGCAATCATTTGCCGATTGCGCTAAATATTTTCAACTAGGTATACAACGCGACTAGACGACGAACGAAAATCATAAATTCGTATCGCGGTATTCGCTTTGACAGCTAGTTCAAACGAAAACAAACAAAACGCAACTGCTTCTTAGTGTAAAAGCTGAAAGAAAGAAAATAGGTACTTAAAGAAATCTACTTTTTCTCAAACTCAAGTCAAACGCCTTCACAAACATTTGTGTGTTGCTGTGTTTTAGTGAAAAATTAAGATGTCTGGACTTTTATTGGAAAGTGATTATATTCGTTGTTTCGTCTTTGTTTGCGCACTTTACCGCGATACCGAATTTGCACCTCAGCTCAGCCAATAAATTGGAGACGTTAAAAATTAGCGAAATCGGGGCACAGGGCCCCTACGCTAATTAATTTGTAATGTCTCCAATTTATTCGCGTTTCATCTCTAGTCCACACTGCATTTTCATTTCACCTGATGTGCAATTAAGGGGATTATTGCCGATACTTGCCACGCTTGGCAGGTGGGTTGGCTGGACGTAGGCCGCTAGCCGCTACCAATCGATCAACATGGAAAGCATTGAGGGAGGAGGCCTATCAAATTATTAGCGCGATCGGGGCCGTGTGCGTGCGACCAACTAATAGAGATAAGAATCACTCCATTACTTTCAATATCTTTGGTTTTGACAATCATTTGATCCAATGAGGGTTTTCGCGTATGAAAAATCCGCCAGATGGCAATACGTAGACGTGAGGTCCAAATGCTGCGTGAGTGGTGGAAACCCTTTGAATACAATTTGTTTAGCCAATGTCAAGTATCAAAATCAAGTAAAATCGACTGACCAATAAAGAGACAGGAAAATTAAAAGAACAATGTTTTGGTGATACTATTGTCCAATCATCGTGCTATGGGCGCCACCGTCAATGAAGAATGTTCACTAATTTTGTTTTTTAGCTTTCTGTATTCTCTGTTAAAAATTAAAAATACACGTGAAAGAATTATTTCGATACGTTAATTAGTTTCCAAGATATTGAATTTTAAAAGTGCGGGCGGCGGCCGGCCCGCCATTTTATGCGCGTGACGTCATATTACAACGACTGGCTCATATTTGTATGGGTGGAATCTTGCAAACTGAATTAAGACCCACTTCCAGGCAACCGATTAAGCTGAAATTTCGCAAACACATGTGATTTGGATGACCATGCAATATTATGATGACATGGAGCTGATCTGATGATGGAGCTGGAAGGTGGCCATAGGAACTCTATAATAAAACGACTTAAATGCATCGAGTTTGGGCTCGTTCGTTTTGTATTGATGAGTAATTTAATTCTTTATAGTAATCGGGGTCTAATGATGGAGCTGGAAGGTAATTCGCAATAAAACGACACAATCGCATCAAGTTTGGGTTTGGTTCAATTTTAATTTGGATAGAGACATGCGATTTTTGGTTTTACGAAGGTAATACGATAGAGAATAATACAAAGTAATAAAAACCACCAGTTATAGGGGCATTTTTTGGAGAAATTTATCAAATAACCAAAAAAACACGAATTTTTAAGCAGATTTTTTTCAAAAAGTATAATTTTTTATTATTTTTTGGCCTCTTTTGTGTATTTTATGTATTTTTTTAGTATCGCCTGTTATTTAGCATTATTACTGTTTTTATTTTATTAGGATATACCGCTTAGTTTAAAAGTTATTACGTTTTCTTTACATTAAGTAATTGGAAGAAAAAAAATTCTATAAAAAATTAAAAAAAAATCTCAAAAATTTTTTGACCTCTTTTTTGTCGATAAAAACAGGTCTAGTTTTATCTATTTTCATATATACACTTTAACGTGACTCACACTGTATTTAAGTATGTTTATATCCGTTTTCTAGTGAGCGGACGCTGTGAATGTACGTCACACGGGGTCACGTGACCGTCGGCGGGACTCAATATTTAAGCGAACTTTGAATGCCTATAAAATCATAACTACTGGGTATTTTTGAATGAAATAAAAACTAATGTATTTGTAAATGTAAAAGCTTAACTGTAACATAGGTTTCAAGTGATTTTGCATACCTAGTAACATTCTCAATACCGGATCCACAGATTACTTGACCGGATCGCTGGTTCAGATTTTTGCCATGTTGGAAACCATATACGTAGTTGAACGATGGTAGCGCCCCCCTGTCATTGAGTTTGGTGGGACAGTTCAGCGTGGGTCATCTATATTACTTTTCTCTATGCACACAATCTTGGTTTCTAATAAGTAATCTGCCTGTCTCATCTGTGGTAATCTGTGGGTAAATCTGTCAGATTTTTTAGGTTACATTTCAGAAATATTTAGAAATTGTAAGTTTATTTGCCAGAATGAATTTACGACAAATACTGTGTCAGAAAAATTTTGCTGTAAATTATTGTATAAAGCGTTACTTAAATAATAATGTAGCTAGCGTTACTAAAATACATCGAGAAATTTACACAAGAATGTATCCTACTAAAGTGGTTTTGGCTGATGGTTCTTCAATTAATATTCGATATCATGAACCTAGAAAAATAATAAAGGTAAGTAAAGTTTGTTGGTATTGGTACAATTTATGTAGCAAAGCATTTTTTAAAATCTGTACTGTAGCCTTCATCTAGCTAGATTCTAGATTTTTAACTCTCCCTGTAAAATTCTAATATGTAAATCCGACACTGGTGATACCATTATAGCCTTTAAGTTATTCTGATGTAAAATACAAGTTTCAATAAAATCCTTTCAGTACCTAGTTAATACAAGTGAAAACTTTAATCCATTCATTTCCACTAATTCTCACATAATATTTTATAAGAAAGATACTTTACCTATAAACTTAGATTAAAATAAAGCTTTCATAATAACCAATCTTATTAATAGCCAATAAACAATCTTTCATAATAATTTCTATATGTATCTGATATTGGTATGCGCCAAATTAATTTCATTTCTATACAAAAGTTATTAATTAAATATTGTAGGAAACCCTATATTTAAATTTTTTTTTTTGTTTCAGTTACCTCTGGATTTGTCATTACTCTCTGAAGAGCAAAGAAAGATCAGATTGGAAAAACGTAAGCCAAAGAAGAAAGTTAAAATAACAGATGATGTAGAAGATAATTTTAATGCAAAGAAATATTTGAAATATTTAAAGAAATGAAAACAGTGAAGCGAATCTTAGAGTAGACAACGGGGTTATTATTAGAATATTAGTTAATTAAAATGTGAATAAGTAATTAAGTTAATAAAATGCTGCTTAATAGTTAAAAAAATAACTTATTTTCTGTTATAATGTCCCCTACCCTACCTTACCTATAGTTTTCTTGTGACCTTGTTAACGATTAATATTTCCTCTTTACGACAAAATCGCCTTAACGCGACTAGCAAGTGGTAAAATAGGATGATGCTATGATATTATTATACAGTGTGTTTTGGATAGGGCTAGCTATAATTTAAAGCGATGTTGTGATGTCAATTTTATCGACAAAAATGCCCCCATATGTGGGCCTACCCCCCTCTTCTTGGAATGGGGGGGTTTAATTTTTAAAATGTGTTTTTATGTGACTACATAAAAATTGTTTGTATTTCTTATGTGTCCGTCTTACCCACATATGGGGGCATTTTTGTCGATAAAATTGACATCACAACATCGAACATCGCCTTAAATTATTGCTAGCCCTATCCCAAACACACTGTTTTTGATTGATTTTTTAGAATCCAGCAGAGGTGTAAACAAACACTTTCATACACAATTACACCATAATCACTTACGTGTTCATAATATCATACACATTATTTAACAAGCCCATGAAACCAACTTCATTTTCACGTTTATACAAGTTTGAAATCAATCTTTGAAACAAATTATTTTAGCAAAATACGTGGACGATGAAAATTTGTGAGACTGTGTGAGACCATAGAGAAAAGTAATACATAGGAAATGTGCACAGATATGGATAGATGCAGCATGTGTCAAAAATTGTATGAAGCCGAGCGTGCCACTTTTTAAACGTCATTAGTGTCATTTTAGCGAATTTTAGTGATTGCCGCAACGTAAAAGTAATCGTATCATCGTATTGCATTTGCAAAGTCATCGAATGATATCGTGTGACTCGATTCGAAAATTAATTAATTCCGATAAAACTGATAATTTGTTAAATACAAAACCAAAAACATCTTTATTTACCTTTTTAAAATAAATTAATTCTTACAAATCGTCAAATCTCGTTATTTTTTTTACCCTACCAGCGTTTCAAGACATAAATTTGTCAAGTGCATGAATACATGCATCAGTGTGTGTCTTATTGTTATGAGTAAGTACGGTTCCTTGGGATCGGTATGAGTGCACCACATACAGGGACCATGGTTTTAACTCTTAAGAGTACATCGCAGGATATGGTTTTAACTCTTAAGAGTACATCGCAGGATATGTATTAAAAACAATGCTACTTTATACTTCTTCTACTGCTACTTTATTCTAATTAATTATTTGTTACTTGTGATGTTATTTACAATTCTCAATCCGTAAATAATTTCTTCTTTCTACTGTGTTCGTACTACTGTCCTCGTAAAATCATCGTAACCGATTGTTGTAATCGGATTACATGAACATCACTCGACCATGTATGTCCATTTGGACATATCGGAATGGCACGCTTTGACGATCAACTTGCTGTATCTACTCTAATCCATATCTGTGGAAATGTGAGACTCACAGATTTTTTTTTTTCTAACAGGTTTAACGACTTCGGATAGTATCCTTACGTTACGGCCAAATCTTTAGTGAGGCATTTCTAGTAGTATTTTCATCCATGAGTACTTTCTGAGTATTTACAATGGATTATGAGTTGAGGATTTCTGTTCTTCTGTGTCTATGTTGAAATGTCTTCATAAATTTATATGAGTATTTACAATGTACTGGTAAATATGTGGGTATGACTTCTCATTCGCTAGTATGGATGGCAAGAGGCGGGGAATATTTCATCTTCTTGATAGATCTTCAGTAAGCCATCCACTAGCAAAAGCCTTTCCAAATTAAAGGCTGGGCAATGAAGAATAAGATGGTCTATATAAGTCTGCCGCGTCTGCCTGACAAAATTCGCATTTATCTCTTAATCTGTGTGTAGAGAGTAGAGACCTCTCTAATCTGTGATTTTGTGTGAGACTTGTCAAATTGACTTGACGTTTAAAATCATGTGTTATCTCCTTATCTGTGGTTATCTCCATATTGTCTATGACTTGTCTCTGACACATCGTGCTGTAACCTGTGAGTCATAGAGAATAATCTGTAAATCGATAAGAAAGTCGAAAGTAATCGATATTATTTTAAGTATTCACTTATTCCCATTACTGATTAATTTTAAATAAAAAAATATAAGATACTTTGTTTAGTTTTCCAGCGATAACTTCGACAATATTGGAGATAACGTAAAATTATTTTTCTACTTTTAGTGTATACTTTTTCGGAGTCAGTTTAATTTTAGTCGGTTTTATTTTAACGAAATTATTTTACTTTTTTATGCAATTATGCTTACGTATTGTTCCATTGCTTATTTTCCTATATAAGTAAATAAAATAAAAGAAAATAAAAATATTCTTTCAATTGATAGCATCTTAAATTACCTCCCTAGCGGAATAGAGCAACAAAGAACTGAGCGAGCGAGATGTCATATCACTAGTAGCAACACTGTCAAACAGAACTTTTTGCAACTATTTGAAGTTTAATAACTTTACGGATATCATTGATTGTTTTACTGTCCAGTGTGTTTTTTGATTACATCTGTGCATACAGTTTGTTTCCTGTTCTCGAAAATTTCATAATCAGTTCACAATCACATTCAATGTTGCGATTTTGTTGCATATTTTTAGTATTTTGACGATCACCCGGCGATGATACGCAAGTACTACAATAATTTCACTTCGAGTTTAACGAGAGGTTTTGTCGCATCACTAGTTCACAGACTAAAAATATTTTTATGTCAGTTGGCCATTTTTGATGACATTTCTGCTGCCCCCCTAGACAAAACGCACTTTATGATCGAATCGAAAATCGAATCCGTCATAACTTCATACAAAAAAGGGGCTTTTCGACCACTTTTCGACTGGTTTGCGATTATAATTGCACTTTGTCTAGACCCACAGATTTCTAAAAAATTAGACTTGTACCCTTAGATTAATAAAACCTAAGCTTGTACCTAACACAATCTTTAGCTTCATGATCATGATCACAATATACTCTATGACATTCAGTGGGTCTAGACAAAGTGCAAATTATAATCGCAAACCAGTCGATAAGTGGTCGAAAAGCCCGTGCCCCTTTTTTGTATGGAGTTTTGACGGATTCGATTTTCGATTCGATCAAAAAGTGCGTTTTGTCTAGGGGGGCAGCTTATTTTGTCAAGGTGACTTTACCCATGAAGCTTAAGATAAAAATAGAGGCCAGACTTGGAACAAAATTTTGAGTCTACAGTCAATACTACAGTCCACACTAAAAAGAGAGGTCGGCCCACAGAGAGCGAGATTGTGCTTCAAGTAGGTATTAGGAGTGTGGCCTCCATTTTTATCTATAGCTTCATGACTTTACCCGCCGACTGCAATGGCCAAAAGCTTCAGTACAATTTATTGGCCAAAATCATACGCCCAACGCCGCGTAAAACACATTCAACATCACAGTTTCAAGTTTCAACTTAAAAAAAATACAATTATCGATTTTGAATCTTGTGTGAGCGAGTGATGTTGTTGTAAAAAAATTGAAAAATCCAAAGTACGTATACTTCCTGCACTTCTTTGTGAAATAATTTACTCGTTCAATTAAATATTAATTAATGTAATAATCAGTTGTAGGCTGGAACATCATGACAGCATTGATCGGATAACCTTTCATTACATTCGTCTTACGTAAGCCAGCATCAAAAGCAACGATGGGTAATAAAGTATCAGCTGAATCTAATGTTGACATAAAAAATGTCCCGAACATCGGAACACCACCTCCTGAATGTCCCATGCATAATAAAGGCAATGCAGTGTCAACGAAAGAAGCAGGAAAACCATCAGAATTTTCCGTTCAAAATGACAAAAATACCACTGAAACGAAGAAGCCCTCGGAGTGTCCTGTGCAACACGGGAATGATATCAACCCCTACAACATGGTAAATTGGAGATGAAAGTTTAGTGAGTTCCATTTAACAACTTGTTTATTAGTATAGGTCTAAACACGTGTTATTTTTAGATGCCACCTGCGAACCAGCAGCCAGCCCCAGACCAGCCATTTTCTCTTCCCACAAACAGACAAGTGTCGTCGATTCCTCGAGCAATGCCTGATGGTTCCACAGAGTTCTGGGTCTATCCTAGTCAACAAATGTTTTGGAATGCAATGATGCGCAAAGGTTGGCGTTGGAAGGATGAAGACATTAAACAAAAAGATATGGAAGACATTATTCACATTCACAATGCTAATAATGAGCAGGTAAGTCTACTGACCTTTGTAGATAAGTACCTAAACACAATCCCAACTAATATAAATGCGAAAGTAACTCTGTCTGTCTGTCTGTCTGTTACGCTTTCCCGCTTAAACCTCGCAACCGATTTTGATGAAATTTGGCATAGAGATAGTTTGAGTCCCGGGAAAGAACATAGGATAGTTTTTATCCCGGTTTTTGAAACAGGGACGCGCGCGATAAAGTTTTTCTGTGACAGACAAAATTCCACGCGGGCGAAGCCGCGGGCGGAAAGCTAGTTTGAAAATAAGTCTCAATAATATATTTTATTTTCAAATTCATTTCAGGCCTGGCAAGAAGTATTGAAATGGGAAGCACTACATGCAAAGGAATGTGGGCATCCTAGGCTCAAAAGCTTTGGTGGTAAAGCAACTCAATACAGTCCTAGGGCAATCATACGGTCTTGGCTTGGGTATGTATTTATAGATCCATATTAATTCATCAAATTGATTCACTTTATTGTTGATCTGTATCTTGATTCTTGAAACTGAAATATTTTTTTATTACTTATATTTCCATAAAAGAAATTCTTCTATACCAATTTCAATTAACACTTCATGGTGATTGTTTTAGGTATGAACTACCATTTGACCGTCATGATTGGATAGTGGACAGGTGCGGAAAAGAAGTGCGATATGTTATTGACTACTATGATGGAGGAGAAGTTGATAACAAGTACCAATTTGCGCTTCTTGATGTGAGGCCAGCATTAGATTCCATAGATAATGTTTGGGACAGAATGAAAGTATTTTACATGAGGTACCGTTACGAGTTGATAGGAAATAAAGAAAACCCTGAACTGACCAATTGAGGTTCCTAGCCTTTGGGTTTATGGCCAAAACATATGTAGATCTACATCATTGTTTCGTGGGGTTCTTCTGTCGACTACAGATGTCACTGCTGTAACTCTTTGTGATTGTATTTTATTGTTTTGATTGTAATGTATGTATTGAAATTGTTTTTCAATTGTCCTTACTTTTAAATCTCAAAAACTTGGCGCTTCTTCAGTATTTTGTAGAAATTTATATAATTTATTATTAATTCTTTGACATAAGTGATGAAATATAACATTCTAAAAATTATTTAGCTAATTACGTATTAGTACATACGTCTTTTAGAAAAATTATTTCATTACAACTTTAATATACCTATTAGCTAACAAAATACTAAGATTTGCTGAATAAAATGTTACTTGAACTAAAGGTTATCAATCTAGTACTTACTTGTAAAATTATGCATTGTTTGTTAGTTTAAAAAATAAAAATCAAATTAAATTAATTATGATGTTTTAATTCTTAAACTTATGTCACTTATAAGTAGAGGTAAGTACATTATTATTATTATCTAATTTAATTATTATCCAAGTTCACTAGCTGGTTATTTGATAAATTGTGTCCTTGGCACTCATTTTTGAAAATTACCACTTGTTGTTCAATGTAGCCCTCAAAGTTTTTGTAAGGACATGCTGGTAAAACTTTGAATTTTGGTTTTCCTTTGATACTATGATAAACAGACCTCAGAGTGAGTATTGGAGGCTTTTCAGGAAATTTCACACCTGAAAATCAAGTCTCACATTAGTATAATTTAGAAATTACATCCCAGCAGTAAGTCTTAAGTAATTAAAGTTCTGTTATCAGACTCACCTAAATCAATTTGTAAAATCCAATGAAAATCATTCATCTCAAACAGGAATGCTGCATTATTTGCATCATGCTCAAGCACAGCTCCTTCATATTTTACAATGAGTTGAGCAAGCAGTTCTCTTTTAAGTTTTTCATTGTTCAACACATCTTGTATCTGTTGAACATAAAAAATAATTAAAAACTAAATTTATCAATTGATAATGATAATATAATGTCATGTGAAACATTTTACCTACCTTATTATTGAGTAGTTCAGTGACCATTGGGACATAATCCATAAGAACTCCTGACTGATGCATTCTGGAATTGTTTTAATTAATTAAATATGTGTTCCCAATATTACAAGAATTATGTAGCTATTCATGTTATACTTACACTGGCAATGATATATTCCCAAGTGATTTAGTGAGCAATGGTGATAGAATTAATTCAGCATTTGTTGAATTAGGGTACCTTACTAAAAGGAGAGCAGTATCAATACCTGGATTTTGATCAGTTCTGCAACAATCACAATACAAATGTTAAAACATTTTCAAATGGTAACATAATGAAACAATCTCAGTTTTTAATTGTATATTTATGTTGACAAACCCTTCATAATACAGTTCAGGAAGCCGGGATGTATCAACATTGAGTTTTATCAGGAACTCAACCACATGTCCACCGACCCACACCTCTATGTCCTTTTCGGAAGTCAGTGCATCTCCAAGTAAGGCACTGTATTCAAAATAAGCTCTAGAACTTTCATCTTCATTTAACTTCTTGATCTAAAATGGTTGCATAAACAAGTAAATAAATGTTAATTAATCATTATACAAGACATACAGCATTACAGTTAACTTCCAAGATAACATTGAAATAGGTTACCTGGTGTATTTTGTATAAATTAATCATCTCTGAAATAACATCGCTTAATGCTCTGGGATCACTTTCTTTCCAGTTTGATAAACTTGGCAGTCTACTTTCTAAGAATTCTTCATCAACATTACTCAGGAAACTTTCATCATCAAATCTGAAGTCAGGAGCAAACCAAGGTGCAGTTGAATCAAAAATAACTTCCCATTTCAATTTCTTGGAGCAATATGGCAAGATCAAACGAAACTGACTTTCCGCGCTGTCTAAGCCACCAGATATTCTTTCGATGTCTACCTTGGTTTTACACAAACCTGAAAAATAAAATTACTAGTCTCAGTTTGTAACAAAGGTAGCATTTATTAAACCAACAGAATTTCATCAATTTACTCCCAATCAAAACAACAATAAAGCACATATTTAATAGGATTTTACCGAGTTTTAAATCTTGATAAACACATTGTATGTACGGGCGAAATGCAGGTGATATTTCATTTAGAATACCTAAACAAACTTCTTGAGACATCTTTCGAACTATTAAAAATTCAAATGATGAGATGTTATAAATTAACTAAAAATGCCACTCTACTATAGAAAGATCGAACAAATAAAAACGAATTTTTTTGCTACGACCTCAACGAGACAGATTTTTAACAGTTTGAATAAAAATAATAAAAAATTAAAACAACAAAATAATTTGCGAAGTGTTCGTTCATTGACATTAATGACATGACAAGGCCTGTCAAGGGCATGACCACAGATATGGATTAGAGTAGATCATGAAGCTACAGATAAAAATGGAGGCCACACTCCGTATACCTACTTGAAGCTCAAACTAAGTATCACTATCTCGCTCTCTGTGGGCAGACTCGCTCTTTCTTAATAAACAAAAAATATAAAATTGCTCAAATTCAATGAAACCAATGTAAAATCTTTATTTCTTGACATAGGTATCATTAAAAATGATAAGTGTAATTACTGGTAAAACGTTTTAGGAAGAAATTACTGTAAAAAATGTGAAAAATGTTTACAATGATCCAATGTCGGAAATCACGAAATAAACACTTACGCGTGGAATCTTATGTCACTTCCAGGACACCACGTACTACCGCAACCACGCACTACAAAATTTTGCACCAATTCTTGTGATAAAACAATGATTATTTCCTGTAAACAATCTCAAACGAAATTAACTGCTTAATAAACAAAATAGTAAACAACCGCCATGATGGGCTGGATTGGGCCGATGTTGCCACATGGTACCGATTACCCAGGAATTGGGATTGTAATTCCCTGATTCGCCAACACATTAAGCCTAAATGGCCGACAATTTTGTGATTTTTTATTTAACTAGGTTATTTCGAAGAATTTACAAAGAGATTTAAATCAGAAGATAGCAATACTACAGTTCACACTAAAAAGAGAGGTAGGGCCGCAGAGAGCGAGATAGATTTATGTAGGTATTTGACTCAAGTTTTTGTTCCAACTCTGCCCTCCATTTTTATCTTTAGCTTCATGGAGTAGATAAAGCAAGTTGCTCGTCAAAGCGTGCCATTCCGATATGTCCAAATGGACATACATTGATGAGTGATGTTCATGTAATCCGATTACAACAATCGATTAAATCAGTGATCGCGGAAGACTGTGTAACGTCAAAAAATACAAATCAAGAAGTTAGGTTAGTGATCGCAACCTCTATGTAGGTATATGTATAGGTACGATGGCACTGGATTTTGTCGTTTAGAAATATCTTCAAAACTAGGTACCTGACTTAGCTTTATGAAAGAAAGCGTATTTCTACATTTTATTAAAAATAAAAAGCTTGAGTTAGTCTTTATTTCATGAAACTAGGTCGGTACTAGGATATTTAAAAGTATGAAATTAGGTAGGTATTAGTACTATTTAACACAATGGAATAACGATCATTACTTTGATATACATTAAGCACAATAAAAATATTATTTGCAAATTAATAAGAAAATTAATAATATTATAGAATGACGTTTACCGCTACAAAATTATTTTAATCCACAGTCAGACTAGCTATAAATTTAAGAAAATATCAGGAATTAACTAATCGTCGAATCGAGTCACACGATATCATTCTATAACTTTGCGATTGCAATACGATGATATTATTATTTTTACGTTGCGGAAATCACTAAAATTCGCTAAAAAAGTGGCACGCTCGGCTTCATACAATGTTTTTAACATGCTGCATCTATGCATTTATTTAAATCTGTGGGTCTAGACAAAGTGCAAATTATAATCGCAAACCAGTCGAAAAGTGGTCGCAAAGCCCCTTTTTTGTATGGAGTTTTGACGGATTCGATTTTCGATTCGATCAATAAGTGCGTTTTGTCTAAGGGGGCTGTGTATGGGGCGCACACATGACATGACATGACAGCAAACATGACATTTGTATTTTTTTCACGTTTTTGTCTATAGTTCCAAAATACTGAACTGTCCTATCGATGACATTGACAGCGGGGCGCCACCGTCAATACCGAATCGCTGGTTCCGATTTTTGCCATGTTGGAAACCATAAAGTTGAACGATGGTAGCGCCCCCCTGTCATTGAGTTTGGCGGGACAGTTCAGCGTGGGACGCGTGGGTCATCTATAGACGGGGGGTAGAGTAGAGAGAAACCATTTGAAATCGATTGAGTACTGACTGACTCGCTTGACTGGCTAGTCCATAGAGAAAAGTAATACATAGAAAATAGAGAGCCCTCCAGGGTGCGGAAACTTCCATACAACGGTCATCGAAGTGAAACTTGCTTCCAAACAGCGACATCGGTGAATAAATTCAAATACTTTTTAACTACCCTAAAACGCTCTAGATGTCGCTGCTCCTGTTTCCTTCATATTTTCATTTTTTTCTTTATTAAAATATATTTGAGAATATTGTTAACTAGCTTTCCGCCCGCGGCTTCGCCCGCGTGGAATTTTGTCTGTCACAGAAAAACATTATCGCGCGCGTCCCTGTTTTAAAAACCGGGATAAAAACTATCCTATGTTCTTTCCCGGGACTCAAACTATCTCTATGCCAAATTTCATCAAAATCGGTTGCGAGGTTTAAGCGGGAAAGCGTAACAGACAGACAGACAGACAGACAGACAGAGTTACTTTCGCATTTATAATATTAGTTGGGATTACAATGTGAAAACTTTTTTTAAATGAAATTAATTTGTTTTAATTTAAAACTGAACATTGTCATTTTTTGTTATAATTTACATAATAGAGTAGTATAAATTACTATCCCAACTAATATTATAAATGCGAAAGTAACTCTGTCTGTCTGTCTGTCTGTCTGTCTGTCTGTCTGTCTGTTACGCTTTCCCGCTTAAACCTCGCAACCGATTTTGATGAAATTTGGCATAGAGATAGTTTGAGTCCCGGGCNATTTTTTTTGTGTAACCCTGAATAATGCTTCTGTTTGGAATTTATTGTACCCTTACTTAAGACTCCGCCTTTATCCGAAACTATCCATAACTTTTGAATCAGTTTCGGTTACGGTTATGGATATTTTTTTATTTCGGATATCCGATAGTATCGGTTACGATATCCATAACATCCCTGCTTGGTAAGATGGCCCTCTCCGTTCCGCTCATACCTTTTAAAATGGCTTCTCCACCTCACTTAAGCCAGAAACTTTAATTTTGGGCACATTAGAATAATAATATTTAACCAAGGTAGATAAAGTTAAAAACGGGATTATTTCCAAAAAAACAAAAATTTTCGGCAATTACAGCAAGAATTTACCAAGTGTTATACCATTTTGGAATCCTTAATAAATGCTCCAAATTATGACTTCACTTGCCATACCTCCGTAGTACAATTTTATTTCAGTACAGTCAGTTTAAACTAGGCAAAATTTTCACCCGCGTGAAATTTAGTATGTCACAGATCGTCATAAATTATAGCCTATATGTTAATCTGGGTTATAAACAGTAATACTGTAAAGTTTCAACAAAATCCGTTCAGTAGTTTTTGCGTGAAAGAGTAACAAACGTCCAAACATCCAGACATCATGACATCCAAACTTTCGCATTTATAATATTAGTAGGATTTAAACGGCCTTGTTGATATGCAGTTTAGGTTAGTTTCCGTGACTTCCACTCGGCATGGGGCCCACTGAAAACCAGCGTCGTGGCCTTCCCCACCGTGGGCCACGGCATATGCTGAGTGGAATCCCATTGCGATGGGCATCGCTGTTGCGACAGGATAGCACTGCTCACTGCTCAGTTCACTTTTTATTTCCTTGTAATATTTATGTGCCATTTCTGTCTTTTTCTCTGTCATGTATGTGATGTTCATCGTAATATTTTTTTCTTTCTTTCTTTCTTTAAACGCCACTTGTATATTTGGGAAAACGCGCTTTACTTTATCTACACTATAATATTATAAAGAGGAAAACTTTGTTTGGTTATAATGAATAGGCTCAAAAACTACTGGACCGTTTTTAAAAATTCTTTCACCATTTGAAAGCTACATTACTTACGAGTAACATAGGCTAAATCTCTATAAAATGTAGGTATGAAATGAAACGCTTGGCGCTGGCGCGCCAGCAGAGGATGGAGGCCCCTGGAGAACAGGGGCCCCAAGCACGTGCTTGTAGTGCTTATACGTTAATCCGCCACTGGTCCCGGGAAAGAACATAGGATAGTTTTTATCCCGGTTTTTGAAACAGGGACTCGCGCGATAAAGTTTTTCTGTGACAGACAAAATTCCACGCGGGCGAAGCCGCGGGCGGAAAGCTAGTTTAACATAATTATGGCAACTTTGCTTTTCCTCCAAAATGGCCGGTGTTGTTTTTGTTATGTTAAATGCATTCTTGTTTTCTTAGCCATCATTTAAGTTTTCTGTGGCCCTATTAAAGTATTGAAGAGTCGTCGAGTCAAATTCAAGTTAATTCCTTCGTACCTGCTGCTGTTCTGGTTCATCGGAGTTTTGTTCGTTCCTTCGTGAATCGCGAAGAAACTTTCTGTTATGTTCACAAGTGATCTGAGTTTTCTCAATGTGGAAATGCTTTTTTAGTGTTGTTGAAAACTTTGCGAAAAGACGCTTTTGGTATATAATATATTATGTGTGTTCATAAATAAAGTAAAATTATTAAATTCAAAAGTTTTTGTTTACTTATTTGCATTTCCATGTGCAATGTAGAATTTTTCCAAATCCATTGTTTTGAAAATAATACAATACGTACACCATAAAGATAAATATTTTCAAAATAATGGATTTGAAAAAATTCTACATTGTACATCATAAAAACATTAATTCTTTGAAGGTTATGAGGGCCTATGTGTGCGTGAACTGTGTGTATCTGTGCGTGGACTTTATGTATGTATGTGTGCGTGTACTATGTATGTATGTGAGCGTTACGTACGTAGGGTAAGTACAGGGAATTTAACACCAGGCTGTCAATTAGTAGGTTCAAAAATTTGACAGAGAGGGTTCTCTATTTCCTATGTATTACTTTTCTCTATGGAGCCCTCTCTGTCAAATTTTTGAACCTACTAATTGACAGCCTGGTGTTTTCTCCATTTCAAAATTGCGTTTATTTTATCAAATTCATTACTTTAATATAGATGACCCACGCTGAACTGTCCCGCCAAACTCAATGACAGGGGGGCGCTACCATCGTTCAACTACATGGTTTCCAACATGGCAAAAATCTGAACCAGCGATCCGGTATTGACGGTGGCGCCCCACTGTCAATGTCATCGACAGGACAGTCCAGTATTTTGGAACTATACAAGACCATTAGACAAGTGACGAAGTCAAAGAATTACTTTTCTCTATGGTCAAAGACAAGTGTGATTATAGTTCNCCACTGTCAATGTCATCGACAGGACAGTCCAGTATTTTGGAACTATACAAGACCATTAGACAAGTGACGAAGTCAAAGAATTACTTTTCTCTATGGTCAAAGACAAGTGTGATTATAGTTCCAAAATACTGGATTGTCCTGTCGATGACATTGACAGTGGGGCGCCACCGTCAATACCGGATCGCTGGTTCAGATTTTTGCCATGTTGGAAACCATATAGTTGAACGATGGTAGCGCCCCCCTGTCATTGAGTTTGGCGGGACAGTTCAGCGTGGGTCATCTATATGAGTCTGTGGGTAGTTTGTAGCTGCTTGTCAAATTTGGATAAAATTTCATTTTCGTTGTGAAGCAAGCTTTTCGTGTAGTCGGTCATAAAATGGGAAAATATTAGCTCCGTTCGTATTGTGTCGATTAGCAAAAACTGAATTTGTGGTAGTGTTCAAAATTATACTGAATAATCACTGAAAATATAGACCATAGGTAACAAGCTTTGAAATTGAATGGAATAAATACGATGAAAAACATGAATTTCGCAAACAGTCCTTCAGAGCTCTTAAAATTAGCAAAAAAATTCAACTGCTTTTATTTAACAGGTACGTTTTTATGAATATGGTTTCATGTATCTTGCATTATGTGTAGTTCTCATTCTAACAGGGTTTGGTTAATACAGGTTTGCATCAAGGTGTTTGTAAACCTTTTATTGTTGCTGGTCATCAAGTTGGTCTAATCCGGCCGAACGTTCTAAAGCACCTTCAACGATTCCCTGAGGTGTGTACTAAACTTAACTAGTGAAAACTTATAGCTGTTATTTTAAATTACTACCAAAGCTTGACAGTGCTTAGATATTATGAAATTGAATGCTAAAAGTAGATTGATTGTTCCTTATTCGATTTATTAAGATTTGTATGTGGTTTTCAGACATTTAGAATTACAGACCAGTTTGTGGAGTTGAACCCAGCCTTTCGTGACTACAAAGAAAGGACAACCAATGTAGCTGAAGTATTACAACGTTTGAAGAGGGAAAATGAAATATGTGCTCTCAAAGGTTGGCGTGATGAGGTTTGTAATTCAAAATTCAATATGTTAATAATAATGTTATCTTCTACATCTTTTATAAATAATGTAATTTATTATCCTATTGGATTATTTTTATTTCAGTGTTTTGAAGTGAGCACACCTATTTGTCATGAAAGCCTGTTGGAGATGGACAGAAGTGCAATCTGCCTGTTCGGGATCCGTAACTATGGAGTTAGTGTTACTGGGTATCTCTACCATCCTACAAAAGGCCTGTGCATCTGGCTACAACAGCGGAGCTTCACTAAACAGACATGGCCTGGTCAGTAGCTTCAAGGAAACATACTATTCAATAGAAATAAGTTAGTGTAAAACACTATTAAATTGTTTTAGTCTTTAGGTGATCCTTGTCCTACTAAAACACATTGATGATGCAATAACCCTGAAGAATTAGCATGACTATGTAGAAATATCATTTTACTTATCAGTACTAAACAAAATGTTAGATCTGTAAAACAAGATACCTAATCAAAGATTATTTTATATTTCTAGGAAAATGGGACTGCTTTGTTAGTGGAGGTTTAGCAGTAGGCTATGGAATTTTAGAAACTACAATCAAAGAGGCAGCCGAAGAAGCCTCGGTTGAAGGTGATCTTGTCAAGAAGCTGGTGCCAGCAGGATGTGTCAGGTAGACCTCGATCCATCTGGCTAGATTATTATGTAAAGGACTGGGATCATTTTTATAAATACCTTTTTTTAAACTTTTTCAGCTTCTATTTTGAAAGTGAAAGGGGCTTGTTTCCCAATACAGAGTATGTTTATGACCTTGAGTTGCCCTTGGACTTCAATCCGCAAAATGCAGATGGTGAAGTGGAGAGTTTTGAGCTACTTACCGCAGATGAGTGTATTCAAAGAGCTCTGTCGCCGCAGTTTAAAACCACAAGTGCTCCAGTTTTGATAGATTTTTTGATTAGAAAGGGTTACATAAATCCTGAGAATGGTTAGTATTGTCTAACAACTGGTAATTAATAAGCTTCTCAATTATTGAAGCAGATAAATTAGTGCCATAAGTGGTAATTTCACTCATATTCTGTCATTTTTATTTTGCTTTCAGAACCTAATTACCGATACCTGGTGGAGTTGCTACATGTACCTCTTCAATCAATCTACAACTGGCCATACACTATGGTAAACGCTGTTAATGGTGACAGTCAGGTTTTAAACAATGTTGATTAATTCAAAATAATCTTTAGGTTTTTACAAATTGCTTCCAATGATTTCAAAAACTTATAAATTACTTTATTCATATGCAATAAATAAAATGATAACCGGTGTAATAATATTATTATGTACATTAATTTAAAGTATTACAGATTTAATTTGGTGATAATGGCCTAATTTTACTTAAAAGTTGCCTTATTTATTATAATGTGAAAAACTTAACGAAATTAGTTACTTAAGTGTGGCTATGAGATCTGTTACTTTTATTTCTAATTCATGTCACGATAGAGTAGTTTGACCAAACTATAGTAAGATGGTGGGATTACTTTGGATATTATGTCAAGATAGTTTAGCTAGGTATTGTTAATTTCTGTGATACTTTACCAGTTTGGTATAAGGCATTATGTACTCGGAATTTTATCATCAATGAGTGACACTCAGGGAGCTGGAGAGGTCCAGCAGTGGATGGTAAGATCTGATGATGATGACCACTGAGAATCGACATCTCTAATTTGTGTAGAGTGCATTGAATTTTACTTACTAATTTGTCTTATTTGTGTACATTGTTGGTTTTCTATTTGTATCAAATATTGCAATACTTAATCGGTATATTATTTTATGAGTCACTAATCTCAGGAAACGAAAACATACCCATTGATTACTCACTTATTTTATTTTTAATCTAGTCCTTAGTCATTGAATGACAGTAATTTTTTGGTTTTTTATGATATTGACTGTAAGTTAACCGTATTACCTAATGAAATCATTCGAAATGTCTTATTACTTAAATTAGATAATATACCGGTACCGGTACCGAAACCACAGAAATTGTGGATCTCATTAGCTAATAAAATACAACTTCCAGATAGTCTTGAACACTGACCCGAATAGGTACGGAATTACTGTGATAAAATGTATTACGGCTTGCTTAAGACATGAACAGCACAAATGACAAGATAAAAAGACATAAGTTGATATTTTGAACAAGTAAATCCATTGTATTTTGATAAAGGCCTCACCGATTATGTAAGCGGGCAATTCACGGCGATAACATGTTTTGGTTATTTACAATCAATGTTTTCATTTACCAAAATTCGCGTTGGAATGCTCGTGGGTGATTCTATTTTATAAGTACCTATATTTTATATAATACGTGGCTATAAACATTTCTATAATGTATATCTGTCGCAGTCGGATTGTATAATCCGCCGTTTTACATTACCACTAGGCATTTTACATTACAGCTCTGTTTTGTAATACGGCGGTTCAACGTTTAGGCGGATTGTCATTGCGATACGTTCTTCAATACGGCGGCCCACGTTTAGCCGCATCGTACTTCTATAGATTGTAGGGTGACCATACTTACAAAATAAAACAATGTTTAATGAAAATAAATTTTAATAAGACAGATTTTAAGAATTATTACCTTCGTTACTGTATACTAAATAATATATTTGGCTTCAGTACTTTTTTTTTACTTATTTATAAATCACAAGGGATAGCCATCTAAAAAAAAGTAACTCAAAACAATTAGACTTTTCTAAACATTTTAAGAATTAATTAGATATTAGGCTTTAGTCTTTTTTAGACATTAAAAATGATCAAAGGGAACAGGTAACTCAAAACAATAAAGTTTTAGTCATTTTTTCTGGGTTATTTTTCTTTAAGATAAAATTATCTTCACCGGCCACTGCCATGATTTCATATTTTTACACTAATAATATTGTGTAGGATTCCGCCGAACACCAGAATCCATAGCCACTTTGTCCGAATACATTCCGGCGGATTTTCATTCAGCCGTATTCAATCCGGCTAAACGTTAATCCGCCGTATTACAAAACAGAGCTGTAATGCAAAATGCCTAGCTGTAATGTAAAACGGCGGATTATACAATCTGACTGCGACATATCCACAGTATGCTTGATTTAGAAAAAGATTTTGGCGTTAAATTGCGTTTAGATGGTTACTATTAGTAAATTATACCTATTATGAATACTTACAGCTTCTTTTACAGCTCAGAGTTGTAAGATGCTGTTATAAAGAGTATAGTTAAGGTTTTATACAATGATTTAAAGTAGATAGTACTGTATGTAGTTGTGTATGTGTAGAGAATTATGAATAAAATAATGAATTATGTAACTAGCAATTGTATTCTCAGTACCTATCGATTGCTTCACACTGTACCTAGTGCAAAGATAGGTACCTATGTATATTTCAAGAAATTGGATTTCCTAGACTTGGCGCTCTACGAGTTCTAAAGGAATCACGATGCCAGTGCTACAAATTCCATAAAAGTTGATCCTTTTAAATCTACATTATAAAGATTAAAATCGATCAGCATTTTAAAGATAAGTTTTGCCGATAAACATCGTTGGACATTGAACCGAATTATGGCCGTAGATTCTTTGTATGCTAAAGCCGATTTGAAATAATTGAGCAATCCGTTTTTTTTATGAACAGAATTTTTGTAATTCTTAATGACAATAAAGATCTTAAACCGATGCGCGATGGAACAGATGGAAATTAGTATACGGCAATAATGGGCTAACACCATATTCTTTATGATGCAAGAACCAGATTAAGTCACTCAATTCTAAAGGATAGCAATGATAATATGACCGAAGTGCGGGTGATGTGACGCTATTACAACTACAACATTCGAAAGTTCTCTAATATCGGTAGTCCAACAATAAATAGGGATGTTTCCTGGGTAAAAAAGCAAGTTTGAATAATGTCAATTTTCGCCATCAATTCCTAATATTTAAGTGACCCCAATGGTAACGATAACAGGAATTTTGTTTTCATAAGGGTCGCTTTAAAATTAGGGATTGATGGTGAAAACGGGCATTAGTCCATCAGTTAACTTATCAAAAAATCGATAGTCGACACGTATTTTTCACTTTTTCAAACTTATTAAAATTTAAAGATAAGGGCGTTAAAGTTAAAAAAAAAAGAGTGTGACGTCAAGGCGTGCTTAAATGTGTAGCACGTGACGTCACGCCGAACTTTAACGCATCATAACTTCGTAATACTTGTTTGACGAATAAAAATATACGTGTGTGTAATTGACGGACTAAGTTATTTTTTAGAAAACTAGCCTATTGTGTACCTCGTGCTCTGAGACTGCTACCAGTGCCAGTTGCAAAAATATTAATAATGACTTGGTTGCCCGATATAAAGGTTGCTGGTGACCAAGTAGCTGACTAGGTGATAGCGTTTGTAACTTTGATATTCATTAGCTATACTAATTTACATTAGGTGTGGTGTGATGTTTAGCGGTTTTATACACTTTTATGAAACCATGTTACTGGCGAAAGATTTTTGTACTATGAAGGTAAATAGTGTACTCGCGTTTATACCTATTTGCGACTGTAGTAAATTAATAAAGTTAGTGTTTTCCTAAAAATTAAACGTCGAAAATTAATTTGTGTTTATTTTTAATTATTTTTGGTTTAGTCTTATTTCCACTTCCACGTTACCATGTGTAATCGTACTTAAACCGCATCCCAAGACAAATTTATTTTTTATAAAGGCTCTACTTTTTTATGGGGTTAAATTATTGATAATTAAAAAAAAAACTTTGTTTATCTTTACTTTTATTCATAGATGCTGACTGATTGACAATTTGTAATACTAATGTATTACTTTTTACACTAAGTTTAACAGTTTGAAAAAATGGCATTATCTAACAAAACAACAAAATATTACAGTATATCTTGCTCTTGATATGGATACATAATTTTAAAATAGAATAACAACTTACCTATGACATAATAATTATGCTTTTAGTGCTTATGTGTTATCTTATGATTTCATCATGAGTTTTAATATTTTTACCAGCGTACTTCAAAACAAAAAAAAAAGCGTTAATGTAAATCAACTACAGAAAATATTCTTAATAATAATGTTAAAAATACACAAAAATATAGGGAAAACACTGTAAAAATTGCATTATTTCGTATGTGTAGCTCGTTTACTTATTACTTTGGGGATGCTACGGCTACCATCACGTCCCGGCTAAAAACTTTCTACTCTATTAAAATACACCGATCACAGCTCTTATTTTAAAAGTAATAAAAATTAATACCAAAGTATTTTTTGTGGGATGCCAATAAATTTTCCCAACATGAGGTACGAGTTGAGACGAGTTCGGTTGTGTTCTGTATTTTCGCAAAAATAATGCTCGTTATTTCTCTATGCGTGTCGGTTTCCTTGCGACCGGAACGTTTTCGATGGATCTCGACGTGGAGTCTTACCATTCGTTTCCAGTCGGATAAGAGTTCGCAGTGTGGGAGGCCTTCGCTACGGCTGGTCTTGGCAAACATCGGTCGCTCGGAGCGGTCGGCGTCTGATTGGAGCGGCCCTATGTCATGAGTCACGGCCCCCGGTGCGGGTGTTCACCTCCTCGCTTGCGGGTCCGAGTGGCCGCTTGTGACGCTCTGTCACTTAGATTAATAAAACCTAGATGGATAGTCTTCATACAAACGCTTCGTCAAGAGTGAGGCAAAAATCTTATGTCATTAGTGTCAATTTTGTTGGGGAGTGTAGACAGTGAAGGCGATTTTCCCGGAAGTAGGGAAATTTTTAGTACGTTTTTAATTATTTTATAATTAACAAAAACAAAACGCATCATGTACTTACTTATTTATTGAATTCAAAGTACCTACCTAATAACAATAAGATAAATCGACTTAAAAGTCTCGATTTCATAAAAAAAGGAAGTGTATTTGTACGGCGAACAATTGGGAAATAAATTTTCTTGTTACTGGTATCATTCCCGTATTTAATTTTTGAAAGCCAAATTCAAGCAAAATACGCGTCGAATTGTAGTACTTACTTATGAAATGTAACACTGGTCACTTTCTTTCGTTTTTCTGATGTATTTTAGACACCCTTTCACAGCACAAACCGTTTTAATTAATTAAAATTCGTCGGACGTGTTTACCAATTTTTCACTTTGACAGTTCATGTGACGTTTACGGGTGAGCCGTGCCGGCTCCCTAAAAACTGCCTCACCTTTCGTGCACTGACTATCTATCTAGGCTTTATTAATCTAAGCTCTGTCATGACTCACGACATGCACGGGCTCGTGGCGCGGGCTAGTAGTCGTCGCCGCGGGAGATGACCTCCTTGCAGGTGGGCCGGAGGAGGATGGTGTGCTCGAACTGCGCCGTGTAGCAGCCCTTGACGTCGCACAGCGGCGGGTAGGGGTCCACCACGCCCTTGTCGCACAGGTCCTTGAGCGCCATGGCGTACCGGGACGCCCCGGCGCGCTCCAGCCAGCGCTTGCAGAACGCGAGCGTGCCGAAGTTCTTGTTGATCAAGTTGAGAAGCTGCTTCGAGGACTGCAATCTGTAATAACGATTTATAATATTAATTTTACCTTCATTAGTCAACAATCTTGGGTGGCTCAAACTTGAATGCAACTGTGGTTTTGTTCCGCAGTCGACGAAGCACATGATGCCGTGTCCTGCGTGCCCAAACAACTGCACGCAGGAAGATTTAATAAAGGCTATTATAACTATCCAAGGGCCTAGGGTTATTTTTCAGGGAGGGCCCCGGGACGCTTAGGATTTTGGGCCGGGACCCCTTCGGGTAGGGGGCCTGTGGCATTTTGCCAGCCCTGCGACCCTATAGTTACGCCACTGAAAACGCATAGTTCGTGATACCCAAAGTGGCCAAAAAGTTGATAACAACCTAAATACACAAATAATTTGTATTGAGGGAATCTAACATGAAATATTTGGTGGATAATAATATTAAAAGTTGAAAAAGGTTTTGTGATGATGTAGCTTACTGTATTTATACTTTACCTTAGAGGCACAAACTGCTGGTCGAAGTTCTTCATGTAGTGGGAACAGTCCATGTCATCGTGCACCTGCCCGCGGCCGGTGGAGCCGAAGGTCTCGATGGCGTAGAACTCGTTCTCCTCCATGCGCGTGGTCTCGCCGCCTTTCACGATCGGCACCGTCTTGCCGGCGTGAATCCCTGCAAATTACAAGGAGAAAATTGAAGAAACCTTATGAGAGCTACACTCGTCGTCAAATAAATCGCACCTCCCGCGACGAGCACTTTGAAACGTATGCATCCCCACTTCCTACCAATATTGGCACCATTTAAAAGCCTAGTTCTAAACTTCATTTCATTAAAGAAAAGGTTTTTACCCTAAAAAAATAGGTAGTTACGTTTGAGCCAACTTTTATGGCCATAAAACTGTTAAGTTGGGATTAATCGCTATCCATCTGTTAAAGAGGACACGTGTAATCATTATTTGGTTTTATAACCATAAAATTTGGTCTAATTGATCCCAGAGGTGAGCCCAAATTGAGGTCTTCTTTCAAGTCACATTTATGGTATATCCCTTAAACTGCGGAATATAAAAACTGTCAATCTGAGGCAACATAATATGTCTGGCTACGCAGTCGAGGGTATATGTTAATCTTTTATTAAGAAATTAAATGTGTTTTTCTTTAAGGATATTTTTTGGGCTTTCAAATAACACCAATATTGTCGGGGTACCATGATTGTGTCAGAAGAAAATCTTTAAAGTTCGCGTCGCGGAAGGTGCGGTTTATTTGATGTTGAGTGTATTTTCATTTAAAGAATTTAAAAGGATGATCATTTTCTTTGTTGCTGGTGAAATCTCAAACATACTCACTGTATGGTCCGATAGAGTGGCCATTCAGATTCCGAATAGGTTTCACTTGATATACTTGGCCATCCAGTTCCACTTCATGGGACTCCATTACCTATAGAAAACAGACATTTTGTTATAAATTTACTATTTGGGGAAACTAAAACCTATGAACATAAGCTTTGTCGTTGACTGCGGGTCAAAGTAAGCTTGAACTCGCTTCTTGGACTGCAGCACTCATATCACACAGCGCCTAGCCGATACCGAGATAAGATTTAGGCATTGGTGGACTCTACAAATTCTTCATTCAGTTCATGCCTTGGTTAGACATTTATTTTGATGAAAGTGTAAAACTTTACAAATTCTTCATTCAGTTCATGCCTTGGTTAGACATTTATTTTGATGAAAGTGTAAAACTTTAGTACCTAACAGTAACTCACTTCTTGCACCGCAGCTCCCACGTCACACAGCCTGACGTCAACACCGGAGGCCTTGATGCCGGCCTCTGTGGCCTCCTGTACGCCCTTGACCAGCGGGTCGTATCGCGGGTTGAAGTGCAGAGTGAACACGCAGTCTACAATGGGACCGTCCGACTTCTTCTTCGTCGCTACACTCTTGCCAGAGTGGTCGTGGTCGTCACACCAGGTCCGGTGGCAAGTCTCACAATCCGTCGCCATTCCTCCCGCACTGCAGCCTTTCTTGTGCACTCGTGGAGTGGACCATTGAGTGCGGTTTTGATCTGGTCAGTCCAGCGCATGGGCGACCTGCCGCGCGCTCTTGTGCCCTCAACCTGCACGACAAGTCGTTCAACAGAAGCGACGTCTCCACGTGTTATATGGCCAAAGAAAGTGAGTATACGACTTTGGACGATGGATGAAAGACGCTGTTTGACATCAAGCTCTTGGATGATCGAGACGTTGGTTCGATCCGACCGTCCGACTGTGAGACTAATAAAGCGTGGAAGTATACGGTTACTTACTTCTTGAACCGCAGCGCCCACGTCACACAGCCTGACATCGACACCGGAGGCCTTGATGCCGGCTTCTGTGGCCTCCTGCACGCCTTTGACCAGCGGGTCGTATCGCGGGTTGAAGTGCAGAGTGAACGCACAGTCAATGATGCGGCCGTTGATGTGGGTCCCGAAGTCTATCTTCACCACGTCGTCGTACTCCAAGACGGTTGTGTCACCTGTTTTAAAGATAAATTATAAATGATATGAAATAAATGGAGTTTCCTGTTGAGAGGCTTTATTGCATTAGTAAGTAAAAGGTGGACCGACGACATTATAAAGGTAGCAGGAAGGCGCTGGACGCAGGCCGCTACCAACCGGGCAACATGGCAAGCATTGGGGGAGGCTTATGTTCAGCAGTGGACGTCCTATGGCTGAGATGATGATAATGATAAAGTAAAAGGCATGACATCATGATACTATGGACATTGGACACAATTTCTTAATCAACAGATATGCAATGCAATACATTCTTGAAACTATAATGATGAATTAATTGTATTGTACCTGTATTCGGAGTGTAGTGGGCAGCACAGTGATTGCGGCTACAGCCAGTAGGAAAGGCCAGCCCTGCCTTCAATCCATCTTCACCGATTAGACGTCTTGCAGTTGATTCAAGCTCTTCGCAAATTTCAATCATTGTCATGCCAGGCTTGATCCATTCACGAATATGCTTGCGTGTCTAAAACCAGATATAAAATCATGTTTCTCATTACTAATAGTCAAATTGTGACAAGTGTTCATTATTCTTGATGTTTTAAGGTGAAAATTGATATGAAAGATAGTGAATTTTGCTAAATAATACAAACTTGTCTGTGAGCTTCAGCTGCATGCCTGATTTCTTGGTAGATGTCTTGTTGCATCCTATCCAAGGCTCTCTTTTCTTCACTAGAAAATCTGTCCTTGGCAGTCCTCTCATCAATACCTTCAGCAGGACCATGCTCCATAATTTGACCCTCAGGGAAGTTACCTTTAAAAAGAAACATTTTTTTACAATCCCTAATTAAAATATACAGATTTATAAGCAATTTATACATACATATTTATTTATGCATGCCCTTCTATCTACAGCTGGATATAATGAAAAGATAGCAAGCAACCCAATAACAGTACTTTTATGCAGTGATCATTTACAATTTATTTCCATCATCATCATTTATACCACAGGATGGTCGGTGCTGAACAGACCTACTTCCAATGGTTTCCAGATTGTCTGGTTGTGAGCAGCCTTTTATGAGGTCCCTTTGTTGTGCCCTTTATGAGGTCATCAGCCAGGTTCACAATAAAATTAAATCTTTACTTTTTGATTGATTATAATGCATTTGTTACTGCAATAAATTTTACTTGATAAATTCAAGTCAAATTTATTGCAGTAACAAATGCAACAGTAATAAATGTAAGGGCACATAGTACGCAGAACTGACGGCCGATGGGGTAGAAAGGTTCTGGAATGGAGGTTGCGTACCGGAAAACGCAGCGTGGGACGTCCACCTACAGTGTGGACCGACGACATCGTAAAGGTAGCAGGGAAGCGCTGGATGCAGGCCGCTACCAATCGATCAACATGGAAAGCATTGGGGGAGGCCTATGGCTGAAATGATGATGAACAAATGTAAATTTATTATTTAGCTATGAAAATACATACTGTCTGGATATAACTCCGCAATGGGTATAGTTGGGGGGTTAGTCTGCTCTTTGCCGGAGCCCTTGCCACCTTTGCTTCTGTTTTTTTTCTTCTTCTTTTTCTTGTCATCAGCTTCGGCATCTCCCAAAGACAAAGCATTAGCTTGTTCTGGTAATTTTGATGACTCTGTCTCATCTTCACCTTCACCTGCATTGTCATTTTCAGCTGGAAATAAAGTCAATCAAGGGTCAACATAACTTAGAACCAATCGATGTTGTTTACGTCGGTTCTTGCTAGCTTGGTACAAACTAATCAATTACTGGGATAACCTAAAAATAACGTATTATGTCACTTACACTTTACAATTTATACTCAAATGTATTTCGTATGTAATTGAACTTCAACATTTTACTTGATAGAATTCATCATAGCAATAAATACTTGTTAAACTTGTAAGATTTTGTTGGGATATCACAAGAGCATGCGGTTCTTTGTAATAAAAAAATACATTACTCAGCTATTCTATATAAACTTGAATGTTCATGTAATTGTACATTTTTACGACTAAATTATCGATTGGATTTGCATTATTATTAGAGTTTCAGATGCTAACCTGTCTTCTTCTTCTTTTTTTTCTTTTTCTTCTTCTTGGCGGGATCTTTGTTCTCGCCGTCTTCTACAGTATCCAGCTCTTCTTCCTCGCCATTTTCTACAACGTCTTCCTTATTTATTTCCTCTGTAGTCTTTACTGCAGCCATTTCGAATAACAAAAGGATTATTCAATTTCCCATGCGATTTTACGGCAACGTTTTGAAATCTTTCCCTGCTATTGACAGAAAACAACACTCATTTTGACATTTAACTTACCATAGAATCCAACTAAAATTAAATGTAACCAAGGTAAGAAAGACTATCAGCAATGCATAGAACATTTTTATTTAGTGGCATTATCAAGTAAGTTTTTAAACGAGTTGAGGTTTCAAAACGCGATTTGATTTTTGGAAATATTTTTTTTTTGTTTCTATAATTTGATTCTTTTGAATACGTATTTAATTCTGCACAAGCTCAAGTAATCCTTAAATCAGTCGATATCGATAACCCAGGCAAGGAGTAAGGAAGGTATAGTCGCAGTTGTAAAGCATCTAAAATTCTAGGTTTATGGAGACGGCTACTCCTCAAAATACAGTGGTCATGACCATATACCATCCGTTTATGGTATTGTATTCGTAGGCATCCAAAATTAATGTTTGTGTGTAAAAAATAATTAGAGTGTCAGCAAAAGCTCGCTTCAACCCAATGCACAGTGGCGGATTTGCCAGCAGGCTGTGAACTAAATCTGCCGCCCATTCAGCTTACTAAGTAGTAGGCTGAAGCCTAGAGCGGCAAATTTTAAGGGCAAATTTTAAGCTCGCTTCAACCCAATGCACAGTGGCGGATTTGCCAGCAGGCTGTGAACTAAATCTGCCGCCCATTCAGCCTACTATGTAGTAGGCTGGCTGAAGCCTAGAGCGGCAAATTTTAAGGATCGGACTATGCCTTTTATGATGCTGTAAACACGATTTATAAGACCATTAAATTGGCACGTTGGTTTAGTACGTAAGCATCCACCTAATTGTAGCTTGCTAGTTTATCCTATAGTTTGTTTGCCGCACAATTCCAACGTAAAATAATTTATGACCTTAGTCCAGTCAATAAAGCATTAAGTATAGATGGAAATCCATGGAACACAATTTTTGACTTCGGGACTTTATTTAGACTAGTTAGGAGGTGAACGTAGCAAAAGTCCCCGCCCTTAGCCCTTGAGCCGGCGGGGAGAGGGGGGTTTAAAGGTACCACTTTTCGGTTTTTCGCTTAATCCTCGGAAACTATGCGTCCTAGTGACATGACTACTATGAACCAAAAAAAGCTTATTCAATTTGCTACAGGTGAGACAGTCAAGTTTTTCTATATCTTGTATAGTTTTTGCGGCATCTGCTCTAGAAGGTCTGTAATATTGGAAATTTTTGTCTTACATGTTTCCATCAGGAGAAAATCAACTAAATTAACATTGAGCTAATATTCTAGACATACGGGAGCATGTTAAGCCTAGTTCCAGGGAGGGGACTGCACCGTGCGTATATTTAAACGAACCAATTGGAGCCACTTTTGACTCCTCATCACTCAAAAAGTACTGTGCATTAACACTAAAAATTTGGCTCATGTGTTGAGACTTGCAAGATAAACATCAGCTTCAAATTTCATAAACATACCTCAAACGGTTCTTTATTTATTGACGTCTAAAAATCTACATGGCTGACCTATAAGACCAAAGTCTAACCACTTCCAGATGACCATGAAGGTTTAAATTTGGCATCCAAATAGGCAGTTGTGTAAATACAAAGGAACAAATAAAAAACCAGTAAATTTTAACATTTCACAGGTGATAGTTAGATTTTAGTGTCCTAAATGTCGATTTTTGAACGCCAATACCTAAATAACCGTTTGAGGTATATTTATGAAATTTAAAGCTGATGTTTATCTTGCAAGTCTCAACACATGAGCCTAATTTGAAGTGTTAATGCACAGTGCTTTTTGAGTGATGAGGAGTCAAAAGTGATTCCAATTAGTTCGTCTAAATATACGCACGATGCAGTCCCCTCCCTGGAACTAGGCTTAACATGCTCCCGCATGTCTATAATGTTTGCTTAATGTTGATTTAGTCGATTTTCTTCTGATGGGAACATGTAAGATAAAATTAAAATTTACAATATTATAGACCTTCTAGAGCAGATGCCGCGAAAACTATACAAGATATAGAAAAACTTGACTGTCTCACCTGTAGCAAATTGAATAAGCTTTTTTTGGTTCATAGTAGCCATGTCACTAGGACGCATAGTTTCCGAGGATTAAGCGAAAAACCGAAAAGTGGCACCTTTTTAAACCCCGCCGGCTCAAGGGCTAAGGGCGGGGACTTTTACTATGTTCACCTCCTAACTAGTCTAAATAAAGTCCCGAGGTCAGAAATTGTGTTCCAGGGATTTCTCTCTACACCGTCGTTAAAGCATTCATTGACTGGACTACCTATGATAAATAAATTGTTCTCTACAACTCAGAAGTGTGGTTTTAAGTAGAAAGGTCGGTAGGTAGGTAGGCCTACTATTATAGCGTTTAATTGTTGTGTAGCTGTAATTTGCTATTTAAACTTAAAATGACTTGCTTGACTCGATTGGACATACTATTAATATTATTACAAAACTAAAGCTCCAAAAAACCAGGCGAAATTGAGTTATTTATTATAAAATAAATCACTTAATTTATTTAATATGTTTCTTAGCTTAACTACTTTATTTCTGTTAATAAAATGTTTCGTAAAGCTCTATGTTGATGATACTAATCATAGAGTTATTAACCACTCTATGATACTAATAGAGCAAGGATTTTCTCACAGTCATTCATTTTTTTTAATAAAGAATAGAAAGTAAGTAGGTACCTAAGTAGATGGTACTCAAGAAAATAAACATTTAAACATCTTTTTTACCAAACCTTTAGGGGCGGCTGATCTAGGGACTCAAATGTTAAAGGGTTTTGGGCACTCCTGTAAATTCTTAATTTGATGAGGCGATTTAAGTAGGAATGGGACAACTTGTTCGGTTTTTGTAAGTATGTAATGAGTATAATATTATCTTCTATTTTAGAGCTATGTATCGAATCGAATTAAAGCTTTTTTGTACTTTAATATTTCGGATTTACAACATTATTCTACTAGATTTCCAGCTAAACTAATAAAGATGAAAGTTTAAAATGGAAAACAATCGTAAGTACTTATTTTTTTTTAATGGGTTTTTCACCCATTTTAAATGTATTATTTATCAGCTCAATCAAGTTCGAAAGATCATCATATACTAGTCCAAGAATTGATTACCCACAAAGAGACACCGGGGTAGGTGAAACTAATAAAGCGTGACACACAGAGAGCGGGATGGGTCGAGTTTGAGGTGAGGCGGGTTGATTAACGTAAGTCTATGGGCGGCAAGTCAACACACAACCAATGTGCATTGAGTTACCGAACAAAAAATATTCAATTTCTTGCCGACATAAAATACGAATTGAATTATTTTAGTTGGATATTATCGCTACAAAAGTTTATTGCTCTTATTTTAGTATTACAGACAGGTTGCTTAAGTTGCTTTTATTAACTCGTACCTATTGAATATTCTCGTATAAATGCGAATGTTTGTATGGATGTATAATTTAATACTCTTTCACGCAAAAGGTACTGAACGGATTTTGAGGAAAACTTTACAGTATTATCGTTTACCTAATCAGACTAACATATAGGTAATAACTAATAATTTAAAACGATGTTACAAGCTAAATTTCACACGGGTGAAGCCACGGGCAGAAGCTAGTAAATATTAAGTAGGTACTTATTAATATGAAATGTACTGGCGGCAACCAGGTAGAATACCCTAAAAAGATGTTTTTAATAAATAATTATAGCTTATTTAGTTTGGTAATACAGTGTGAGTCACGTTAAAGTGTACATATGGAAATAGATGAAACTAGACCTATTTTTATCGACAAAAAAGAGGTCAAAATTCTTTTGAGATTTTTTTTTATTTTTTTATAGAATTTTTTTTCTTCCTATTACTTATTGTAAAGAAAACGTAATAACTTTTAAACTAAGCGGTATATCCTGATAAAATAAAAACAGAAATAATGCTAAATAACAGGCGATACTAAAAAAATACATACAATACACAAAAAATGCCAACAAGTAATAAAAATTGATACTTTTTGAAAAAAATCTGCTTAAAAATTCGTGTTTTTTTGGTTATTTGATAAATTTCTCCAAAAAATGCCCCTATAACAGGTAGTTTTTATTGTTGTGTATTATTCTCTATCGTATTATCTTTGTAAAACCAAAAATTGCATGTCTCTATCCTTATCACAACATTTGCTATGATAGTTTGAACAAAGGCCTACCACAACATTATTCTCCTCTACAGGTAGGGACAATTTTAATTTTAACTAAAATGCTTATTTTACTTCGAAATCTTTTGTTTTTACTTGAAATCTAACTTGTCTTTATCAAAATTACAAATCTAGAGCCATTTTCAGTTTCGTTGTTAACGAAGCGTTGAATGGCGCGCCCGGAGTGGCTTAGTTCAAACGATCATAGCAAATGTTGTGATAGGGATAGAGATATGCAATTTTTGGTTTTACAATGGTAATACAATAGAGAATAATACAAAACAATAAAAACCACCTGTTATAGGGGCATTTTTCGGAGAAATTTATCAAATAACCAAAAAAACACGAATTTTTAAGCAGATTTTTTTCAAAAAGTATCATTTTTTTATTATTTGTTGGCATTTTTTGTGTATTGTATGTATTTTTTTAGTATCGCCTGTTATTTAGCATTATTACTGTTTTTATTTTATCAGGATATACCGCTTAGTTTAAAAGTTATTACGTTTTCTTTACAGTAAGTAATTGGAAGAAAAAAAAATCTATAAAAAATTAAAAAAAAAAACTCAAAAATTTTTTGACCACTTTTTTGTCGATAAAAATAGGTCTAGTTTCATCTATTTTCATATGTACACTTTAACGTGACTCACACTGTATTAATAAATCCACATTTCTACTTTAGATACAGGCCAAGTTTACTCGTTGTGGATAAAAAAATAATAATTCTGCATTAGTATTAAAAATAACACCATATTTGATAAAATAATGCTGGTACAGCTACGGAGATTGTTCAGTAATGTCTTTTTAAGAACCACCGGGCGTAATATTTTATGATCCTAAACCATTTCTTATTTCGTATTTTAGTTATTGTATTTTCCTTCTTTGATATACCTACCTACTTGTATAGAAATAAGAAGAAAATAGCGTAAACAGTTTAAGAGCTAAACTTTCTTTAGAAAACTTTGTTTCTTTTATTAGATCAACAAAACTAAGCATCTCTTTAAAAAATAAGAACGCGAGATTTAATGAGTTTGCTGAAAATATGTGCTTATTTTATTACGAAAATTAAGTAGTATAATTACGAACCTAATTATAAGTCCTCAGTAAAGCAAATAAACCTTAAAATAAACGGATAAAGATATTAAAATTTGATTTAGTACAAATACCTAGCTTAATAGCTTCAATAAACGTGAATTCAAAGAAGTTGTCTTATCCAACATGATTGTTTGTTATTTATTGATTGAAGTTGTTTATCAAAATAAGCGAAGTTCCGAACTCGAGCGAAAGTACCAATTAATCTACGAGTTAAGTTACGCTTTAGGTAATTTATTTTGTATTTCCAGGTATTTATTACTTACATCAAGTATCCAAAGTAACTGTTTATGGATATTTCCTAAACATTTACGATTTTGTAATTTAATTATCAACACTTTTTTATAGGTGCCAGATATCCTGTGTTTTCATTACTGCACCNTATAGATAATATATACTTACATACACATACAATTCTAGATACGAACCAAAGATAGAACTAGATAGATTGATATCGTAATAATATGGTTTTGGTTTATACCTCACTAGTAACAAAATGTAAACACCTTAATTTGATAGATTTAAGAGCCATTTTACATTTTCGTGCGAATTTCTAAGATTTTGGAAGCATGAATTACTATCTTAAGCAACACCCAGAGATTATTTAATAACTGCGAAAGATAGGTCAATCCTTGGTGTTGTCCATTAATGAAACGGATTTACTAAAACTCTTTTGCTTAATTCACAATGCCCCATCTCCCACAACCATTTTACGGAAAAATTGCCGCAGACTCATTTTCAAAGTCCTGTATCTATTATTTATGCTCATATAATAAGCTTAAAAATATATAGTAATCATCGGACATATATTCTTGTAGTACATTAATGAAATAGATTCTTGAATTTCATTACCATTATTGAGTAAAATCTAAAAATAATTTGGCAAATTTGAAGATTTACGTCACATTTTGATCGTGGTTTTTGGTTTAAAAACACAGCAATAACTGCAATAAAAGTATCCCAAAATAAAGAATATTCATTGTAGAATTGATTTCTACAGTTATTGTTTAAATATTAGTAACCACTTTGTCAAAATATTGATGTGAATATCAGTATAAATTACAATACGCAAGCCGACATCGATTAGTATGGCGCGAGCGCCCGTCAAGGCAGGACCTGTGTCATTTTTCCCGCCGTGACGTTTACGTGCGTTCGTGTCGTGAAGCGGTGATTTGTACGGCGACCAAATGCATTTGATACTATGCCGAGAGGCTGTTTCGAGTCGGCCGGCCGAGCAGAAATTGAAATGATGAATTTTAATTTCTTTGACGGATCTGGGTGTAACTATGTATTGCACACCGTTGGTGCAGAGGATGTCCAACGAGTCCACAATTTCACTTACCTCGGGAGCATCGTTTCAGAGCCTGGAGGTGCCGAAGAGGACATCACTTCGCGCATTGCCAAGGCCAGAGCTACCTTCGCACAACTTTGAGCCGTATGGCAGTCACGGAAATTGACCCAAGCAAGATCAAAATATTCGGGTCCAACGTCTAACCAGTTCTGCTCTATGGGCGTGAAACGTGGAAGGTCACTAAGGTTATCTCGCACCAGCTGCAGATCTTCTTCAGCCGCTGTCTTCGCCGAATTCTCCAAAATCTTCAAACGACGAACTTTTGGAACGCTGCCACGAAATACCGACCTTTCAGCAGAATAAACGCTGCAAGTGGAACTGGATTGGCCACACTCTCCGAAGGGACCCCGATCACATCCCCAAGCAGGCTCTAGATTGGAACCCCCAGGGAAAATGCAAACGTGGTCGCGCCAAAAAAACATAACGGCGCACTGTTAAGACTTGGAGCGAGATCAAACACGAAGCTCAAGACCGAATGCGATGGAGGACTGTAAATTGTGGACACCTTCTGTCCCATATAGGAGACATATGACATTGAGTCACTAGTATTATATGTATAATGTATATGTATGTTTTTTACTCTTTTACGCAACAACTACTTAACAGATTTTGTTGAAACTTTACAATATTGTCGTTTACACATCAAAATAACAAATGGCTAGTTATAATGACATTTATTTTACCATAACTTAAAAAAAACCTTAGAAAATAAAATATTTTGTTTTATTTTTGATTACTCTGACTCCCAACATTGATTACCCCGACCATGAAAATTTTGATGTCGCATAACTTTTTATTCCTGCTTGCTACAGATGGGCCAATATAAAAAATATGCTCGTAATAATGTCTATTTTGAAATGTTTTACCTAAACTTACTCTAAATTCAAAAATAAAAAAGGTCGGGGTAATCAACAAAATAATCCAGATCCGGAGAATGACCGTTAATTGGCCGGGGTAAGCCGAGCTGCAATGCCGTAAAACCAGTCCACCACACTCTTTATAGCTAGTTTTATTTGAATAGGCAGGGTATTTCCTAGCTATTAAGCTGTGGGGAACGACTGTGATTGGATAATGGAGGTTTTAAGGAGAATTTTAATAGCTCTATAATCGTGGGTGAGATATCGTGTGTCATTAGATGGGTAAAGGCCTCTGTTTACAAACGTGCCAGCCCTGAAGGTGTTTAGGTCACCCCGCGCCGCTATGCTACGGCACCGTAGGTGTTTTGAGCGAGGCGTCTCGGGCCGGCAGTAGCGCATCGTACGCCGCCCGCGCGCCTCTACGCCGAGACTCGCTACGAGCTACGTCGTAGCAGTTACGGACGCATAACTTGCAAAAACAATTTTCCAGTTGTTTTTCGCCGAAAAATACTGTGTAAATGTGAACTGTTCTTTGTGAATAAGTTTATGTTATACAAACGTACCTATTTTGTGTTGTATATTACCGCTATCGTGCTAATTTTAAGTAAATACCGGGATCTAGAGTTAAAAATTGTGATAAATGCTACGTAAACTCCGTAAAGTGTTAGCGTTTCTTGTGTCCACACGAGTGTTTGTTTAGTGAGTATGTTTTCTTTAGATGTATTTGGCAGCATAAATCTTATGATTCAATTTTGTTTGGTTTTTGTTATTATTGAAAACTTTTTCAAAGTTATTTCTTATTTAATGGAATGGTAATAATTGGATAGTTTAATTTTATGATGCGATTTAACGTGTCACTCTAAAAATTATAAAAGTTGCATTTTAGCAATTATTAATTAAGGCGAAAGTTTTTGATTAGTAACATACTGATGATAGATTAACTTTCAGCCTATCTGCCGTTTTATTGGATTTAGGTAGTATTTTTGGGATATTCCGAGTTCGCTAAAATAATCAATATCTTCTAGTAATTTCTACGATTTAACTATGCTCGACTCTAACCTTTAGTCAACTGCAAGCTGTTGTACTGAGTACCATGATTTAGAATATTATGTCGAAGAGATTTTAGGTAGGTATCTAAAAACTATGTTTCTTACTACGTAGCTCGGTGTAATGTTTGTGCTATTAATTATACACTTAGAATTGTTACCTTTTAGGTAATAACAACATGATTTTAAAATGAAAAACATGTTTCACGTTAAAGGTAAAGGTATTATTTCGTTACAGCTTTTCAAGTTACAGAATAAGTATTGGGGATGTAAAAGGAAATCCACGTTTTACAAATAAACAGAAAATGCCGGGAAAAGTTTCCAGCAGTGTGGAATTTTCTGTATTCATTTTCACCTCAGGACAATGCTAGATTAAAATACATGGACAAAATCACTTCATTATTAAACGTACGTGCCTACTCCTGAAACTTTCTATACCATTGTGTGGATAACAAAGCTATAAGCTCTTTAACAATATTAATAAAGTTCGGAACTTCCAATGATGTTTGAATTTGTTGTGCCGCAGTTTGTTTCATAAGCATTGCTTTTGTTCAATTCTATTTCCGATACATAATTTTAAGGGATGGGAAAATTCTAACAAATTTGAGTACAATAACCAAACCGAGCCCCTTTTGTAAATCTTGATTGGCTGTGGCAAACAAAAATAGACGTCCTTACATATGTACATACATTTAGATTTAATCTCCCGATGTTACGTACGTTGCTGTTATTTTTACTTCGATCGTTTCATGTGAATAAATAATGAAGATAAAAAAGTTGAAATGTACGAGGGATATTGGTTTTGGCATTCGGTTAATTAATATTTAATAACGAGTGAGATAACGTGATTTTAAATACATAAAAGCTTAAACAGATAATGATGGATCTGCTAAATAATTTGAAGTGAATTGGTTACGAAGCCGAGTATTGTTCAAAAAGGCTGTATACGTAATTAAATTGATAATGTCGCTGTTGCGACAGGCAGGTATACGTCTTCGATAACGTGATATTACCCATAATATCCATCAAACAAAATGATAGATTGGTTGGAGATGCATGAGCTCCGAGCCCAAATCTAATAATGTTCGTATATTCACCGTATGTTAGGTTACCCTTGTCAGGAAAGAACGAAATACTCTATGCGCGATATCTTATATTATAAACTAGCTGACCCGGCGAACTTTGTTCCGCCTTAATAGCAATAAATAAGCAGACTTTTTTTTTTTAATTTCGAACGGGATAAAAAGTATCCTATGTCCTTCTACTGCCTCTAAACTACCTCCCTGACAATTTTCAGCTATATCGGTTCAGCCGTTCTTGAGTTATAAGTGGAGTAACTAACACGACTTTCTTTTATATATTACTAGCTGACCCGGCGAACTTTGTTCCGCCTTAATGGCAATAAATAAGCAGACTTTTTTTTTATTTCGAACGGGATAAAAAGTATCCTATGTCCTTCTCCTGGCTCTAAACTACCTCCCTGACAATTTTCAGCTAAATCGGTTCATCCGTTCTTGAGTTATAAGTGGAGTAACTAACACGACTTTCTTTTATATATAGATATAGATATAGATGCGAAAGTAACTGTTTGTTTGTCAGTTTTCACGCCGAAGCCGTTACGCCGTGCTGATGAGTTTTGGCAGAGAGATAGATTGGAGTTTGGAGAAGGATAGGAAGGCTACTTTTTGTCGTAAAAAGTTGAAGGGATGAGGAGGGGGATAAAATTGAGAAGGGATTTTTATATACATAATGTTTTGGTAGGAAGTACATAAAGGGTATTTTTGCGTTTTTGGAAAATAAAGGGGTGTATGATGGTGACTGGTTTAATATGTAGAGGTATTATTAGATTGAAATCGTAAAAATTGCTGGAAATATAGATCTAATATTGAGATAGCTTTGAAAAATAAAGTCTATTCGAAATAGTTCATCAGACAGACAAAATTACTCACTACAGCTGACTACAGCTATATATTTTTTTAAATTCTAGATTATTTTAGGTATAGAAAAATAGCGCGTTCTATAAGATCTTAAAATATATTTTGTCCCTTTATTTAAATACATGGCTAATAAGTTTTTCTCG
The DNA here is from genome assembly GCF_004193835.3 of Ostrinia furnacalis. Taxonomy (NCBI): domain Eukaryota; kingdom Metazoa; phylum Arthropoda; class Insecta; order Lepidoptera; family Crambidae; genus Ostrinia; species Ostrinia furnacalis. The sequence goes on along the minus strand of NW_021130422.1, from coordinate 364,677 downwards.
AAGTTTTGCTCACCTATCCCTTACAAACTTTATATTTTGTTATCCCTACTTTATTACTGTGCAGCTGTGAAGGCTTAGCAGTTTCAGCACGTTTTGGAAGAAGTTTTATGAATTGCTTTGTATCCTTTTCAGCGATGACACCTATAGTCTCTGGCGAATTTCTTTGGCTCAAAAGGTGACTCATGCTCCAGCACTTCGCAGCAAACAGAATGGGACGGTGTTTTATGTTCGCTTGAAATAACAATAACGCATCAAAAGGTTATGGAAACTTTGTTATTTCTTGCACATCGGCACGTAAACAGTTTCTCGTAACAACATCAGTCTTGCTACTATAGCTTTTGTTTGTCCTCGCGAGTCTATGTTATCACGTTACGATGGAACAAGTGTCGGTAAAGTAAACAGAATTAGTATTTGAACAATATTAAGACGTTGATTTGTTTGTATGTCAATATACTTAGTTTTTATTAATACAAGCTTATAAGAAACTGTCACGTGTATGTAAAATTACTGGATTAAATTAAATTGGCAAAGCAGGATGGCATCTATAAATCTAACAGCCACTCGTCAAATAATGGGCTCCGAGTTTTTAAAGAGAATGAAAGGAAAAGATTAAGTATTCATAGTTTGTATAAATATAAGCAAACACACAAAAAGGGTATTTCGCCTTGCGAAAAGACCTAACAAGACACATTATTTTTGGAAATGGCCGGATTAAAGTTTTGAATTTCACGCAAACGATGTCGTGGGAAACCGCTAGTTATACCAGTAGGTACATCTCTACATCTCATTATCTTCCAGCACTTTGCTCGACATTCCTTGACTATACCTACATCTAATATTACAGTTTACTCACAGTATATCGTTTGTGCAGGTATCTACGCGGCGTGTATTTATGGAATTCCTATCTACCAGTCATATTTATACTATAATACCTATCTGCTTAAAGATTCAGATGTTGTGTAGGCACAGGTCGCTGGCTGTGACACCGTGATGAAGGTTTAACGGTGGCCTGTAAATCGAGATGGAAAAAGTTTTAAAAATATATTCTAAATGTAGGAATCTACTTTACCCATTTCTGTTTACTATCTGGGTTTCATTTCAAAGTGGACCAACATAATATAGAAATAACCTTTTGTGAAAAGTGTAAGTCTTGTGTTCGTTTATTTATATTGTACAAGTCACAATACATTTTGATCTTTAAAAGCTCGTGTAAATAGTATTAAGCCGGACTTATTAACAATGCGGACAAATTAGATAACGAATGTACTTAAACACTTGAGTGCCCCTCGCCAGACGCAGGAATATTGAATTTAATACAATATTGTGGAAAGCTTTCTGTTCTTCAAAGCGTTGAGACCACTTTTATTTTTAAACTGTTTGAGCCGAAATGGAGCCATAATGTAATTACAGGCGTAACTCAATTACTGTGTAGAATTAAGGTTGAGATGCCGGAGAAGAAACATTAGGTACCACTCTAAAGCGGCTTTGGATGGTACTTGGGGTAAGGCAATGTTTGAAAACAAAATATACACAATTCACATGAACCGCATTGAAGTAAATTGCTTCGACGTTTACTATGCAGACTTCCAGGGAGTGAAACTCCTTCCTGATATTTGTTTTCTTGTAATCCGGTAAATAGTTATTCAATGGGTAGGTGTGCTCTATCTTAATTATCTTCGACCATGAGGTTTATATAGAGCAGACATTGTGCGTTTCTAAAGGGATTCCAAAGGGACAATCATAGTGTAAACTCACTAACAGCTTTTAGTATTTGTTCCCAGTTTGTTTAGGGCATTGCAAGTTTGAATTAAACTCATCAGGTCGTTAAGTCTTCTCTGCATGAGCACGACTCTTTCTATCTTATCTATAGCAAATGAATCTATTTAATTTTCTTATAATAATCCGAAGGTCTTTGTCCAGCAGTAGACTTTCGGCTAAAACGAACGAACGAATCCAAAATCATAGAAACTAATTCAATTTGCTACAATAATTAAAAAATTAACACGAATAAACAAAGCTCTTAACGAATAGTATTACCTACTTTAGGGAATACTTAATATCATTTACCTACCTCTAAGCATTTCTGTAAAATCGTACTTGACATCGTCTTTTAAATCTCAGCTTCGTTTCTCAGTATTTCATCTTAAAGTTAATGTCTTTAGAAAACTAGTCTATCTACACACCTGCTATTGTCAACGAGGTAGAACGCGAGAAAAGAATAAAACTGAAATAAAAATGGTGACGTTGTTTACGTTAACGCGTTTCAAAAATTACGGCTGTTGCCCACACATCGAGTGAACTTTGCTTTTGTGACCCATTAAGGGCGGTGAAAAGTTTCCAAATTGCAATCTGACGTTCACCGAAGCGAGATTTTTATGCCGAATTAAACAATGGGATGCTAAGTGCTACGGAATTTAACATTTTATTACAGTGTGTAAACTTCCCATTCGTAAGTACTCCTAACAAACCAGTTACACTCAAATGTTAACAATGCATGACTTCCACGCTTTACTACTAAAGGTTCTATGATTCTACTTGCTTCTTTATCGTAATAGGTAGGTAATACTTATTCATATTTAGGATGTTGAAGTGTTGAAGGTTGTATGCTCGTCAATAAAGAGTTTTCTCTTTACAAATATTTACGTATTTTCTTCGCATTCATAAATACCTACCTACAACATATTAAAATGCCAGAAATGAATTTGATACAATAACTGTTTTTTGAATTGCAGCTGCCGCGGTCGTTTCAGCTACAGAATCGTTGTAATATGATATACCTACAGTGAATGGTGCGATATTTCCAATACGTTCTTTCATAAATGTTACAAATTAATATTTTAATTAAAGCTTACTTCATTTAATATTTTAAACCTTTGCTGAAAAGGAAGATTTTGCTCATTACTGAAATGCCAATTTAATTTTATAGGTATGAGTCCAAGTAATCGGTCTTTGTTTGATGTCTGAAATGTTCAAAACATTTTCATTCCATCTAAGAGCCATGAAAGTTGATATTACCTATCTTAATGATAGTAATTATCAAGATCTCATCCACGTGACGTTATCATTGTATCAACAAATGTAAAAGGCTATCGCAATTCGACGTGTATTATTAAAATGTGTCTATTGTAATGGTCGAATAGATAAACGTTTTTGATATCTAAAGATCTCTTCTAGACCATTTCCAAATACCCACGCATTTAATGAAATGCTCACTGAGTCGGCAATATTAAAGATGGACCTTATTGACAGATTTTGTAAAAATATCCTCAGAAGTGAGATGCTGTAAAAATGAGAAAGCTTCATCTAGGTACACTTTTTATTGATTTTCCAGCCGATGCAACTTGGTCCACTTGAAAAGTTCTGACCCATAAAGCATGTTGTGTCATAAGTGTCCTTGAACTCTTATGGTCGCAGACACGAGTCAGACCTTCCGGCGCGGCGGATGCTTTTTATGCCAATTTTGGCATTCTTGTAAGGCTGCCAGCCAGACTCACGTTTGCATTGTTTTAGGCACCGAGTCGTAAAGATTATTGGATGATATTTTATCCTTATAGCAGCTAGAATAAACAAATCACTCTATGAATGCGTCCGATGTTGGTATTTTTACGGTGTTGTCTAAAAAAGTAACTTCGCCCGCATGATTTTTATTACTCTTCGCCATCTTAGATCTAAAGCAGTTTCATTGTTATGAAAGTATTAAAATGTTTATGGAATTGAATTCAGGGAATTATCAAGTTTAATGGGACTTTTGTGATTTTTAGTATCAATCGACCGTTCTAAAATGCGGTCATATTATAGAGAAACGTTACAGACTAGATTTTTGTTATTTACATCTGCATTAGAGTATTGATGAAGATACCCACATTCATACTTAAACATAATAATATTGAAGGCAGTTGTATGAAATTAAGCGGAAGTACCCGCCAAGCGTATGATTTAAGCCAGAAGACCGCGTATTTGCCTACATTAAAGTTAGACAGTAGGCCGTCCACAAATTTTACTGTTGTCGGCTCTCAAGGTTGTTTACATTTCCAACAGCACACCAAGCTAAACACCATGGGATCTTATGCCGTTGTTATAGGGGCGATTTTGCAACAAATTTGTGAAATATGATGTGCTTTCGTCCGTACTTTGTAGGTAGGTACCTATATATGTGGCTGTATCCCGAGTTACCCTAAAGTCTTCGAACCGAGTTGCTTTTCAGATTGCTAATGGAGTAAACAGTTGTGCGAATTGTTGAAATGGGACAAAAAATAAATTAATATAAAACATTCTTCAACGCCGTAGAGGTATAGAAAAGAAATACTCAGTGGGCCAAATAATGAGGATTGATGTTTATATCCATTTATCTCTATGAAAGTACTCGTAGGTACGCTACAGTCACAAATTTCAAAGTGCTTAAGTACGTTGGATCTCATTCTATTCCTTAGGGTGTTTTCCAGTCAGGTTTTATCATGACACGGATCGATCGAAGTCAATCGAGCCAATTTAAAAGTTGCCGATTATTCGAACACAAATGCGAGACGATCATGCCGAATCGATTTGACCTGGATTCTTCAGAATCGTTTTTATACATTTCCCAGAAAATATATCACGTAGAAGTTTGCTTAATTAAAATATCTGTTGATTTTACTAAATTGCCTCTCGTAAAAGGTAAATAATTAGTTGACATTTCATTAATTGAAACGGTATTATATTACACCTAATAAATAACATTTAACTGGTAATAAAATGCCAATAAATGTAATGGTTTTAGTGTAATAAATAAGACTTATAAGGATGCTTAGGATATTGTTTTACAAAATAATTAAATATCAACTTACATTTTCATGAAGACTGGGTAGTAAGTACCTAGGTATTTTGGGGCTGTAGAAAATGATACCTTATCAAGCATTAAAACCGTATTATCTTAATCTTGGTATTTTTTGTGAGTTGTAAGGATCATCTAGTGTTCAGTTAAAGTTAAACTAGATATTTAATTTCAAAGGTTATCTAAATTAGATGCTAAACGTAATTTCCAGACTGTAATTTTAAAGAAGTCGTTGAATGTTAAAGTATGGAACATAATAAAAATAATATTATTATGTTCCATATTATTCATAGATATGATCAGTACATAAATGAAAAATACTATTTATTAGGTCAGCATACGATACCCAGGGGACACTACTGTCATGCACGTGAAAGTAATCAAGTATATTAAAACATATTATAGGTCATCATCATCATCATCATCATTTCAGCCATAGGACGTCCACTGCTGAACATAGGTCTCCCCCAATGCTTTCCATGTTGATCGATTGGTAGCGGCCTGCGTCCAGCGCTTCCCTGCTACCTTTAGGTACGATGTCGTCGGCGTCTTTACATTAATGGCGAGTACATCACTCACCTTCGGTTTGCCGACGATATTGTGGTCATGGCAGAATCGTTGGAAGATCTTGGCACAATGCTCGAAGACCTTAATCGAGTTTCCCAACAGGTCTGAGGATGAACATGGACAAAACGAAGCTTATGTCGAATGTCCATGTTACGCCCTACCCAGTTTCAGTTTTGAGCTCAATTCTCGAGATTGTCGACAAGTATGTCTACCTCGGACAAACGATTCAGCTAGGTAGGTCCAATTTCGAGAAGGAGGTCAATCGTCGAGTCCAAGTCGGCTGGGCAGCGTTGGGGAAACTACGCAACATCTTTTCGTCCAAATTACCTCAATGCCTGAAGACTAGAGTGTATAACCAATGTGTGTTACCAGTGATAACTTATGGCTCGGAAACGTGGCCTCTCACTATAGGCCTTATACAGAAGCTCAAAGTTGCACAGCGTGCTATGGAGAGGGCTATGCTTGGTGTTTCTTTGCGAGATCGAATCAGAAATGAGGAGATCCGTAAATGAACCAAAGTCGCTGACATAGCCCGACGGATTAGCAAGCTGAAGTGGCAATGGGCAGGGCACATAGTACGCAGAACTGACGGCTGATGGGGCAGAAAGGTTCTGGAATGGAGGCCGCGTACCGGAAAACGCAGCGTGGGACGTCCACCTACAAGTTGGACCGACGACATCGTATATTATACGTAATTATTTTTATGTCCAAATGGCTAGGTACAGACGACACGGCGCTTTACGCTAGAACATTTGGTATTTATGTATCGTAATTATAGTAGATGGAACACGTAGCGTGGGCAGGCCTCCTATTAGGTTATTAGGTGGACCGACGATCTGGTGAAGGTCGCGGGAAGAGCCTGTATGCGGGCAGCGCAGGACCGTAGGTAATTGTGGAAAACCTTGGGGGAGGCCTTTGTCCAGCTGTGGACGTCATTTGGCTGAAACGAACGAATAGGTGTGAATTTGTAACAAAAAAACATAAATGGATAGTCTGATGTGATATCGTACGTAGAGTCGGTATAATAATGCTGTAATAAACATGTGCTGATAGTGACTTGTGCTCTGTGGTTTCTAGCATAAAAATATGGGTTGACTTGTAAAGACTGAAAATAATGTTACAGCTACCCTTTTCAGTAACACCCACCCTTTCCGTAGAATGAAATAAACATGTTAATATTCAGATTATAAATAATTTTCATAATATTTCATGTAATTTAGGTAATGAAACTTGCAGGTCTGTATCAGTACTCTAGCTAATTTAAGAGATGAAACTGAAGGGAGATACATTTCACATTTGATATAGGTTTGATGTTATTGTGAGAGAGCTACAAGGTAATTCTAGGAATTGTAAATTCAACGAACTTGTGCGCTGCGAGGAATACAACTTTGATTAGCAACTTAAATTTTAGGGTTCCGTCCGTAGTAGTATATGAAATTCGCTAATATTGTCAAGTCCGTAATTGAGCCGTTTCAAATATGTATGTAGTTAGTTTTGTGTGATTTTCAGTAAAGAGTCTCTATGTATCTTTATGTGCGTGCTTCTTACAGTCAGTTTATCTAAGATAAACTTTTGGCAGGAAAAAGCTGATATTTGATGTATTAATTGAGTATTTTTATGTCATTGAGATGTTTGAACATAATACCAATAACTTGAATCTAAGTGTAATAAATAATACATATTTTTTTAAAACTTTTCTACGGGACACGGAACTCTACATTGCTCGTGCCCGATACGGACATGGCCGGTTTTTTCACGGGGATTTTATTTTGTCTAGTACAATTTTGGGGGTGAAATCTTGGGGTATTTTATTAGCTGTTTTTTCAACTTTTTGAGTGGAGACTTCGTGAATAGAGAACATCTGCCGAGCTTATAAAATAAGAATTAGTTAGGCATTTTCTTATAAGATACAATATTAATTGGTGCCTAATTCTGTACAGGCAAAATCCAAGCTTTGTTTACACGCTATTGTTTTTGAGTAAGCTAATAAATTCGGCACATTTTGTTCCGAAGACAATGCGGGTAAATGAGGGTAATAAAACTTATCCTTACTATTATCGAAAATGTGAACGTGTGTCTATTACTGCATCTTATAGTACTTATTATTATTCTGTGCTTTACGCCAAAACAGAGTGGCATATCGATGTAATTTGTTGTATTGATATAATTTGTGGCCCGACGGATTTGCAAGCTGAAGTGGCAATGGGCAAGGCACATAGTACGCAGAACTGACGGCCGATGGGGTAGCAAGGTTCTGGATTGGAGGTCACGTACTGGAAAACGCAGCGTGGGACGTCCACCCACAAGGTGAAGCGATGACCTGATAAAGGTAGCAGGAAGGCGCTGGATGCAGGCCGCTACCAACCAGGCGATGTGGAAGTCATTGGGGGAGGCCTATGTTCAGCAGTGGACGTCCTGTGGCTGAAATGATTATGATGATGATATAATTTGAGGGCTGAAGAGTAACTTGGACCACCTTTACCACGACCAAATATCTTAAGGAATAATCGAAAATAACATGAGCATATCCCCGGGCGGATAGCTAGTCCTTTTATAAATGCGGCATATAAATAACGTAACCCTGCTACACGGGCCCAGAATATAATGAAACGGAAGAAAGAGATACCTAGTGAAAAATAATGCAGCTGTTAGCGGCCGACATAAATCAGGACTTACAAGGCACTGCCCGCACATGCCACATATTAAATTAATTTCGCACGAACAACTATGTCATAGCAAATTTTACCTTACCTAAAATCACCACAGCACCTTTTTCCAGCGACATCAACTTATCAAAATTAAATCGCTCAACTCTGAAAGGTCTCATACCTACTGCACGTACATTACAAACTTTCTTGTTGTCAAAGTATTTATTACAGGGCTATTAATTAAATACTTAATGAACCAATAACGGCCCTTTATCATTTTCGACGTAATTTACCCTGACTCAGCGAAGCTACGTGTTCAAAGTATGTACCTATTTGATTTAAAACGTTTGGCAGAAATGTGGGGCAAAATATTGAATGAAAATCGGCTTATTTCCATTTCACGTAAAACCTACTTTCATATGAATCGATTACATCGTTTACGAAACGAAGGTTTCGTAAGGTAGAAAAGCCACCATTATGAGTGGAGCCAGCAACCCTTAAGTGCGTGTATTCCTAATGAGCAAAAATATTAGTCACCGTTACTCCATAAGTTAACGGGGAAAAGTCTAAAAGTAGTCATTTTTCAAAATAAGCTGACGCGTCTACTTAATACTGTCTCGCCATTCGAACGATTTCATTAAACAGGGTAGCAGAAACTGGCAGGTTTTTACGTGCAATTTGCTTCATGCAAATAAGGTTATTTTTAGGAACTGCCCCCTAGTGACATATTTTTTCGGGTTATGTGATTTTGCCAGCAGACAGGGCTAACAACATCGGAACCAAACTCGTTTTAACAAGGTTGGAACATACTGCAGACTGTACTTTTGCCAGATATTGTTTTGTTCTCTTCACATGGACCGGTCCATATATTTTCACCACTTATCAGACGCGAACACTCGAGAATAATATATGAACATCGCTTAGGTATCTAGACATACAGAACTTTGTTGTACCTACAAAATTTCGGAAACTGGGTCGGCGTATTGTAGCGGGTATGTATTTATTTACCAATCGTATAATTTTTCGATGGGACAATGTTTTTGTAGTACATAACAATTAACAAGAATGTCCTTGCCATGTTAAATTATTGTTAAAGTCAACACAAAGCTATCATAAAACTAGTTTAATGTGAGGCGATCATTCCTTAATTTGCCTAATGTGGAAATTACTCAATTACAAGGGTGTTATTTGGGGAGTTACCTACAAATGTTTATCATGAATTAATGTTCTTATATTAATTAAATTTGAGTAGCATGCTTTCAGACTAATATGTAATTTTCGGGGACGACTTTTTTTAGGACATAATTCATTGTCAATAATTTCACTACTCGTAAATGATTATTACTAAAAATGAATACTGAGAAATGATTGGGATATTTTGGAACAAATTAATTGGTAGTTTAGGACATCTCAAGGGGCATCGAACCTGCAACTGCAGTTGAGCGTCGTAGTCTGGTGCGTAAAGGTTTAAGCCAACTTAAACGAATCCGATAGGAAAAGCTTAAACACGATAATTAGAAAAATGAATCATTTATAAAGATTACTCTAGAAAATCAATCAGATATACTTACGTATTTATAAACAAAAAACCTTTGGCTCTTAAACAAAATAATGCACCACTAGAATAAGCATAGAACTAATAATTACGTTCAGAAACATAAATGAGGTGAAAATGATGAGTAATCAAGCATTTTCGTTTTATTTAACAGCCTGTTTGAAGGCTCTCTGAAAAAGATTTAGATATCGATAAAATTCGAAGATGATTAAAGTGTCACGGTTTCTCGAAAATAATTTTGATATTGCTTTCAAATTATTCTCTTCTAACTTTGTGCATACTAATGATACTTATTTAACTTGTACAAATTAATGTACAGAGTCAGGATAAGGGCAAACTGGAGTCGACTCTATCAAACAGCTGGCATGAGCGTAGCTTATTTGACAGTCATTAATTTTATTATTTATCGTGTGTGTGCGTGTGTTGAAAGCCGTGAAATTATACGGAAAATAAGGCCATAGTAACGCTGTCATATCAGAGGCTTTTATCAAGATATCTTTACTCCAAGTCAAACAAATTACTATACCAAAATGTAAACACTCTAATTTCATGGATTTTAACGGCACGTGTTGAAAGTAGTACAGAACGAGGTGAGGACAGTTACTTGAAACAAATATGAAGGGGAAGGCGGTGTCGACACTAAAGAAATAAATTATAATAAAAGGCATACAATTTAAACCAAAATAATACATACAAATAATACACAAAATATATTAATATATATATATATACATATATAAATTACTAGCTGTGCCCGCGACTTCGTCCGCGTGGAATAATGACTTTGGGTAGGCACTTTTATTAATTTAGTCTAATTATTTTACAAATAGCTTTTGCCCGCGACTTCGTCCGTGGAGAAGTCGAAAACGAATCGTCGAATCTAAATGTTTGAATACTTTTAAAATATAAAAATCAGGTTAAATAAACATGAAAATATTTTTTTCTTATATTTTATGAATATGCAGCTCGGCCTTTGATCCGGTGAACGAAATCGAAAACTACACCTACCGCAGTATTATTGGTAAACTTTTTTTTGTGTGATGCTCATTGCTCATAGTGATTTTCGATACAGAGCCCCGTACATACGTTATACATAAATTATGGAAAGAAAACACCCAGACCAATACAAACAAATATGTATGCAATTTTAGTATGATATTTTTATTTATTAATTAACAAAAAGACTGAACAAAATTGATGCGTGTACTGATTAATGTAATTAACCACATGCAAAGCTTACTGAATTGCAACAACTATAATTTATTATCCAAGCTCTAAATAATCGCTACTACGAGTAACTGATCATAAAATGTTTTTCCAATCGCTCAAGCTCCCGAGGATCTACCGATAGATCGGGTGACGTAATCTTGAAATTCTTTTAGCCGGCGCAGAACTTCCGGAAGGTCGGGTGACGCCACGCGTCTTTGAACCGTATTTACTTTGGCAGTTATATTCTATATTTATTCGATTGTAAAATATATTCCCAAAAATTTTGAAAGTTGTTTTAATTTGTATCACTTGGATATGATTTGTATTACAAAGTGCTGTGAGTGTGACGCTTAAACGGAAGGAAGTCAACCTAACCTAACCAACTGCGTATTTCTAAACTGCGTATTTCTATACTGTGTAGCCGCACGTAGCCGCGAGAGCTCTTCGGCGAAGTATTGCGCGTGCAGATTTTGACAGCGCGAAATACCTACTTTAGCAGAAATACCAAGTCTTAACGGTTACAAATTGAACGTTGTACAGAAGCGTTACAAAAATGATTTAGAATTTATATTCTGCGTCAGACTGACAGCGCAATATGATTTTAGTCTGGCATAGACCAGACTATTGTTTGCTCGGAGAGTGAAGCGTAGCACGTTGTCAATCATGCGGCTCCCTTTCCGTTTTCGAACGTAGGCTCATTTCAAGGAATATTGTCTATGGGCATATCTACTAGACTGCCTAGACACATTAGCGAGTTTGGTTCAGTTGATACCTACAACATCGTAAATTAGGTTCGTCTAACTACATTTTGAATTAGTTACATACATCGTATATTCAATTGTTTTAGAAATATGTGGATTCGAGATTCAAACTATGAAGCTATGCCTATTTGCACTAAAAATAACTTCTGAGCCAATTGCAGATCAAAACTTAAGTAAAGACGTGCGCAGATCGCCATTGTATAAAAAATCGCCAGCGGCAAACTTAAAGCGAACGGATAGTACGTGAACTAAGCTATAGTTTCTTAGCCTAGCACTTGAGCAATACAATTGACACAAAAATTAGACATAGACGCGGATATACAAATATACAGGCTTTAGCATGATCGTGATGATACATCGTTTAGTACGTACCTAATTTTGTAATACAACAAAACTCTGAGAACGACGCTCCGTGCGTCCACAACCCTTTCTTGTTTAGTATGTTTGTCAGTCTGTGGGTTAGGACCGAAAAATGTCACCAAGGGTTCCTGAATAATACATTCAGCGAGCGTGCCTTGAGATTCATGATTTGACAAAATAAAGACAAATTGGATTGCAGATCTCTTTTGTTATTCCTCTCAAAAAATAACACCAACCGCCTTTTCCAACAGATTATTCAATTTCGTAACGGCCAAAGAGTTAAAATTGAGTTCGTAATTTTTCGGATGAACTTTTTTTATTCATTTAGAATAAAATATTTCTAAGAATACCTAGGTAGGTACTTGCAAAAAGTTTAGGACTTGACTAAAGGGCAAAGTCTAGACTATGAAGTTAATAGAGTGATGAAATCAGTGGGCAGCTAATTAAGTTATAATAACTCTTTATAATTCATAATTCTGAAAATCGGGTGATCCCAAAAACCGATATTGACTCTACATTTCAGGCATTGTTCTTGGGGAAGCAAACGTAAGAAACAATGTTTAGTTGTACAACTGGGTCTTGTGGTCTCCACAGTTGCCAAACAGTGTTGTTTGACGGTTTGCGGTCTACCTTTCTAAAAGCCTAAAAGCATTGTAATGTTGCACGACGCGTACGTGTTTAGAACTTTTGTTCTCATGTTGGTAAAACAAAATGTTGGGAATGTTGGGATTGAATTGCGCGTTATCTTAAAAATACACAGCTATTTATATTCCAGTAACTTCAAACAACTTTTATAAATAAGTAAACAAGGTTCAATTATAGTTGGAACATTGACGTATATCGACTAAAGTATTAAGGTAACGTTAAACTTAAGTCGTAGAAGTAAATGCTAAAAATATTCCAATCTGTTATCACGCTTGATTAGAATTTACCCTAGATGGTTCTTCAACACGGCACCCTACTTTTTATTCGCACTACGATGCACACGCGAAGATTTTCTATACGTTTTCTCGAAACCCAATCAGATGAGCAGCTGTAGATGTGTTACGTAGCGATTTGCTATTAGAAGAGTAATGCTAATTTGTATACAGGGTGTTAGGTAAATGGGTATATGAGCCGACACTAGCCCATATTAACATAGGCATATAAATGGTATGGCGTAGTCAGAAATTTGATATCGTCATTTTATTTTTTTAAATTTTCATACAAAATATTTTTTATAAAATTCGATTTGTATGAAAATTTAAATAATAAAAATGAAGATATCAATTTTCTGACTTCACCATACCATTTATATGCCTATGTTAATATGGGCTAGTGTCGGCTCATATACCCATTTACCTAACACGCTGTATAGACGTAAGAGACGTAAATTAGATTTTCTCGCATGCCCATGTTACAATGATGCCCACATGCTACGATACAACCAAGTTAGTAGCTGAGTCATTATTACGTGAAGGAGCAAACGTGACGCACCGAAGACTTATTGCCCGTATCTACTTCTATCGATTGGCCTGCCAAACTTTGGTGTGCTAATAGTTCTTATAATAACTCTTACAAAGACGATACACTGCTATCTAATATACGTAAGTATCGTATCAAATTATCTGGGTTAACAATGACAAATATCATTACATTATCAGCACAATGGAATTCCCAGCAAAATCCCTGTGAATAGAATATTTCCTTCGAGTAATTCTTTAACGCGAATCGTTTAGAATTCAACACATCGCGAATCGCAGCGACGGGTGGCCAGCCACAATGGGCTCGTTTGGTTGATTGCATGGGGCTCATTGTGCGGTTACGTCTCAATAGCACCAACCATATCAATGGGACTATCAATTTCTGCAAAGTCCACTTATAACAATAGCGCTGTATTTATTGGTCGATAGCTTAGTCCGCTGCAATAAGTCTGCGGTAGAACGAGCTTAAATGATCAATTGTTTGTTTCTCTCGAGCCGTTTGAGTTTAAGTTTAATCCAGACGGCCATTTTTCCTTACAAAACATCTCAAGAGACAGTACTTTTCCTCTCTACCGTGGAAATGATAAGCAATAAAGTGGGCTTAATAAATTACCCCGCGTTATCTCGATAGGAGGTCAATTGCTCAAGTTGTGTGTGGGTAAAGCCGCAGTACTTATGGGCCGCGGTCAGGCTCGCCCGAGGGACCGTCTAAGGAGCGAGTCAGAGGTGAGACACAACCTATTAGCATTTATATTAACCCTTAACAAAACAGGTCTCAGGGAATTAAAATAAATTAGATTAAAGTCCCATTTTCCCTCATAATGAATATGACAGCATCCTGCTTTGAACATTCGTGAATAATTATGAAATTAGCGATTTGGTACGTTTAGCTTTGTTTTGTCTCAACCTTTTTTGGTGCCACGCTGGTAACGTGTAATTAATTTGATTCCACATTTTCTTTCGGTGAGAGTTAAATCATTCTTTTTATCCTAAAATATAATTAACTTTCTAGACGAGAAGAAATACAAAATGAACCTCAAATAAAAGTTCAAAAGATAAACATGGAGGAGCGATGAGCAAATTGATGTATCGATGTTAACATGATGAAAGTGAAAAATTGATAATCTGAACATATTCGTACAGCGGCTCGAAGCTGCTGTGTGAAAAGCGTATGTAAACAGTAGGTAAACAAACAAAACTTCATTACAGTGCAAACAATTGCTTTAGATTTTATGCCTTTGTAATCCTACTATCCTACTAATATTATAAATGCAAAAGTTTGGATATCTGGATGGATGTATGTTTGTAACTCTTTCACGCAAAAACTACTGAACGGATTTTGACAAAACTATACAGTATTATTGTTTATAACCCAGAATAACATATGGGATATAATTTATGACGATCTGTGACAAACGAAATTTCACGCGGGTGAAGCCGCGGGCAAAAGCTAGTAGTTAATACCTAAACAATATATTTGTCTGTATTTACAAAGATTTTAGTTTATTTACACAGGATTGATTGTTGCAATGTTACAGTGAAATCAAATATGAGCTTTTGTAATATTTATTTATTTAATCACCAACAAGGTTACATTGTAGCGTTCACAATATGAAAACTTGTGAATATTATTGTACACATTAGGGGAAAGTAGTACGAGATGATCCCCTTAAGCGGGAATCGCTGTAAAATACATATTTTTCAAGGTAAACCAAAAATAAAGACGATTACTACTAGTATATTTATCTATCCAACTTTCCTTATACTCAAAACCAGAAATTAATTGAGGTTTCATTAAAATATTTCATTTTTTGCAAAACCTTACAAAGTGATCATCTTGTACACCCCTGTGGGTAAGATGATCCCCCAGGTAGGGGTAAGATGATCCCTATGATTCTGTTCTATGATCTATTCTTTTCTGGTTATATTCCTTTCGGAGTACCTAATTATGCGAACAAATCGTTAAAAAGTTAAAAAAGAAAAATATTTACGAATTAAATAACGAAAATAACTGATTCTTTCTTAGTACCTGCTAAAAAGCGTTTAAATAATTGAAACGCTTTTTGGCTGGAGCTGTGTTGAATATATCACAAATAAATTCACCTGCTTCATCACCCTCTACCCCAGCACATGCTTTATGGTTCCATTTTCCACATGCATAACATTTTATCCATCCTTCACCCTTGGTATCGCTTGAAAACTTTTCTGTTCAGTACAGCCACTCAGTATCATCTCCTTCAGACTCAGGTGAGTTATATGAAGTTCTCTTTCTTTTATTTCACTTCCCTTTACCTACTCCATTGACTTTTTTGTTTTAATTCCCAGGGATCATCTCGTACATATAGGAAGGGATCATCTTGACCCAAGTCCCACTTTTTGTTAAATATTTGCTAAAATAATCTACAAGTACGCGGCTACGTTTTTAACCCTTGGTATCGCTTGAAAACTTTTCTGTTCAGTACAGCCACTCAGTATCATCTCCTTCAGACTCAGGTGAGTTATATGAAGTTCTCTTTCTTTTATTTCACTTCCCTTTACCTACTCCATTGACTTTTTTGTTTTAATTCCCAGGGATCATCTCGTACATATAGGAAGGGATCATCTTGACCCAAGTCCCACTTTTTGTTAAATATTTGCTAAAATAATCTACAAGTACGCGGCTACGTTTTTATGGCCAAAATATTAAAATTAAACATAATAGAAAGCCTAACGACAACAGTAATTACATTTAACATTGTTTGAATAAAAGTAACATAAGCTCAAAGTCATGCCTATTTTAGATCAGAAGTACACAATTTTTCTTTTTTCTCGTCAAATTCGATGTATCGCTCACGCCACCAATACGATTTGACTGAGGCAGGGATGTGTCCAGAGCTATGTTTTACCAGTGAAAGAAACTAAATGACGTTAGTGGTTTCAGCACAATCGCGAAAGATCATCTTACCCCAGGGGATCAACTCGTACTACTTTCCCCTAACTAAGTATTTATATAAATTCCATTCAAATGTGCCTACATCATACACTGCATCTGAATTCAAACCAGCCCCTTGAACATTATTAAGTGTCTCGATCGCACTAATTAAGAAGCTATCTCCTATTAAGGGTTATCACGTAGTACCTAGATCCTCAAATTCAACACATAGTTAATACAATGTTAACTAATCACGCGTATAGCTTTGAATAGTATACCTACTTACCTACTTAATAGACCAAAATGTTTTATGTTAACAAACAATATATGTATGTAGTTATAGCCTAGACGAGGTCGAATAAATAAGTGTTATTAAAATTGGACTGAAAATAAAAAAGGTTTAAGCGTATAATCTTTTTATCAAATTAACTGAGCGTGTCACGGGCCTATTAGTCCAGTCATTTCGTCCGAAAAAAAGGCAAATAAAAGAAAATGAATTTGCGCTTCTAATTTTTTAATATGTTGTAGGGGATACCTAGAAAAGCTTAACTTGAGATTGTCGACCAAGCTTTCCTAGGAGCTTTCGCCGCCATGTTGAAAAAAGGGGTAAAATTTGTTTTTCGGCAATAACTCGGCTATCCGATGAGACTCGAAAATTTTTGTAGGACACTTTTTGTAGCTTTCTTTGTGCTCTACAATAACGCCCGAACCATTTTTAGCGTATCATGCATCGTTATCGAGATATCGATCGATAAAGTCAAAAATTTTGGACACAATTTTTGTTTTTTTCTTTTTTTTTCTTTGGGTCTTAATAAATATGAAAAATTCCGAAATAATTAAATAATTAATTAAAAAGTAAAAAGTAAAATTTAATTACTTTTAATTACTTTTTAATTACTTTTTTTTAAGTAACGGCAAAGCATTTGTATTAGTTGGTTCTTGTTTTGATCACTTGTGAGAAACTTCTCCTGGCTAACTTTTGGAGTAGTTGTCTCATCGAATGTGAACTCCGGCGATTGGTTTTTTCTCGAACGTCGTACTCTTTCCGAAGTATTCGTTCCAGCGAGTGTCACATCAGTCGGATAACCGTCGAATATGATTGCAACCTTTCCTTCGAAGTTATGTTGTACGTATCTGACGTTAATTATTTAATTATTCCGAAATAATTTGTGTCCAAAATTTTTGACTTTATCGATCGATATCTCGATAACGATGCATGATACGCTAAAAATGGTTCGGGCGTTATTGTAGAGCACAAAGAAAGCTACAAAAAGTGTCCTACAAAAATTTTCGAGTCTCATCGGATAGCCGAGTTATTGCCGAAAAACAAATTTTACCCCTTTCTTCAACATGGCGGCGAAAGCTCCTAGGAAAGCTTGGTCGACAATCTCAAGTTAAGCTTTTCTAGGTATCCCCTACAACATATTAAAAAATTAGAAGCGCAAATTCATTTTCTTTTTTGAATGTACGTAATGACTGGACTATATAGCTACGTGTAAATAAACAGTATAACAGTACGAGATTCTTAAACAAATACGAGTAGATTTAGATTAATAAAACTTAGAATAATAAATGAAAGCTAGACTTAACTTAGAACCAAGGCGTGAGAATTTTATGAGCAACTTAGCTTTTGTCCGCGGCTTCACCCGCGTGAAATTTAGTTTGTCACAGATCGTCATAAATTATAGCCTATATGTTATTCTGGGTTATAAACGATAATATTACTGTAAAGTTTCATCAAAATCCGCTCAGTAGTTTTTGCGTGAAAGAGTAACAAACACCCAGACATCCACACAAACTTTCGCATTTATAATATTAGTAACATAATGCATGTTCCCTATACGTTTAGAAAAGATCTACCAGCCTACGTAGTCCACAAATAGGTTAGCTATTTAAAGGCAATAGTCTATTCCTGTAAAATCCGAAGCTTATAGCGTTTATTCTAGTCAGTTTGGCAGCCCTGGCGGCAGGTATCCAATAAAGGCTGGATCCAGTCTGGTTGGAGCTTACTTTGATACTTGCGAGCTGAGTTTTAGTGCTTCCGTTTACCAGTGCAGCCAGTTTTCCAGCTTTGTTTTAAATTAAACAATTTGCATTGATAAGATGAAATTGTCTGCCAGTTATTGTTACTGCAATTTTCTTTTTCTTGGCTACCTACTGTTTTCTTGCTCATTTTATTTTGTAGTTAACTTTATTAAAGTTGTGTAGTTTTATTAAAGCTAGAATAAGAAATGTAGTTTAAGTTACAGCTAATTCCTTTTTGACGCGGTACCTGTACCGGAAAGCGCAACGTAGGACGTCCAGTGTCCACCCCACCACAAGGTGGACCGACGACCTCATAAAAGCCTACCCACTGAAGGCGCTGGATACAGATACAGGCTGCCACCAACCGATCATTATGGAAATCATTGGTGGAGGCCTAAGCTATGTTCAGCAGTGGATGTCCTATGGCTGATACCAGTATGATAGTAATGATGGTGAACTCGTTTTTGTAACGATTTTATATTTATTATCGAGCTTTATATAGTACTAGCTTTCCGCCCGCGGCTTCGCCCGCGTGGAATTTTGTCTGTCACAGAAAAACTTTATCGCGCGCGTCCCTGTTTCAAAAACCGGGATAAAAACTATCCTATGTTCTTTCCCGGGACTCAAACTATCTCTATGCCAAATTTCATCAAAATCGGTTGCGAGGTTTAAGCGGGAAAGCGTAACAGACAGACAGACAGACAGACAGAGTTACTTTCGCATTTATAATATTAGTTGGGATAGATTAACGCAATCCCAAAATAACTTTAAAAGTTCCATTTACAAATAACTATTTTGGTAAAGTTCAGGTGAAATATTAATGGCATGTCTTGTTAACTTTGCTATTAGCCTTAGGTTATTATACTTCTTTGGGAAATGTGGCACGAAATGTAAGGTGTTTATCGTGAGTTTTTTGTACTGCAGAGGTACAGTCAGATATGAATAGATATGAAAACTTAACACTGTTCACTTGCCGTAACTTGCTTGTTTTGTCAATACGCAGAAATATTATGTGGTATCATAAACGAATGTATCTGTTACACGCTTTATTGAGTAGTAACTGATATTCGTGTCGTGAAAATACGGATTTCATTTCACATTTAAGCTCCATTTCGCTCGTAAATACCTACATTTCTACGTGAAATTCTTACTTATCCGTTCTGCGAAAATCCAACTATTGAAAATAAGTTGTATCTGCTTTGAATTGATTTGTAAATGCAGGTTGCAGGTAAAATGCTTGCTGAAGGTAGATGCTTTGCACTGGAGTGTACACACGGTGGCACGGTAAGCTTAACACCGTGTGGTCTTATGTGGTTGAAATAAGATTGAGTTTGCGACAGTAATATAAAACCTGATGTGTGTCGTACAAACCACGCCGCCGTCTTCGATCGCGGCCGCGGCTCACGCAAACCTTCGCAATCGATAATCCATTGACCCCTGTAATGTGTCCCGTCGACACCATAAATATAAAAACAAATTTTATTACTCGAATGTGGACCGTTAACACGTCCAACAACACTCAGTACAGTATTTATAGTCAATCAATATGTTGCACGTAAAAAAAGATTGAAAAACAATTTTAGCAATTTTTACAAAATAAAAAAAATCTCATATTACATACTTTCTCTTATGGTGTGATTTTAATTCTCAAACACTAAAAAGCCGACCTCTCTCTAGGTGCATAAAATTGTTTGAGCACCTTTACTAAGACTTAGGATTAAAATATTTGTGTTTTCATAATAAAAGTGTACAGAACCTTAAGAAACTTTAAGCAAATGAAACTTTTACGCTGCACGGCACCCTGTTGTGGCAAAAATATCTACTTATCTATATATATAAAAGAAAGTCGTGTTAGTTACTTCGCTTATAACTCAAGAACGGCTGAACCGATTTAGCTGAAAATTGTCAGGGAGGTAGTTTAGAGCCAGGAGAAGGACATAGGATACTTTTTATTCCGTTATTTATTGCCATTAAGGCGGAACAAAGTTCGCCGGGTCAGCTAGTTTGCTGATAAATGAAAGCCAGCTATGGTCGTGAAATACTTGGACACTTGAGACACCTCCAATGCTCGGCGTCAAATATTTGTCTGGGCAAGGCAAATAAAATATCTGCCTATGCCTAAGCCGAGAAACATCATAATTTCGTTTCATTTCTCCCGAAGTATTCGGATCGTAAATACGAACGACGTAATTGCTGATCAACCCCGCGACGTAAACGGTATTTTTATGTAATTTCCCGATGATTTCAATATATTAATGGAGAAATACGATGTCACGAAAATTCCTACATTACTTTGTACGTATGTACTCATTCAAATGCACATTAGCAAATTGAAAGCGTTGATTGAATTGAGGGCGAACAAAATGCAAATGCTCTTCGTAATTTAATATGAAGTGTTCCTTATTGTTTGTTTAGGCCCAAAACTGTTGGGAAGTCTCTTAGCAAGAAGTTCTAGAACTTATTTATTTGCGAAACTCTCGAACTACGACGTTGGACACAGATTAGTTTCTAATCGGTTTCTCGCTTTTCACGGCACTTTAGGGACGTCAAAATTTACTTCGTCGCACTGTTTTTTGTTCTTTGTATCTTTCAATGAAGCTCATAGCAATTTTGATAACAAAAAATAAAGCAAAGAACAATCATGGTCATTGGACGTACAAACAGGTGCAATAAGTATAATCAATACCATTGTATTTGTAAACCTGTCGATAGTTCAGTAGCCGGTGTAGAGTCTTAAGTTAGTCTTGATTTATGTAATTAGGTTTGACATAAGAAGGGATAATTACTGTCTTCACATTTCATTAGTAAATTCCAGTCCATGAAAACCTTTCTCCGAGGAAACCAGCCAAGTTTCGTGGAGCCTCTCACCATAAAACCGAGGTTATTCTAAGTAGAGCCAAATCTGTAGCGATCTCATTAACCCTGACACGTTATTCGGAAAATCTCCCAAGGAAAGCCTACCTCCATATGAAAGACGAAATGTTTACTTCACCAATAATTGGATTAGTTTCGTGCGCAATGAAAATAGTTGTAACACATTTTCTAGTTCTGTTTGGAAAGAAAACAAATCATTTATTTTTGGTCCATCTCGGTCAATTTTCTCTTGTAGAAGCTACGAACATTACCTTTAGCACATGCTCGTAACAGTTCATTGTTATTTTTATTTGTTTCTTAGAAACGTCGCTCGAATGTGAGCTGCAATCTCGCTGAGAGCCAGCTGACACGCGAGCGTCGCTGCCTCACTCTGTAAGACATACTGCTGTAGGTTGAACTGCACCATCTGTTACAATACTTTTAAATTATCTAATTTATTAACCGTACAGGTGTGAAGTTGCCAGCTTTCTAATAAATGAGCCTAGTGCTGTTCCACGATGCTGACTGCTTTGTAAAGCGGCACGTTCATGCTTGAGTAAATCGAGTACGTTTAGCAGAATTGCTTTAGAAAAATGCTTGGCGTTACTACGCGGTATGACTTCCTAAAATATTAGGCATTTATAAGTAGTAGCTTTTTTCCAGCCTGCTTAATTAAGAGCTAGCGCCGCCCGCGACTTCGTCAGCAGATTTCCTAAAAAAATGGTTCAACCCTCATTTCAGTTTTTTTATCCGTTTACTGGTGTTTTTCCTGGAAAGGTTGTAAGTGGTCTGTAAGTATTCTGTCGTTTCAAATTTCCTGGTCATTTGCTTCATGATGTACTTTTTGTTAACGGAGCAGATTGGTAAAAACTGTTTTATAGATATAAAACATCATAGTTGAATGATCTTACGGACTTAATATGAACCCATAGGTATAGCAGTGCAGCATTTAAGCACTGAAATATTCATATTGATTTTATTTTTACTAAGGATCAGTAATTCACTGAAAACACCGCATAAGTGTTTCGATCAATAGTGAACACCGGTCATTATCGGCAGTGTGATCAGAAACGAATACTTAGTTTACTTTGAGAGAGTGGCCAAGGACGTGGGCCCAGTGTAATGCGGTCGCTAATGCGTTTGCGTTAAGTGACCACACATAGACTAGCTTAGTAAGATGACGTGACGTAGGTCATGATGTGCTTGCTTAGTGCGGGCGTGGACAGCAATCAGTGTCAATGCAATTTACGTCATTGTAAGCCGGTGTCTACATTCACGGCGAGTCTATTACGAGCCGTGATGGAATTCCCGCGGATGTGTGTCGTCTCTATTTTATGCTCATCCGTAATACTTGGATACTACTTCGCTATAACTGTGCATAAATGTTGACTTATGGGTGTCAGGTAAGGTACGAGCACTGCGCTTTTATGACGCAATTTCCGCGACTTGTTATTAGAGCTCTAGATTCTAGTCGGAGTACTAATTACGGAAGGTTTCGAAGTGTAAATCGTGGGATTTATTGGAATTAAAGTATTTTCTCTGTTGATATACCTAATCCTCTTATTTATGTTACTAAAGGATGAAAGTACATAAACGTATTGATTTCAGATTAATTAATTATGTGTTATAAATTGAAATTGAAACTACCAAGCAGTTACCGCGTAACATTTTAATGATCCGTTACACTTACGCATCGAGCTATAAAATTACTGTTTCATTATGTTACGGAAATCGAGCGTGTGATTTTGTGAAAACGTTACATTTGTGGACATAAGCTGTAATGATTATGGCAGTGCTAATCGGTCAGTTGATAAGATAATGCAGCCCCAATTGATATTATCATCAAATATAGTACTAATACTAGTGCATAACTAAGGAGGGGTTGGACATGTAACAGCGCGAACTTTTCGAGCTATACACAGATTTTTGGAATATCTTTCCATATCTTATATTTTTAATGTCTGAGTTTTGGTTCAATGGTCTTTAAAGTGGTTCACATGTATTAACGGGTTGTTACTTTTCATTTAAAAAAGCCATTACAGAAACTTAAGGATCCACTAACATAGTAA
The DNA here is from genome assembly GCF_004193835.3 of Ostrinia furnacalis. Taxonomy (NCBI): domain Eukaryota; kingdom Metazoa; phylum Arthropoda; class Insecta; order Lepidoptera; family Crambidae; genus Ostrinia; species Ostrinia furnacalis. The sequence continues at coordinate 341,446 of NW_021130422.1, read as the reverse complement.
ATGTATGTATCAGCATAGTTCAAATTCTGCTAACTCAACTCAATGCTGCCTCAACCGAAAGCCCGCGGGTTATAATCCCTTTCATAACCGCTGCTCAACATATCTGCTATTTGTATAGCTAAGTATTGTATAACAGAGAATAGTATTGTGCATTGTTGTGAGATATTAAGTAACGAGAGAATGAAGTTGATAATAATATGTTATGTAATCCATGTAGTGTCCTGTTCGCTGATTAGATAGACGTTTGGTTATCCTTTCAGAGTTTAGGGATATTGTCAGTAAAGTAGAATATGTTACGTTTCGTTTGTTGGTGTCGAAGTTGTAATATTTTTGTTAAAATCGTGTCCACTGTGTCTTGTTGACGTAGCGGGTTACGCGAGTAATAGCGAAGCTGCAAAATTTGAGAAGTTTCCTTCTTTATTTCTGTTCCAATAAGGTTTCCTTGTCCTTGGAACTAACAAAATCTTAGACGTTACTGACTGGATTTTATTTAGGGATAAGGTATATCCGTTGTTCAGAGGTGAAAGGTACGACCTGTGGGACATCTCTAGCCCGCAAAGTACTTCAATTGGCCTGCCATCGAATTTAGAGTAGGAGTGAAACTTACATGTCTCGCGATTCAAGCGAAATGTTTTCGCTTTTGCTTCGCTCCTGTGTAACATTTAATTTTGCATATCATCCAGTTTTAATTTTTGGGGTACCTATGTTGGCCTTGTCTTCAAAAATTGCAGGTTCCTGTTCACGTTTACTTAACATGTTCCTTTTTCTTTGAATCTAAGGCTGAGTTGCACCACCTAACTTTAACGGTAACTATGACGATAACCGGTGCATTTTGTATGGAATTTGACAGATTTTTGACGTTTGTCAAAGTCAAAGTAAGATGGTGCAACCCAGCCTTAGTAAATTGACGATTCCGTGATCTTAGGAAGTCTTAATTCTAACTACTTAATGATCATCATTCATCATTGAGAAAAAGGACGACGTAGGAATGGGTCGGGTTTGTAATGTTGAATTAATTTAATCCAGCGTGAATCTCATTGATACTTCTGCTCAGCCCTGTGACCTTGACCTTTTTCTTCGGGGCCAAGGAGTTGCAAGATTAAAAAGTATTAAACTAGACTGATTTAGATCGATTTTCATCCATCAATGTAGGTACTTTTCCCCTAATTTTGTGTAAATGTATTCAGTAATTGGCTTCAAGTTAGGTACCTAATCTCTAATGAAAATGTTTAAATTAGGTAAAGAACGTTGCAATAAGTGGCTTATAAAATAGTTACTTGACAAACTTTCTAGCATTTAAGCTCAATAGAATGTTTAAGGTATAGGTATACCTACTTCGGAGCTTGGTATAATCAAGGCAGATCAAACAATCAACCCTAACCAAACTGCATACCACTACAAAGTGATTTATTCACACATTTGTGTCCCCTTTTGTCGCAAACCTTTACTTTGAGGGCCTCTCTATCCACCTCCTCCAATTTTCTATCCTCAAATTCAAATCGTTGCCATCAATAAAACGTAATAATGGCATGCAAAAGATAAATTAAGGTAATTTTCAACCGTTAGAATCAAGACTAGTGAAATTATTTAAGAGGATCAGTAGATAAATGGTTCTAATTTGGACCAATTCGTCGATATGAGAAAGTGTTAATTCTGAAAATCTAATATTGTGAGTACCTAAATCACTAGACCCTGCCTGCGGTCATTCGCCCGATGGCTATGATCCTACCCTCGTTTCCGGCGGCCATAACGTAGCAAAGACCGAAGGAGATTATATCGTCGAAGAAACCATTATTCAAACCTTTTTTAATTAAGTTTTAACCGATAAATGCCCTGTAGAGTCATTGAAGTGACGGTAAATTGGGATCTCTTCCCTTTCACCTGATTCAAAAGAGATCTATGTTAACTGTTAATTAGATAAAAATCTGGTTAATTAGGAATAAGGTAACTAAACTAACTAAAGACAGTATTAGTAGCATAAAGCATGGATCAATAATCATATTCATTCTTACATTTACTCCAAATATTGTTGTTTATTGCTTGTTGAATAGTATAAATTGTAAAAAGTAGTCTCTGCAAATTTTAATGCGGACCTCGAATTCTCGATTTGTTTTTACAAAAGATACTTTATACCGGAAAATTGTCGTCGACGGATTCTCGATACTTCAGTCTATCTTTGACAATAAACCACGCGAAAAGATCCGCTCGCGAAATCTGGCAAATTATGATGAAACACACTCGGCAGATTTTTATTTTCTGCGCCTTTTCGTTTGAGCCTTTCTAAGAATTGGACGTTGTGTGACCTACATTATTTACGACCGGCTCGGTTGTCCGGATAAATTAGATAACCGTCAATTGCCGATCTGTACTGCGACAGGCAATTAAGTGCGTACAATAAACCGATAACGACAAAGCCCAAAACAATCCGTCTTGTATTTCTGGGTGTTAATCTATTAGATTGTTAGTTACAAACAGAATATTATATAGTTACCTATTATTGAAATTAGAACAAACAGATACAGTTCAATAATATTCAATATACTACCCTATTATCTTATTTCCCGGGCTTTCCGTCTACAATTGATTAAACATCTACTGATAGATAGGTACCTTAACAATAATTTAATCTCACTCAGATGTCTTTGAAGGACTGTTTAATTAAGTGCTCACTTCGAAGCCAAAATATACAAGTGACGTCACGTAATTCCTTAATTAAATGGGATTTTTATTTTACTGATTGATGTTATCAACGAGGCGCTCTCCTTAGGCGAAACTTGGCACGTTCCTAATCCTCCGTAATTAAATTTTCCCAACAATGTAGGTACATAACTACGACGAAGTATACCAAATAATATACTAACATGAACTTTTACGGTCGCCATCTGGATTCCTGTCAGGTTTTCCCATAGTTTATTGATGTATGAGGCCTCCGTCTGACGAATTAATCCAATGAGTAAATTAATAATACATACTTTTAAGAAACTGGCCTGGATCAATCACATGATAGTTTTTTTTTGTATTTGACTATACAACAAGTATTCTACTCTATTTCTAAAAGTTTTGTAAGCATTGACCTTGGAAAAAATACCTTTCATAGCTGAGATAAAAATCAGCAAATATACTGACCTTTTTACAAAGTTTCTTTGTTCGTACATTCAAATCAGTCCTCAATTGGCCATACAAAGCGTCGCGCACACTCATTTACATAAAGTTAGGTATAGGCAATTCCAAGTTTGTTTAAAAAATATATGATTTCAGTATAGAACCACTCGTTGAATCACCAAGCTGATATAAACATACACATAATAAAGTATAAACATTAACTTTTAAGATTCCCGAAAACACATCCCGTTTCTTTTTATGTGCTAGAATCATAAAATATCATAAAATATTGTAAAATATAAAATTGAAATATGTAAGGTGGAGCTATGCAAAAAAGCTTTCGCGTTAAGTTCCCTATGGGCCCAATAAGCCGGTCGGTGGTATCTTACTGTCTAATTCAATGATCATTTTACTCGAAATTTGGCTTATACTGTCACAGTAACAACTGCCACATAATTTCGGATATAATTTAGTTACAGACCTACACAAACTGAACTTTGTGAATTATATATTTGCGACAGGGACCCATCGCCGGGAACTTTTCGAACAAATTATAATGCTTACTGCAAACTTTACTAGTAGTATTCTCATGGATTGTTCTTTTCTCACAAGTCTCACAAGTCCTTAAGTGAATAGTCGACATTTGTAGAGACATTGGCAATTCAATTTGGGATGCGGGTGTCCCAGTTTTTTTGAAATGTCAATTGAGGCTTCAGAGAATATTCGAGTGAAAAATATAAGAAAAGTTATTTGAAAAGAAAGTTACGAAAGATGAAAGATGTATTATTAACCTACCTACTTATTTATTAAGTATGTACCTATTTCTCTTTTAGTCCAGTAGAATTAGCTTTTAAATCGGAAATAATTCCTACAAAAGATTTTATTGTTTTAATGGCTTCATTGGTTGCCCATTAAGACTCTCCTAAGTTTTCGACTTCAACGGAGTTGTGCTTAAGTGGTGGGGGCCCCCGAAAGGGGCATTTTTTCGGTTTTCCGGTTATACCGCGTAAAGGACTTACCCTATCAAAAAGTGGTCTTCATGACGGTTGAAGGGCACTTAATCCTGCATTGAATAAGACCAAATTCATATGTTTTGGACAAACCGTTCTCGCGCTAAAGTTCGGCAAAGTAGAAAATATACGTATAATTAATGACCCTCTCCATGTCCAATGGCTTGTTACACACCACTTAAGCACAACTCCGTCGAAGTCGAAAACTTAGGAGAGTCTTAATGGGCAACCAATGAAGCCATTAAAGCAAAAAAATCTTTTGTAGGAATTATTTCCGATTTAATCAATTTTTGTGTTTAATTCTACTGGCCTATTTATAATTTTCTCAAACTAAATGTTTGTAGAATTGTGTGAAGTATTTTTGAGAAAGTTGTGTTATATTTGGTGTGCCCAGTAAGTATTTACATTACATAAGTAGTTATTCGTGTCTCACTCTCTATAATTAGTTACCCTTATCTTATCTTCGTAGTCATATCTGGATAAACAATAGTATTAATTAGGATGCAATGCAACGTGCATTGAAGACATACTACCTAGGCTTCTGTAGGTAATCCAGTTTCGTCATTTGTGTCAAATGAATACATATTTAAAGATATTAATACCTATGTTATTTTTTGTCAATCTAGGAATCAATAAAATATAAATCTAAAAGGTTTTAGATACCTAATTATTACATAAATAATTCGTAACCTAACTAGCTCATGGCCACAGCTCTACTTCGATCATTTCAGCCAAATGACGTCCACTGCTGGACAAAGGCCTCCCCAAGGTTTTCCATATGAACGGTCCTGCGCTGCCCGCATCCAGGTTCTTCCCGCGACCTTTATCGAATCGTCGGTCCACCTAGCTCTACTTATGGTTCTGATTATTGATAAATAATTCAGGAGCTGGGTAACTTAGTTAAATAAACGAAGCTTGTAATGTCCAAAGGCCGTTCTTGCCTTTATAACTCTATCGGCTTGCAAAAGTCCAGTTAATCCTTAGTCGCCGTTGGCTTAGCAAAATTGTTGTTAATCTTCTTCTTAACAGACTTTTTGGCCTCGCTTTTCAACGTTTGGTGTTAATTCCTTAGTTAATCCACTTCGAATTTTACTCCATATTTTCAGAATATTATCCACAATATCCTCGACTGGCATGTATTTGTTTGGGTTACTAAAAGTTTAGGTATGTATGTACGCCGCCGCATACGCCGCTTTACGAGAATTTATGTGTTAAGAAGGTGCCAAGTCTATTAAGGCACTGCTGTCTTCCTATTTTGTTTGTCTAATCGCACTTCAAAAATGTTTAATGCCAACTTATCTTTTGATACGGTACGTATATGTATACTCAAATAAGTTTTAACTCATTTACAAAGAAGCATGTTAGTCTTCGTCTATTGTATGTAACATTTGTTTGTTATTTTTAACCAAAGTTGACTAAGTATTTTTGATATGATTGCATACATTTTTCACTTGTATGCATGACTAGTGGCCGCCCGCGACTTCGTACGCGTGGATCCCGTTTTACCCCCTTCATCTATCTTACGCGGTTTAGATTTTTTCATACAAATGTTTTTTCCCGCTATATCCTGTTGTAACTAAGCTTTAAGTTTACTAAGATACCTGCATGCCAAATTTCAAGCGTCTAACTTAAGCGGTTTATATTTTTCATGCAAATGTTTTTTCCCGCTAACTCCCGTCCCCGTGGGAATTTTGCAATATCCTGTTGTAACTAAGCTTTATGTTTACTAAGGTACCTGCATGACAAATTTCAAGCGTCTAACTTAAGCGGTTTAGATTTTTCATACAAAAGGATTTACCCGCTTATTCCCGTTCCCGTGGGAATTCCTAAGTATCCTATAACCTGCCCAGGAGTATGAAGAATAATTGTACCAAGTTTCGTTAAAATCCGTCGAGTAGTTTTTGTTTCTATAAGGAACATACAGACAGACAGACAGACAGACAGACAGACAGACAGACAGACAGACAAAAATTTTACTGATTGCATTTTTGGCATCAGTATCGATCACTAATCACCCCCTGATAGTTATTTTGAAAATATATTTCATGTACAGAATTGACCTCTCTACAGATTTATTATAAGTATAGATAGATTAAAATTGCTGCGTTTATGAGAGCATTTGACTGCCAAACCAATAAATACTCTTCATTGTACACCACACAAAGAACACAGTTACTAAACAACAAACAGCACAGTATGTTACTTTTTATCTAAAAGCAATCTCTTTCATTAGACTCAATAGATCTTATTTCTAGCGCATGGAATTAAAGAAAGCATTTTATTTATAAAAGACAGCGTTAAATGGCATATCCGTGCGTGTCTGTCAGATCGCATCTGTACGCTTTTTATCTCTTCCATCTAAGAAAGACTATTATTGTAAAAAGTGCCTACTGAAAATCCACATAAACTTCTTTGAATAACATCTGATTCTGTATAATTATGAAACGAGTAGTTGAATAGATTTGCTCAGAGAGAAATGGTTAAATCACTATAGAGATATTTTTTCAGAGGCACAAATATTTCACACTATGTAATAAAATCACAGCATTGATTGAAATAAATGGAGGAGATCCAAATCCGTTTTTATTGAGTGCTATCATATGAAACACTTACTGCCTCCCAATACGAACGAATTGTCGAGGGTACACACATTCGCCTGGATAGTTTCAGGCATTATCATAAAAACTTTATGGACCGAATCATGGTGCCTTTTATTAACCGACGAAATAAGAAAGATTAGAATAAAAGTATGCATTGGGGTTTGTAGAGATACATATAATAAATCACATAATCTCAAACCATGTTTTCGTTTCATCCATTCACTTAATATGTATGCGAGTCGAAAGAAAGTGGCTGATAAAATTTTATCTTAGATACATAAAGAGTAAACTAAAATATTTAGTGTGAAGTATACTCGTAAACAAATCTTTATAAAGTGTTAATTGCACATTGCCATGCCATGGTACTACGGTAGTACAAAAATAAACTCGACCGACTAAATCACAATATTTTTACATAATAAAACAGGCAGCTACTCAAGTTTATTTATGTCGTTATCGTTTACGCTTACCTACTTACTGAATCTTTGTAATACCTATCGGTAAAGTTTACAAAAAGTAATCAAACTTTACTCAAAGTGTTTTGCATACAATATTTTTACAAAAATAAATTCTTGGAAACAGGTATAACTCTGAATCCCAAAAACCGTTACTCCCACAACTTAATTTTTGTATTAAAAGTGCTGGTCATATTCGTAATAGACTTTGAAATCTGTGAACTTTAAAAAATCCTACTTTCAACTTACAAAAAAGTGACTTGATGGGACTAGGTAGGTACAATTTCATGCATTTTCCAGTCGGAAAAAAGAAGGTAGGTACCACAGCCTGTAACTGGCTTAAAAGTAGGTACATTTAAGATACTGAAAATAGTTTTCCTATTTGCTCTTCTTATTTAGACTTGTTTAAAATTAAAAAGTTTGTCGCGAGTTATTTGATAACAAACATAGTTCAGCTAATCTTTCTTTAGTTTAAGCGCGGCCTATTAAAAAGTATTAGCGATGCCGCAGCACTGGAGATTAATGCGTGCCTCACACGGTACATTAACGGGGTTAAGCCTTCTCGCTATACTTGTGAGCCTCTTTATTGGGTCACGTCGGGACTTTGCAATTCACAACACTCGATTGACGCAAGTTACTCATTACGTGCGTGCTGTAACGCAATTAACGACGTTTCGCTCCGTTTTGGTATCGACACCCCTAACTCTATTGCAAGATGTAATTTTGTTCAAACAATCAGACATGCGATTCTTTTTCAGATGTTTGAATGTTTCTTTCTACTCAACTAGTTTTGTGTAGAATAGTTTATCTATACTTAGGTATAATAATTCTGTACATGAAATATATTTTCAAAATAACTATCAGGGGGTGATTAGTGATCGATACTGATGCCAAAAATGCAATCAGTTAAATTTTTGTCTGTCTGTCTGTCTGTCTGTACCTATGCTTCTTATAGAAACAAAAGCTACTCGACGGATTTTAACGAAACTTGGTACAATTATTCTTCATACTCCTGGGCAGGTTATAGTATACTTAGGAATTCCCACGGGAACGGGAATTAGCTGGAAAATCATTTTGTATGAAAAATCTAAAACCGCTTAAGTTAGACGCTTGAAATTTGGCATGCAGGTATCTTAGTAAACTTAAAGCTTAGTTACAACAGGATATTGCAAAATTCCCACGGGATCGGGAGTTAGCGGGAAAAAACATTTGTATAAAAAAATCTAATTCACGCAAGATAGATGAAGGGGGTAAAACGGGATTCACGCGTACGAAGTCGCGGGCGGTCGCTAGTTTAACAATATAATAATATTTACTTACATTATTATTAAGTTCATCAATCATAAAAAAGATCTATAACCCAGGTACATAACAATAGAGATTGTTCCACAAATACTATCTAGCACCGATTAGCGAGCAAACCGCTTACATTATGCTAATACACATTTACATAAAGCAGATATGGCTAACGATCCCATGTAAAAGGAAAACTTTTTTACGGTTTAACAATCGTATCATCGGATCATTGTTTGAAATATTTTCTTTATTTAGATTCAAGTTAAATAGGTTATGAGATTATTAGTGAAAACAAAATGTCGATGTTACTGCAATTGATTGAAATTCAGGCGATAAGTTTGTTTTCATTAATGGTGATGGAGTCAGTCAGTCAGTGTCAGTCGTTGTCTCATTATTATAAAACCTAAGTGCTGACGATACAAATGTCAAACTGTCCATCACTGGATCCTAGCGCCATCCCGTCACGCGTCATTTGAATTTTTCATTGGATATCGATCACAAATTGAAATGTTTTTGTTGTTAACTTTTCTTTTAGCTTCACTTACGTCCATAGTGTTTGCATGACAAGAGACTGTCATGATTTATTCATCGCTAAGGCTGGGTTGCACCATCTTACTTTAACTTTGACAAACGTCAAAAATCTGTCAAACTCCATACAAAAAACACCGGTTATCGTCATAGTTACGGTCAAAGTTAGGTGGTGCAACTCAGCCTAAGGGTACCTGAAACTTGCCTACCCACGTCAATACAAACTTATCTCACTTGATCAAAAATGGGACAGCTAGTGGTATCTGTCATTTACGTTTACATTCGAAATATATGTGGGATTTATTTATTAGCTTGATCAAAACAGTTTAATAGTGGAAGAAAATAGACACCTCTGCGTATTTAAGGTAATCACTGTCCCATGTGATTATGTGTTGGAGGCAGAGTAAGACTATTTGATGAAGGTTTACCGGTTAAATCAAACATCCTCAAACTTATTGGTCATGTTTTTCGGTTTTGGGTGGACCTCTGGCGGGGGGCCAGGATATTTTAGTATATTCGCACATACGTTTAGCCCTTTCATCTCTTGAACCTATTTACGAGTACGGTGAATTTTTCATTCGTAAAAAGCAAAAGTCTATGACTAGGCTAACATCGTAGAACCTACTTCTTTATGGAATCTAATTGTACGTTTAGAACCCCCGTTAGTACTTTTGCTAAAGTACCTACCTGCCAGTCTCAAGGGTCGCTGTAGAGTTGGTGTAAGTTTGGGCACCACTGGTTTAGACAGTCCTTGCTTCCCGCTTGAGGATTATTAATTATCGAACGCCTGTGGTTGCGTGCAAGTATCGAAGGGAGCCGGTCACTGCCCTGGTGGTTTGTGCCAAACCAATTATTTTCCTTTGTAAATTAAGAAATACTGAAATTGTTAATATAATTCATATAATTTGCCATATGTTTGTCTCGAAGCCCTTGTAGGGCCCAAAAGATAAGGAGACATGTAAATTGCCCCATAAGAAAGAAAGAAACCTATATCTATAAATTAGCTATTATTATTCTAAGAAGTCTATATTTCATAATACTTGGTCTTGGATACTTGCCATGATCTTGTTCAATAAGCCTACAAGTGTAGGACCTATCTATTCATTATTCCTCTAGAGCTGCCGCTCAGTATCTGGGAGTTGCTAGGGAATGAAGATATTTCATGTGTTGTCCCAAAAGTAAATCAACCATAACATTCCTAGTAATTATAAGCATTCCAAGTTCCACATGAATGAACATATTATTAAGTTTCTTAATTTAGGTAATATTTAATCCTATATTACATAACTCAATAATATACGTCACTAGCGACTTCGTACGCGTGGAACCCGTTTTACCCCCTTAGGGGTGGAGATTCGTAAAATCCGTTCTTAATGAGCACCTACGTTCTAAAAGAAACCCCCATGCAGAGACTCCTGGCACTTGTAGTTTCTGAGATAATTACGAAAACTCCTCAAACGGTCGCAGGCGGATCAATTGGCGGGACGAAAACAGACGAGTGTCTCCGAACAATGGTCAGTGTCTCTACCATGAGTTTACCTACCGAGCATCTCGCTATCGAGGGCGTAAAAAAATGTATGGCAAATTGTACAGCGCCTCTAGCGGTTAGTAGCTGAACCACAGCAAAACTAAAAACACTACCATGAGTTCATCTCAAATCGTTAGGTAAAAAACCTATCTAATTGAATACGATAGCGACTTAAGTTTTTATTAAGTTTCATACAAATAACTTACCATGAGTTGCAATTTTCAAAGATGTCATCGAAAAATACCTTAGCTGTCACAGTAACGTAACTCACTGGCTTATTGACCAGTGTGCCTACCATGAGTTTACGTTAGGTGTGCTCGCTAGCGACTGCGTAAAAAAATGACATTTAAATGTATGACATATTGTGCAGCGCCCCTAGCGGCTACTTTCAAGAAATACAATCTTCATATAATTTTTTGACGTATTCGCTAGCGAGCTCACCTAACGTAAACTCATGGTAGGCACACAGACCAGTCTATAATGCTGGCTTAACAAACCCTGCTGTAAAGTTCGTACAGGTTCGGTATTTATTTTTAGACTAACTGTGCCCCACGATGTTACCCGCGGCAAAACGTAGCCTATGTGTTAATACAGGGTGTCTACTAACTCTAAACCAAATTTTATTAAAATTACTCCAGCCGTTTAGACGTTAAGAAGAAGCAGCAAATTAACATACCTACACACTCACAAACTTTAGCCTTTTATGAATGAGTTTTTATTTCTTTAAAGATTTTACGCTATGGAGGTAAAAACAATTTTTCATGTGGTTTTTGGTATTCATGTCACAGTGTAGCTCAGGTAGGTATAGTTTCTATCAATGTAAGCGAGAAAAAACTGCAACATTTTGGCTGAATCGATAACAACTTTTTGGTAGAAAAAGTTGTTTACCCTACTCGTTATCGTTTTAACAGTTATTTTTAACTAGGTACAAAACTCACTTCATAGTTACATAAAATTTGTTTTCTTCTAATAAAATGAGTATTCCAACTGAATGAATGAAATTTGACTTTGCAGACGTTATGTAAAAATGTTCAAGTTTAACTGACTTTATTAGCCAATATCGGCGTTCCAACTTGAACCTTTTATGCGTAGTTATATTGGAGGTAAGTTGATTTATAAAATGTCTTAGAATTGAGAAGTTCGTTCGTTTCAGCCGAAAGACGTCCACTGCTGGACAAAGGCCTCCCCCAAGGATTTCCACAAAGACCGGTCCTGCGCCGCTCGCATCCAGGCGCCTCCCGCGACCTTCACCAGATCGTCTGTCTACCTAGTAGAATTGAGAAGTACGAGTACCTATAATAAATACATGGGCAATTTTGAATTGGATATAATAATATTCAGTCAATTAGGATTGGAAAATAACTCCACACTATTATTCAATCAATTAGCAGTCAATTTGGTGTAGATTTTCATTCTAGTATTTCGGTTTCTTTGACTTTTAGACAAGGTGAGTTGCTAAAAATAAACAAAATAGGTCTGTGTAAATTGTACTACTATTCACTGTTTTGGTAAACCAACCCTTTATTCAAGAGAAAATGTTAGCAAAAACGTGTTAAGTAAACCGTTTGTTCAAGCACTTGTTTACCTGTTTTTGATGTTGTAAAGGAAATGGAAGTAATTTCCACAACGCTCACAGCATTGAGAATGTCAGTAAACGAAATGGTTATAGCACTTTGATTTCCCCGTGATAATGGTGGATGTGTGCGTTTATATCAAGGGGGTTAATCTTAATAAAGGTTGAAATCGGCTGTAAACGGGCGATGGCCGAGGTGTGAAAATATTTGGCTTCATTACGACACTGTTGCCGCGAGGCAAACGTTTGCACTCGCGTAGTTACAACAGAACCTCTATTGAACCCGCTTTAATTGCAGGGCTTAAACAATATAGTCATTCGACGGGTGACCAAAACATAATGGATTATATTTTTCAGCGGCATTGTGAGTCGGTTTTCTGTCGGCGACATTGTGTTGGATTAGTGGCAGTAAAATTAGTTGAAAGTATCAATTACGATCAAAGATTTTTCATTTTTGAAACTGCAGTAGATATAAGAGCTTTATTTGGATCAATTTAGATAATAAGTAAAATTTGTTAAATATTTTTTACAGATTCCTCCTTCTTCTTGAGTGAACAGTAAAGAGACTATTAAAAACTTTCGTACTTAGTGCTATGTGAACATAAAAAAAGATATGCAGTGAACAAACAGAGTGACGTAAACCAAGTGAAGTGCAATAACCGATAGTGCCCTAACTCTTTTATCATGCAGAACTAGTGAAACAATAGTGTCCTAACTCAAATTTTGTACATTTTGTGGCAGATTGTGTAGTGCCATTGCTTAGTGACAAAAGATAGTGATGTCTGCGTGCGTGGTCGAGGAAGGCCGCGAGGAGGGCGGCGGCCCATGCGTAGACGCGGGCGCGTCTGACGTCACAGTCGAGCGCACGCGCAGGGAGGTTCTGATGAGCGGTCGCGGGCGGCGCGCGTGCTCCGAGCAAGGGCCGCATCCTACGATGCATTTGCGTAAGTTTATTATGATTTCCTATAACCTATGCTAAAATTAAGGAATGCCTTGAACCATAATATTAAGCTGAACAGTGTGTAATAGGTGCTATTTTGTAAAAACAAAAGTGTACTCCGACTAGACAAGTAACAACATTATAATATGCAACTTGAAAATCACTCTTGATCCACATGATCTGAAATTACTATCAAAAAACTCAAAAAATACTTTTGTTCAGTTGTCCTCTTTTTAGTTAGCAGGATATTGCATTTTAATTTTCACGATTGTTCGATGAAAAACATGTTATCAGCTTCGGAAGCTTATTGCGCCTCATAAAACAGTGTTGTAATACCCAAAAAAAAAAAGATAAAGGAACTTTTGGCTACCATCCTTTCCATTTTCAATATTTTTGTGCTACCGCACTACTGCTTTTCATTCAAGGTGATGTCAAAAGAAATTCTTTTAGTCGCCAATGTCTTCTCTTTTGGAAAGCTTATTGAAATCTGGGGGCACGGCAGTGCCCCCACCAAGTCGAGCAAAAAAGCGGCACGGCCGTACCATCCTTTTCTCGAAGCAATTCAGGCCATTTTCGACCGCCTGTAACTTCGTTGTGGATAAAACTAAAAGGCTGATTTTTCATTAGCTATGCAGGCATTGTAAAGACACGGTATATTTAAAATTTCATTCAATTTGAACCAGTAGTTTAAGAATTATAACGGTGCCTCTACCATGAGTTTACCTACCGAGCATCTCGCTATCGAGGGCGTAAAAAAATGTATGGCAAATTGTACAGCGCCTCTAGCGGTTAGTAGCTGAACCACAGCAAAACTAAAAACACTACCATGAGTTCATCTCAAATCGTTAGGTAAAAAACCTATCTAAATAAATTCGATAGCGACTAAAGTTTTTATTAAGTTTCATACAAATAACTTACCATGAGTTGCAATTTTCAAAGATGTCATCGAAAAATACCTTCGCTGTCAAAGTAACGTAACTCACTGGCTTATTGACGTGTGAAAAGCAAAATAAAATTGTGGTTTTAGGTCATTTTAAGTGTTTTCTTTATTAAATTATATCGGAAAGAAGTTTATTACGATGGAACATGTTATCAGCATGTTGGCAGACCTCCCACTAGGTGGACCGACGATCTGGTGAAGGTCGCGGGAAGAACCTGGATGCGGGCACATTGTGGAGATCCTTGGGGGAGGGAGAGGATGCTGCGTTTCCCAGAGATATGCGAGGGAATTGTGTCGTGCGAAGATGTCTAGCTGTGCTGTGAAAATGTGTGCGGGTTTCCACCAAAGCTGTGCGAGGAAAATGTATCGTACGAGGATGTGTAGCAGAGATTTGAAAATGCTCATTAGTGTTGTACAGCCTGAGCCTTTTCTACCAGAGATGTGCTGACCGAGGCGAGGTAAATGAAGCGATTCTATTGGTTCTTTACAAACACATCCTTCGCTACGCATCCTCACACATCTCTGGTGGAAACGCAGCCTTACGAGATCATGATAGAAAGCTAATCCGACAATGAATATGTATTTTCATAAGTTGAAATTTACTTTTGTTTTTAATCAGTGCGATGGCCAAGTCAATATATTTATGTAAAACGTTAAAGATTTCCTGGCCTGGACTTGGTATTACATGGATGGATCTCACAACTTTTTACCGTAGAACAACTGAGTTGCGAGACTTGGTTTTTTTGACAAGTATTGTTTTTGATGGGATGTACTTGTCCATAACAATCTAACTGTTTGCATTTGACAAGCTTCACGTTTGAAAGGATGAAAAGAAATCAAATCGTTATTATTACACGAAAATATTCAGACGAACGGCCATTGGTACGAGATTGGCTTTGACTGCCACAAAGGTCTGAGATAGGATGAAATGCAAGTATCTGAGACGCTGTGTGGGATATCGCGACCCTCGTTGCGTGTGTCAAAGTAGATTAAATGATCAAATTTCTTATTTCACTTCTCGTCTTTGAAGGTTTATCGTTTGTATATGAGTATATTTGCTTTTAATGTGACATGCGGTTATCATCTATATCTATAAAAACGAAGGGTCACGGACTGACTGATTGACTGACTGACTGATTGACTGACTGACTGACTGATTGACTGACTGATTGACTGACTCGCTCACTGATCTCAGAAACTACAAGTTCTAGGAGTCTCAAAATTAACATGGGGGTTCCTTTTAGAACGTAGGTGCTCACTAAGACTTTCAATTCAACCCCTAAGGGGATAAAACGGGGTCCAAAATTCAACCCCTAAGAGGTAAAACGGGGTCCACGCGTACGAAGTCACAGGCAGCCGCTAGTACATGTAGTACGGTGCATTTCGTTTCAATGTGACATGCGGTTAACATCATCTCATCTATATGAATCAGTTTCAAATTAGCGACTGAGAATTTATTTAAATGTTCTAGAAGGCTTATGTTATGGATGAAAGCACATCAAGCTAAACACAGTGGCGTCTTATTTCGTTGTAATTTATGGTCTATTTTGCAACAAAAATGTAAGTCTGATATGCATAAGTAGTACTTCTCATTTCAAAAGGTTGACTGTATAGCGAATGTACTCGTATTTTCAACATCGGTCGGGAAGTAGGGTTGTTTAAAACACTTAAGGAACCGACTTTTACGACTGAATGATTTATTGAGATTTATTGCCATTGAGGGGAAAATACGCGCAACAGTTTTTATTTCTACGGAATAACACTAAACCGAAATAAATGTGTTATAGCGGAAGGTATAAAATCAAATCTTTTTATCAAGAAATGTGCCTTAAAAGTGAGTTATAGCGTGGTTATAGTTTGTTTTAAGTTTTTACTAATAAAGTGATCTCGTTCGTAAATACACGCTTTAATTGAATACAGCAAGACCCACAAGATTTGATGTGATTTTACAGTTAGTTTACTAAACTTCAAATTTTGAATTTAGTTATGTTTAGTTAGTTTTATTTAGTTAATCGTCTGCATAATGATGCATTTATATAAGTCCGTAGTGCGTGTCCCTTAACTCGTGTATCTACGTACCTTATAATTTCTCGTTGACACGTTATTTTAACGTTTAATAATGTTTTTCATGATTACAGGATTATAGCTCAGGCGTGACGTTTTCAAAAGGCTGAATTTTAAAAGGAATGGTTAGGCTGCTTTATGCTACGTCTTTTACGCTTTAATGTTAGCTAATTTGCATGTAAAAAGGCGATGAAAGCTTGGCAGGGATCAATAAGCTGTAAACTGGCCGCCAGTTGATTAACGCCATTCTGTGGCCTCTAATATCGCCTAAACGATTTTAGTGTTTAGTGCTATTTTAAGCTAAAGGATAAGAGACCTCATATTTATAATAATACTAAAGTTATTTGTTTGAGAAAGTTAATTACAGCGATTTATCGTGTTTCAAACAGAGTGATGTACATTTTGTAGAGCCAAACTAGTTTGTTTGAATGAAACACACCTAAGTACAAACACGACCGTCTTTCAATTGAATGTATTGAGAGCTAACCCCACTCCATAGTAGAGCGCTTCAAAGTAAGGGAAATGTAGGATTTCGATGTGTAGTTGAGTTAGAAAACGTTGAGTAGATAGATACGAGCATAGCTGGGCACCGTTAATCAAATAGTTAACTTCGTTAATCGTTAAACCGTTAATAAAAAAATTAACTTCGTTAAACGTTAAAACGTTACATTTAGCAAGAGTTAACGCAAGTTAAAGTTAATCGTTAATCCGTTAACACATTATAATAAAACGAAAAAAATAATTGTATGCAAGGTTCAAATAATTTCGAAAGCTTGTATCGCGCATGGAATTTATTCCTCTTTTTAGCCAGATTGTTTTGAAAGTTCCAACTCCACTGCCAGACAGTTTTTTTTAGGATAGCTGCCAAAGCCACGATGACCCAAACTTCATAATCCACCAACATTCTAACCTATATTGGGAGCATACGCTGACAAACTTTCAGCTTTTATAAAATGACGTTGGTCTGGCGTTCACCATCTCTTAGTCTATTCTATAGTATCTCAATCTCAGAGCCTTGGTTCAATTACAATACAATTTAGCACCAATGTGCTCGAAAAGACAAATCCAACAAACCCAAATTCGATGCGATTCCGCCGTTTCATTTAGGAGTTCCTATGGCCGCCTCCTGACTCCATCATTAGACCAGCTCAATGGTACCACAACATTGCATTTTCATCGTACTTACATAATATATACCAAATTGCAACTTAATCGGTTGAGGAGAACACTGGTCTTAAATTCAGTTGCAAGATTTGTCCCACACATACTAACAAGTGAAGTTTTATGCTTGTAAATAAATAAAAAATAAATAAATAGCATTTTTATCGTTTCTTTTTGGTTACATAAACTGTTGTTGGGTTCTGGAAGTTCTGGAAGCCCGAACGTACTTGTCAGACAGAACGCGTTTTTCTAGTGTTTTTCAGCGTGCCTGCTGTATCGTTTTAGTAAATAGTAGGTACTTGATTAACGATTAACGGACTTAAGATAATTTAACGGAAGTTAACGAGTCCGTTAACATTTTTTAAAGTTAACTTAAAAGTTAATCCGTTAATGGAAATGTTAACTTCGTTAATTAACGATTAACGGATTAACGAGTTAATGCCCAGCTATGGATACGAGGTATTACCTAAAGGTGTTCTTTGATATAAACAGGATTAAAATATAAACTTTTATTGCCTTCAATTTGTTTGTACCGTAGGCGTCAGCTGTAAGTGTAACAAAATCGCATTAAACTATTAAGGATATAATCTAACTAATATGTACTTAATGTGGCTTCCGAAGCATAAAATTATGTTCTTATCGGATAATCTCGTTGATTCAAGCCTTAATTGTTCTGGTCAAACTGGGAATTTACTTCTGACCACTGTACCCCAGCTGGAAGACGAACTAATTAACAAACTAATTATCGGCGTCTAACTCTACTTCTTGGACCAGAAGTGTTTACTGGCCTTTGTTTATTTACTTGTCGTCCAAGTGAGTTGGGCCTACGATGTGACATAAAAGCATGACTTAGGTAAATATTACCATTAATTAGTGACACGCGTGTATGTTATAAATATAAATATTTGATTGAGGAAACAGCATGTGACACGAGTTACAAAGTTATAAATAAATAAGGGATGATATTTTAACACGATGATGTTCAAAACTTAACTCATGTTAATTATAGAGTACATTTCAACCCTGTGAGTATTCGATTATAAGGAATTTAATAACAAAGTCATATGTGTCATCTTATGTTATGAGCTTAAATTAAAGTCCTACCCACTCGTAGTAAATTAGTTATTTTTGCAAGTCTTTGTCTCCAATAGGACAGATCCTATCTTCGCAGTCAGCATTTATTCATCGGTCTCCCGTCGCTGATTTATTTAAACCTGAATGCTATCTCATTGATATTGGTTTGTCACTTGTTTTAGAAGATATGCTTGACTCGACAGCCGAGTAGGTATTATTAATTAAACGTCATGTTCAGGAAAATTAATATTCTACACAGTAATACTCGTATTAAGAACTGAGACAGATTCCAGCCCACATTAACGTTACGAGAATTGATAGTTGGCGGTTAAAGTCAAACATTTGAAGCAAATGTAATAACAGATAGCTTTGTTTGAAGTCAAATACAGGACAAGGTGATATTAAATTAGAAATTGTTATGTATAATATAACAAGATATTTGTGAACTTTGAAAATTCTTAATATGGACGAAAGCTTTTGATAAGCTCATTATAGAAAATGTAACTTACCCCGCAATTTTGACCAAAATAAAACTCGCTATAAAACAATAAGTTAAATGTTATTTTTACATAGATCGATAAAAGATGAAGTACCCTAACATTATAATCAACTTTTCAGTATTAGTCAGAACAATTATACTGTCCAATAACAGTTATATTAAATAGAGTGCGTGTTCCACGAAATGTTTATGCAAACTGTTTTCATAGTAACCGTTGTTTATAATCGTATTTAGTTTTATATTCATGTCTCAATGACGTTATAAAACTAGGTTATGTTGTGAAGCTTTGTTTTTACAATAATGACAAGATAACAATAATTCACGTGAAGATAATCTCATTTTCAGATCCAGTTATGAAATGAAAAACAGTATTTTTTATACGTATAATAAATTAAGAATTTTTGTCACTCAGTTTTTATAAAAGGATTACTACAAGCCTCAAAATAAAGTAAGCTTATCTGTAATTTTAATCAGTGCTCGAAGCTTTTAGTGAAAAACGTTCGGCAAAAAAGTTTATTCGAAAGAGTTGTTCTTCATTACTACATTTTTAGTTTATCTCTTTCCATTTACGAAATCCCTGAGGCCATGCAGGTGCTAGGTCTCATGTGCTAGGTGCTAAGTTTATTTGTTCATGTTTTTATTTGCAATATGTTTAGATAGATATAACACACTAACTTTATTGTACACCACACAAGACAAGAAAAGAGAGAAAAATACAAAAGATAGGGAACAATTTAGCCGAGCTTATCGCTATATCGATCTCTTCCAGATAACATAGAGGACAGTTTTTTAGAATAGGTAAAAAGGCAAAGGCGGTTTAGTGTTGTGATATTCAACCCTGTAAGTTTTGTTGCCAATATACTAAAATACCTACGTTCGTCACTACAGACGCCCTAGGTGATTAATTAATCATACAATATTAATCCTAAGTCTCATTGTTATCATTGCCATGAGACTAAGGCTGAGTTGCCTAACTGGTGCATTTTGTATGGAGTTTGACAGATTTTTGACCTTTGTCAAAGTTAAAGTAAGACCGTGCAACCCAGCCTAAACGTTGGTTAGCTAGACCATGTGACCTAACGAAGCTTGTACCTACTCCATGTCGACAGAAATTGGCAATCTTGCAAACAAATAAGGCTGCCTAAAATTGATACCGAATTGCCTATGTTCACAATGTTGTGATGGCCTCGTATTTACGCGGGGATTTATCCTTTTAGCTTCTCAGTATGATTTTATATTTTAGTTTCTGGGAAAATGTTCACTTCAGTTAGTATAACAGTTATCACTGACTAGTGGCTGCCCGCGACTTCGTACGCGTGGACCCCGTTTTACCCCCTTAGGTGAAGAATTTTGTAAAATCCCGTCTTAGTGAGCACCTACGTCCTAGAAGGAACCCCCGTGCAAAATTTAAGACTCCTAGCATGTTTTTATCCACAACGAGGAAGATTTTTCTGAGATTTCGTGATGAGTGAGTCAGTCAGTGACCTTTCGCTTTTATAAATTTAGATTTATTATAATAGTCACTTTGATAAAAAAAGTTGGCAAAACAGTGCTAGTTTAAAAAGTGCGTCAATTGACTTACGGTGACATCTACTCCATTGTGACTAACTTAACCATTATTTCTCAGAACACGGCACGGCCCACCTGTGGGGTGCCAACAGCGGCCGCCGGGGTTGGAGTCGCAAGCGCACGTCGGCACCACAGATGAGCAATCCACACGGATCCACGCCGCGCGTCGCGCTCGTGCTGCGCTCGCGCCGAAGCTGGCCGGTCGCGCCGCAGTCCTACCGCAGGTACGTAAAATATAAGGCATTATAACAGACTAGTCTGACCTTTCTTTCCCACCACTGCATCTCGTATAGCCAGGATCTAAGTTAGCTAGGTCTTCAATAACCACAGGTACTAGCTAAACATAGACACTAAGGCACGAAACTGCGTTAAACGGATGCCCACTCGGTTATACGAGGGCAATACGCGGGTGCCCGCGCGGGGGACTTTCGTATAAAACCGCGCGGGCGTCGTAAAATATAAGAGACTAATCTGACCTTTCTTTCCCATCACTGCATCTCCTGTATAGCCAGGATCTAAGTTAGCCAGGCTTCCAATAACCACAGGTACCAACTAAACATAGACACTAAGCAAAGCCATAGAAAGGGTTGAGCGAATGTAGCTTTTGTGCCTTGAGTACATGGACTTGATACAACTAACAGCGGTGACACAGTGAGCAACCCGCACGGCTCCACGCCTCGGGTCGTGCTTGTGCTGCGCTCGCGCCGAAGCTGGACGGTCGCGCCGCAATCCTACCGCAGGTACGTGCCATAATAAATACAAGGCATTATACGGGACTAGTCTAGTCCCTGTACTCGTATTGCAAGGATCTTACTTAAGTAGGCCTCTAATAACCACATTTACTAACTAAATATAGATACTAAAGAAAGCCATAGAAAGAGTTGAGCGAATGTAGCTCTTGTGTCTTGAGCACATGGACTTTATACAACTACTTTATCCGGGGCTGGAGCCGCGAGC
This sequence comes from Ostrinia furnacalis, assembly GCF_004193835.3. NCBI lineage: Eukaryota > Metazoa > Arthropoda > Insecta > Lepidoptera > Crambidae > Ostrinia > Ostrinia furnacalis. The sequence goes on along the minus strand of NW_021130422.1, from coordinate 320,150 downwards.
GCACGTCTGCTCTATATTTTTTAAGCAGAATATATTTTTTTCACCCCTAATGGCGTTAATCAAGCGAAGTATGAGATCAACTAGCATGCGGAGACGTATACACTAGACACTAATTGTGTCCATGTGAAGTTGCTTCCACTTGACACATTCGGGTCACAACAATATGTATTTGGTGTAGGTACGGAACTAGAAACTTAAACTTGACAGTTGCGGACAGTAACATGGACAAACAATAGTCTGCTTTCCTCTGCCACACACAATACTTATGGTTTCCTATGATGCCGTGTCCATCACAAAAACAACTGCTACCGGACTACTGCCTGTATGCACGGCCTAAGATTTTGTCAAATCAATAACAAACACGGCGGAAGGGTTCATGTTTCAATTAGATGCGAGCAAGTACGATATTATCAATATAATATAGAGTTGCATTATGGTCGTAGCAACCGTAGTAGCCGTAGCGGTGTAGTTTACCCGTAGTCCGTTGATGATTATGAGGACGTAGCGCCGCGATAGCACGCGCCACCGGAGCTTACCGGAGATTCACACTTTAATAGCGTACGTAGTATGTTCCCTAACAGAGATAATTTGCTTGAAAGTTTTATGTAAGTACCTACCTAAAATATAGGTTAACTTTAAAACAATAAGTATAGCAATGAATAATACCTAATAAGTTTTATCTTTTGACTGAAAAAGATAACCAATAAATAAATGTAGCCAGGAAATAGGAAGCGACGAACAAAAATCAAGAATAAACAACAAGTTGCTGAATAATGTTTATTTGTATCATTTCTGTAGCAGAGTTAAACGTATTTATGTTGCACGTGGCGCGGCTTTGCAAGACAATTTAGAAGTGGCGATAGAATATTAATCCACGGCGTTGGTTTATCCATAGCGTGCTTTACCGCCTATTGTTTAGTGTCCTTTGTTGTTTTACATTGGAAACGGTCAAACGTAGATACAAGCGTAGATTGTCAGCACGAATACTAAAAAATACTTTTATTCTGAAAAATAAAAGTCTGTTGAGTGTCAGATTACAATGTAAATAAAATTACAGTGCTGGACTCTATTTTTTGTTGTCGTGTTTTTGTGTCGTATTCGTGCAGGTACGACAAATGTTTTCGGGGAAAATAGTAGAGCGATTAATAGAATTGCACGCCACTGGAGGCCCGTGAAATTACTTGTGACAGCAATTTACAGAGTTAGCGGGTTAAACTATGTTTAAGTAATTAATTAAGAAGACGACGCTGACGACCTCACTTTAAAGGTGTACATGTTTACGAATATTTTTAATGTACTTTTATTTCCGCAAAATGTAGGAGTACTTTTTACCTCTACAACTTTTTTAATGTAATACTTAGCACATTCCATTTCACTTAGAAACAGAGTAGGTACATTACCTAACTTTAAACTGAATACTTAACATGGAAAACCTAAGGAGCTTTAATAAAAGGTACCTATTATATTAGAAACCTATTCTTAACAGAGAACCGAGTAATCAATGTATTCAATATTTCTATTGTTATGTTAATTCAAAAATCCGTAGTGAAAGCAGTCTAATTTCTGAAATTGTGAGATCGCATTGTGAACGTAAGCATAATTCCGCTTCTATCGCCATTATGATGATGGAAAATGCTGGAATGGAGGGTTTAAATTTATACCGGTACGTGCCGCGACAGCGTTATCAACTGTTATCAGCGTAAATCGACGCCGGAGAAAGCCCTCTCGCTCAAGACAATAGCTTGATATTAAGATTATCCACACTAAAGTGTTAAGCTGGAAGGCATTTGAATCGCCAGGTAATGAATAAAGTTACCAGAAAGTTCGACTCAGCTACTTACCAGTAAACCCAGCGTTGAAGTGCTGTTACAATTATGACGTCACTACAATTTCGGGGAAACTGAGGAGCGTAATAGATTTCTTTTGAAGCGTTCGGCGCCCTACTGTCAGGTTCAATTGATAGTGGTAGGATAATTAACTACGAGTAGCACAAAAGGTACAGTAGTTAATGTTTCTGCCACAAATATTAGTTAATAGCTTGCGTAATAAGGGCACGTTCAAAATGGGGGTTAATGTGTCCCTTTTATAAAAGGGTATAATACCTTTATTTGTCACCTGTCAGTCGCTTTGCTCTAGAGGGAGGTCGGTTCAAAGTTTCCAAATTTTCATCTGATAAGTTTAGTTGCGGATTCAATGACAGTTTCACTTTCCTTTGGGACTAACTCAACATTAATTTATCAGGTTTAGAGGTGGTCAAGCAGTAAATCCTGACCACACAAAAGGTGCAGTGGGAACTTGACTATAATAGCTATATATCGCTTCCATCTTCAGCCTGATCATCACTTACCATCAGGTGAGATTCAGGCCAAGAGCTTCCTCGTTGTGTATAAAAAATCTTTTTAGTAACGTAAAAGGAGCATAAAATTGATGTGGTCGCTTCTAGTTAGATGTCGTTTCATCATTTAAGCGCATTTACGGGACTATTTCCACCTCTCATTCCCACCGCTGCAACTCCTATCTATATACATATAATCTACAGCTTGACTTTAAAAAGAGCAATTGTGTAGAGACTATGATTTAACCTAAGCAATGTTATCTCAATGACACAAGAAGAAATAAACGAAAACCAGCAGGTAAACATCGATCAAGGGAGTTCCAAGGGAGAGTAAAACTGCTTTGAAAATAAATAATTTATGAGCCACAGGAAGGTCGAGTTTTGTTCGAAGTTACAACCAACACCCTTTCGGTGAATTATGGGATGCAGATTGCAGGTGGCAGATCAACCTACATCAAAAGATAAACTTTGTGGAGCACTCAAACTAATTCACTCACAAAGCAAGGAAACGAGATGTACTCGTATGTTAAACTAAAGATTAAGACCGGTGTAGGTTATGGTTATGTAGTTAACTAAATACTCTTCCCGATCCATCCTTATCAAAACTACCAACACACTAACTACCACAACATTATAACCTTTTCTTATCACAAGGAAAGGTTGGGCCATTAATATTGGTTTGGTTTTACGTATTTCTTCCGGGATACAACTTTCCAGGGACTTAGCATTCCACACAAAGGTCATTAAGTAAGTGCTAACGACTTTTGTATTTAAGACTATGGGAGTGGCGTAATTTATTCAATGGCAAGTGATCTACTTACATTAATTACAGTGTCTTAAAAGATGAATATAACTGACTAGCGACCCGCCCCTGCTTCGCACAGTTACAATGTATTATACTTACTAAAAACCTTCCTTTTGAATCACTCTATCCGTTACGTAGTTTTAAAGATAATTATAAGCATACATTGGGAGACAGACAGCGGAAAGCGACTTTGTTTTATACTATGGTGTAGTTAGGTCATGACGTCTTTGACAATATTATTTGTTTTAATGCTCATCCAAAGTCACAGGAGATCTCTAAGATAAATTAGTATGGAGAGATACTAACGTTAATTACTGTTTTCATGAATAGTCATTAAAGAAAAAAAACACCATCATCTTTACCCAAACCTTTATGAATTTTTTGGAGGAAAATGCGCTTTTAGTTGTAAAAACTCCTTTTTAACACCATTCCCCTGAAAGTATATTATCTTTTTAGTGACTCACAGCTTCCGCTTAAAACCCGTTTACCAGGAATTATTTAAATTTGGGTCAAGACCCACATTAATTTGTATACTGTATCCATGTATGTACGAGTATGAGTATTTCACTAGAATTAAAAATATGGAATATCCGCGAAGCTTGCTATTGACAGTTAAATGATTGATTGCAGGAAACCCCAATTCTCCTTTTTAACCGACTTCAAAAAAGGAGGAGGTTATATGTTCGACTGTATAAACATTCGTTTAACTAAATATTTAAAGTTATACAATAGTCCTTGAGTCCCTTCAACGACTTTAGTAACAAAACAATTGTTATAATTAATGCAATGTTCGTGATGTGCCATAATCAAAACGTCAGAACCATTGTATTCCAGAAAATCCGATTATACACTTCGGATTTATGTATTGCCAGTATTTGCGGCCTCAGTGAATATTTGTCTAAAGAGATTGGTTACTCACATAGAATACTAATTTGGAATGTCTGAACCTACGTTAAGCATTATCCTTATATTATGGCCTTATTGAATCACTGATGTTGGTAGAAACCTACTTTTATTAATAAAGCAGTCTTTAAGTATTGATAACATCTTAGTGACAGTTTGAAAAGTAACTTTCCTCTTTCTATGGTCGCATTTAAGTGCGCGTGGATTAGGCACGTTAGAACTAGAACCGTGAAATGCACAATTTTAATTTCTTTGTATCAATAATTAAGGTCCACTACTTGGGTGGTAGACTTTGTAAGCAGTCGCTATAAGCGTTTCTAATTAGTAATCGCAAGATCAAAGCATAGGCCTCCTAACTCTCTTGTCAGCGAACTCCTCATTATTTTAGTAGGTATGTATGTTTTTTGTAAATAATTTTCTTTGGCAAAGTCATCTAAAACGTTGTGTTACAACAAACTTATAGCACGGAATAAATGAAATACCCAGAGACTTTTCCCAGCAGATAGATGAAATAAAATGCATTACAGCGCGCGGACTTCAACAGAACTTCGAATAGTTGACGGAAAAGTTTGTCGATAAGAGCCGATGTTTTCGATGAGAAAAACTTATTAACTCTCTTTATATAAGTCATATAGTGGTATGTAATATAAATGTATTACTTACAACGGTTGTAAAAACACATTGAAACTCAGTCCTCGAGTTATAATGCAAATATTCTTTCAGTTGCAAAGCAATCTTAACTTAACAAATGGAGCGATACATTTGGTATTCAGATTTGGTTTGGATATGTTATCTGTGTATCGGAGGTTCGAAGGCAAGGTTGTGAGGGCACCTGAGGTACATAAGTATAAAGATCCCATTATGTTTCGTGAAAGAAATCTTCTACACACAGTTAGGGTCGATCGGATCGAAGATTAGACCGTGTTGTTTCGCTGACACCGTTCAGTATGAATTTCCCCTAACGCTCTCATTCTGTTTCCAAATTGTTCCCTCCTTTCAATTTAGAAGGGAGAACAAACCCAATTATGGTGAATGAAACGATATCGGCAGATTGAACGTTTTGAAAATAAATTTATTGCTCAGTCCTGACTAGTGAACAGTAAACAAATACAAATAGTATTATCACTATGTGCGTAGTTTCAACAGCGAAACTTTAATATCCTGTCAATGAAAACGGCAACGTTTGTTTAGGATTATTATTTTCGTTATTCAGCTACGAAAAATATCATCTTCAATTTCTGATGAATATTGTATATACTGTGTTTGTTAAACATGCTTGCAGGCATATTGATTAAGACTAGGTTTCAAATTTTTTCCAACATTAAAGTTTTGATTACGTGTATTGAGTAAAGTTATTGTAAGTTTACGATTGAATATACGAGTAAGTTAAACTTCTCCTCGAAGGTACGGTTATGGTCTTATGTTCAGTGTGCCTACCATGAGTTTACGTTAGGTGTGCTCGCTAACGACTGCGTAAAAAAATGACATTTAAATGTATGGCATATTGTGCAGCGCCCCTAGCGGCTACTTTCAAGAAATAAAATCTTCATAATAATTTTTTGACGTATTCGCTAGCGAGCTCACCTAACGTAAACTCATGGTAGGCACACTGTTATATTTTACGTAACTTTCAAGTAGTTGAACAATATTACTTCTTTTTAGGCAAATTAATTTTATGGAGCAGGTATTTCTCTATTAATTTTAGTTCGTTATTAATTACAGTTGTTATTCGAGTCCTTCAAAATTGTAAACTAAAGTAAGGCCTCTTATTTGAAGTATTCATTTCATGTTTCAATAACCATTACCTGTAGGCCCTTTGATTTCAGTTTCTTTATAAGGGAATACCATCGCACAGTAACAGTTTTCACTATATTTTAATAAATTGTATCTGCCTTTATTATTTTCCAACAAATTAACTCGGCATTTTAAAGATCTAAATATACAGGGTTTTTGGCGGAAGGTTAGACAAACTTCTTGGGTGTATAGGTAAGGTCATTTTAAGAATACAAGTTGCGCCCATTTGACCCTAAGTGAGAGCTACTTTTTTTTTAATCGATATTTTTGTTTTTATTTAATTTTTTCCAAAATTTGTCATAAAAACTGCTTCAATGTTTTTTTCGCATATTTTCCACTGTATTTTTTATTTGATATTATTATCGAATATGTCTTTAGTCAAATAAAATAAATTTCAGATCCAGATAATTATTGGTTAACTAGTTACGAGCCGCCAAAGTTCAACAAAAGTACAAACCACGATAAAAAATTCAACTTAGAATTCGATTTAAAAAATAAATAAATGTGATAATGGATTGCCAATGATCTTAAACACATTTCTAGCTTCTCTTCTTTCCAATGATATATCACACGTAGTAGTTAGATATTGAAATGAGTCAAAAATTCAAAGTTTAATGAAGAAAATGGAATATTAATACAAAAATTATCCATACAAAGTTTCTTCAAACATCGTTATATTTTCTGCTGTACTCCGTTTCATAACCATTTTGTGTGTTTTATTTTAAAATCAAATTAAAAATAATAACCACATTATGAAGAAAAAAGCATAAAGTACCTATATAAAAATGCAACAGTGTACCCTTACTTGGTGCAATCGGGTGAGGTTTGAATGGTACCTACTATTAACTGCTAACTAGTTTTGTGTTATTCGTACCATTCTCAAATGACATTGCATGAAGTTAGGATGTGTTCCGCTGTTGTTCCATTATTGGAATGACACTTTCTGTTTGAGTTCCAGTCATTTAGCACAGGTACAAATGCAGAAACACATCAACTACGGAATTAGAATTATCAGAAAGAGGCGGTGTTTGGTCTCGCACGTGTCCGAATAAATTGAGTTCAGTCTTGCCGTTAACTAAAAATAATGTGCTCACAGTTTTACAGACAAAACAAATAAAACTCTTTTTATTCTATCTCCAAATTGGTGCCAAAATGCGCCTGCTTAGTACTTTGGGAAGTACTCGTAAAAGAGAGCATAATCTTCGTCATTTGTCAAATTATACAAATACGTATGTTGAATGAAGCCTATAAGTCTAGCTCTAGCCACTATAGTCTTCTGCTTATGATAATAAGACATTTGTATTGGCCAAGGGACTTTAATCGCTGTGCTTGCAATTTTGACCATCGACATTCCAAAGTGCCAAGCGTTGAGCTTGCCAAGAAACAGTCTCAACTTCACTCGAGAAGTCGCCGACCCCATCGTTTCTAAGTGAACTGTGACTGGAAACGCCAATATTATCCTTAGTTAGGTACTAAGTAAATATTTTCATAAAATGAAAATGAAATTCCTACGCAAAAAATTACAATAGCATTGTAATAAAACTAGTTTGCTTCCTAACATGAAATCCGTATGATTTAATATAGAGTCAATAGAGGATATCGTTATTCATGGTTCAGTTAGTAACGTCTCTATGAATTTCGTAGCTGAAATAATATTTTCATGATACAAGAGAAATATTCTGATTTTTGCGTAAAACAAAAGATAGCGTTTTGTTTCTTTCAATATTAATCGTCGGTACTCGGTCAATTAATAAATTGAAATAAATTATGTGGCAAACTTGCTTCCTTCAATTAATATGTTACGTTGAATGTTTATCGCATATTTAGCATATATCGCACCTGTGCTGGATATTTTTACCTTCAACTAAAATACGTATTCATTACCCGCCGAAATGTTTGTGAATGCCGGCGAATGTGATTGAACGCTCTTCGTAATTATGTTTGCAGGCCTCTTTACATTTACATAATTTTCAAATATAAAACTCCATCAAAATCTTCTGTAAACAATAGGTGCTGGGTCTGTGAAGTAAATGAATTGTTATTTTTAAAACACAACCTGCAGCTCCAATATTGACGAGGGAATATTGGATTTGAATTTGATGTGCACATGTGAAAATCAAAACTATATTCCGGTTCTGTATGTACTTTTTTAATATTTTCGTATGTATGTACCGTTATTCAATTGTGTATCTATATTACAATAACATTACACAAAACCCATAATCACTCTTAATTGAATCTGCTAAAGGTAAATTCGGTGCGTATAGGCCAATTAATACGGGTATTAGTTCACAATACGGCAGAATAGACCACAATGCCTTCTGCCATTGTTTGTTAGAAAGAATGTTCGGAAAGTGGGGCGGGACAAGCCGTTCTATTTTGGGGCACACCCGAAATACACGTATGTATGTAGGTATACTTATCTAAGTTTAGTTAGCACTGTTTCGTAAGAAATTAGTGAGACAATACGAAGTTTGGTCCTAAGTGCCGGTGATAAGGGTGTTAGTATAAATACATATATGGTATAAATAGTTGATTTTGTTTGAATTTACAAAGAACAGTAACAATTCGTAACCTTAAGTATAATATATTAAGTTGGTATAAATTTTAAAAGTGACGACTCATATTTGCTTTTCCTATTTTTTGTTTGTTGATCTCAACGCACGCAGCGAAGTTATAAACATCCAATTTCATATGGGTAAGCTCCAAGACATATTTGCATAGTCTCCAAGTTCTATTACCGCACGTGTCAGATCTGGTTCACAAAAACTGATTTAAAATGCTTATGATTGATAAGAGTGGCATAAAAAGACTCAAAGAAAGACGTCCACTTTATGAGGTTGGGTATTTTCCTGCTACTTAAGCTGCGTTTTCGGGTCGTGGCTTCATGGCCATAAGTTCAGCTAGTTAATCCGTCGGGCTATGTATTTAAAAATTCTAACTGAACTTTTTCTCTATTCTACACTGCAACTCCTGTGTGGACAGCATTTGCTACTTGATGGCCAATAAAATTCAACCAGTGGAAGCAGAGTGGAGGGTAGTTAAGCTGTTATTGAACCTGTACTAACTAAAGAGGTACATAGGAAGAGTTCATAACTAAGTATCGACTTCCAAATTAGATGACAGGTGAAAAAATGTATCTGAATAAACCTTTTAGATATTTAATACGTGTACGTTGTGCTTTTTATTGTGTTACAGTTACAAGCTTTTAGGTTTTGTCACGATGAGTTGAAAATGATCATACCTAATTATGCCTGCTTGGGTACAGGAAATCACAAAGGAATTCGGTGACGTTAGATATTATTTACTCGTAAATGCTCTCGAATATTCTCCCTTTGTTTCAGCTTTGTAACCGCACAGATCTTACTGAAATCGTATGATTTTTTTTATCCACAACGAGGAAGCTCTTGGCTTGTATCACACCCGATTTATTAACTACTAGCTTTCCGCCCGCGGCTTCGCGCGCGTGGACTACATTATGTACATATTTTACGGAACCCTATTTTTTCCAAAATAAAATTTAGCCTATGTTACTCGTGGCTAATGTAGCTTTCGAATGGTGAAAGAACTTTTAAAAGCGGTCCAGTAGTTTTTGAGCCTATTCATTACAACCAAACAAACAAAGTTTTCCTCTTTATAATATTAGTGTAGATGATTTACGGTTATGTGACTAAAAGCTTTGCACATAGATGCCCATTTCGCCTGCAACTAGATTACTAGAACCTCGCTATGCTCGTAATAGACTCACTAAGGTAGCTGGAACTCCACTTTACTGTTCCCATTGAGACTGTTTTGTTGCGTGACCTTTCTCTGAGCAATAGAAACTAGATACGTCTTTTAATGGGAAGTCAGGCAAGGGGAAATACTGAAAACAGATATTCTGCTGTTTTGTGAACACACAACTTCAGATATATTTCCATCATTCTTCACCACATTGCACCTTTTTCGTTTATCCGCATTTTCAAAGCTTTGTTCTCAATTTAAAATTGCAAAGGGTGCTTAATCCCATTTGTACCTTCGCCAGCATAATAGAAACTGGGTTAACTTTCTTTTCAACATTTGCCCTTAGTTATGATCCTTTGTATTATGTAGCGTTTCTTATGTATTAAACAGCAAGTATTATAAAAGACGAGCCAGTCTCAGACTTGCAATATTTTTAGTGTTGAAGCTATTTCAAAGTTTATGGTTTCTTGGTTGTTATTCTTGTTGATGTACTCGTATAAGTCATATGAGGCTCATTAGCTTTTATGAGTTGTCCTCATTGAGGCTAGGGACGTCACAAACGTATAAATATTTGAAAAGCTTTACAAAATGAGTCGTCGAGGATTGTGCTTTAAATTCAGTTGTTCAATGTTCATTATTATTATTAAATATTTAAATCACGCTGTAAAATATTTGCTATATTTTAAAATGTCGATAAGTATCGCATAGAAAAATATCATAGGTATTTGTGCTGAAAAAATAGGTCGCTTAGTCTTACGGCGAAGACAAATGGGTAAAAGTTAGAGCTATTCTGCACCTGCACCATCTTACTTTAACTTTAACAAAAATCTGCCAAGCTCCATACAAAAAGCACCGGTTATCGTTATAGTTACCGTTAAATTTAGGTGGTACAACTCGGCCTTAGTCTTATTGCTCTAAAGCATGATAATAAATTAAGAGGTTGATTAGCTTTTGTTATTTGATTTATCAGTGCGATTAATGTTGGTATTTACTTGTTTGTAGTTGATAAATATCAACTGATATTGGTATTTATTGCTTAAACGTTTGGAGCTTACGGGCCCTAGGCGCGCAGCTTACTTTATTCCACAGTCAAAGGGCTCAGAGTCAAGGCAACAGGGGAACCATTTGTCATGTTATGAAAGAAAATACCGGTATTTCGAAGAAAATTCGAAGAGGAGATTTTGATTTATTTATATCAAATCCTCAAAGGCTGTTTCGGATAATACGAAAGAGAGAGCTAATTTTTGTTATAAAATGTATAAAAATCGTTTGACCTCTGTAGAACTATTTAGATAGTTAGCTATAAACATTAACTAGAGGTCAGAAGGAAAACTATGTCCCAAATTCATTTGGGTCCAAAATTTGGACTTTTATTTAATGTAGGTTAAGTAGTAGTAAGTTACGTTTGCTAACTATTTATTTTATTTATTTATTTATACTTCAATGCCAAAAATATTAACATTAGGCGAACTTAACGCCATAAGGCATTCTCATCTAGTTTACCTTTGGGTTATGCAGAAAAAATAGTTTGGCGGTAAGTATAACAAAAAAATTAAATAAAACAAATTACGTTGACGTAAGGACTCACTATCAATCAATTATCCCGAGCCTCTAGCATCTGGTCTAAAAGTAAAAGTCAAAACGTCGTTTAAATAACTTCACTAAAGTGTATTTACCCATTCGCAGAACTTTCTTTTATGTATTTCCAATAATTAGGAACCTGATCAGAATATTAACAAGAGAAATAATTGCGATTAGTTATTGGAAACTATTCGTAAGCAATAAGTTATGATCGGCATTTGAACGTAATACCAAATACCTCTTGTAAGCCTAATTGTTCTAACACCTAACTTATTTAATTAAGTATGAAGAGAACCTTCATCAAAATTACGATATCGATCTTGATAACGAAAAGGCCGTCTTTTTAGTTTATTGTTAGAAGAAATATAATTATCTCTACAGCCTTATTTCTGCCAAGAAATAGCCAATAAACATTACTTTGTCTTTGTTTAATAAATTGTTGCGTAGTCTTCGAAGTTGATACATTCGCCCGTATTCACAAACAATACTTGTTTAAATAAAGCAGCAAATTGAACGCACAGCGTTGAATAGAACTCTGTGATTGGTACATGTATCACCCTGTGCATTCACGCGCACTGTGAGACCTCATAGTAATGTTTGTGAATAAGGCGATTGACAGCTGTACAAAACTAATATCACTTGCCAATAAATCACCTGTCACAGACATTGCACTTCCCCGATCATGCGAACACATTTTTTCTTCGATCAATAGGTAATACCATCGGGTCGAAGGAATTATTAACCATGCGGCAACGGGGGCTAGGTATGTTCTTTATTATGTTGTACTCGGCCACTATATTATGGTGTTTACTTCTAGGAAATGTCGCGCGGTGTGCCTGAGTCAAGGGCGACCTAAAATAAACTTGGGTACTCGACCGGAAAATGTATAGGAACTCCATGGGTTAGCTAGGGTGCTCTCGACTTGTGTATTTTTTTAAATCAGATTTGATAAAAAGGTTAGCCCAAACGGTGTAATCAACCTATTTTTATAAAAACCAGAAAGATAATAATGATTGATACACGATAATTCTTGGGACATTATTGACGAATTGATCTGCATATTATTTACCTTTATTCGGCCCGTTAAAAAAGAAATTAATCATATGACATGCGCGATGTTTACGTTACGTACAAAGGATATTATGTTAAAGCCTGGGTCTATCAATCATTCGTTTATTAATATCCGATATTTTGTTTTTTTAGTCTTCAGAAAATGAGGCTAAGCTCTCGACTTCACGACTTTTAGAGGTATTCTGTAAAGTAAAAAAAATAATAAATAAAGAAGCTCTCGCTGGATGGTTGGCTCAAGGGTCAGATGCAAAAGGCGGTGATCCTCAGCACGGCACGCATTGTCCGGAGGTTCCTCAGCCTATGACCCTGATCACCGGTAGCTTGGGTCTTGCTCCACTGCCGGCGGATAAACTAGTTTTAAGTGTTTTTTTTTAATGTATTTTTATAACTTTTTCTTTTGTAATTTACATTGTAAAAAATATATTTAAAATTAAGACAAAAATATAAATAAAGGAATAATAATAAATACACTTTATTGCACACCAAACAAATAACATAACAAAAAGAAAAGGAACACACAAGGTGCAACTAGGCGGTCTTATCGCCCAGATGGATAGATGGATTTTTCTGGATTCTAATCCTATTTGGTAGTCGGTAATCCCTATGTACAATCGACTCGACCCCGGTCAGTCTAGATTGACATCATCATGGCATCTAATAAGGCACAACCCACACTGCAGGTAGCTCGAGTAAACCTGGATGACACATAATAGTAAACAGTCTCGCTTTTATGGGTGTTTACGTTCACTTGGACATGTTCAGTGGATGTCAATATACTTCATGTGGGAGACATGATCATACCTACATTGATATTTCTTTCCTTTATGTTTTATTGTCGTTGTCACTGAACAATGAACATCTTTCGTAAATTGTTGAAATACTTATTATGTTAGTTCGTTCGTTCGTTTCAGCTAAAAATCCACCGCTGGACAAAGGCCTTCTCCAAGAATTTACTTCAATGTTATAGATACAATGATTACTTAGGTACATAGAAATATGTCATGGAGTCGCATTATTATAATAATGCTTCTCTTCGTACAGTACAGTTGAAATAAATTACTGCCATTAAACTTAGCCTAAAGTTCAATAACATTGGTAATGCTAAATTTAGAGTTAAGCTTATCTTAGTCTGGGAAAGTACATAAAAATAGAATGGACAACACGCATAAGTTGTAATATTAAGTTAAATATTGATTTAATTTAAAGTTTAGATCACACACATTACACTAGTTTTTATTTCACCTCAATCCATCCAGTATTACCGAAGATAGAGCCTCGAGAAGTTTACGGACTTTTTAAAATTTTCAAAAATTTCCAATATTCGCGCGTGACGTCACAACATGATTTTGCAGCCCCCGCACGTTAACCCATTTACCACTTTTGGNAGATTAGTAAGAGTAATATTTTATAATAATTTATATGATAATTTTTCATCAGAAAAGATTTCCAACCAGTAGTACCGATTTAACTAATGTTTTGTGCGTAGTAGATAATCCTACATGACCCATAACCTAATATGCCCTATATACAGGGAAGACCAAAGATTAGGCGAGATTCTAGCAAATTACCAGTGCGTAGTGCAGTATCTGCCCTCCTCTAAGATCCTCTAAGATTGTTTGATGAGCACGAACTCTTTCACACGGGTTTAGGTAAGGTAAGTTAGTACATTGAAAAAGTACCCATCTCTGTTACAATAAAATTTATTACTTATACAGGGTGTCCCAGAATGAATGAATGAATTTTTTTTCATATTTTTTAGGGATAGTACATTAGTAGAGCTACCTCCCCTAGCAGTTTGATTCACCCATTCTGGGACAGCCTGTATGTACTCGTATATCCCACCAATTGTTACAAATGGTGGTTCCTTATTCTGTTCTGTGACCTAAGGGTTCAAAGATAAAGACTGTATTTACGACTCGGCAGTCGCTTCCAGTATCCTCAGAAGTGAGACGCGATCCTGCTCTATAATAATTCAAGAGAATACGTCATAATACTAATATTAAAATGGTTTTAATAGTGTTTGGTTATGCTGTGTACTGTCGACGAAAATTAAAAATAGTGAAAGTTCAAAGGTAAATTTTCATTTTTTTTACGCTCACGTCCCCATAATCAAACCTTGGTTAGTGCCAATCTTTACCCGACTGCGCCAGAAGGAGGGTTATGTTTACAGCGCTTTTCATTGTTTTTTAAAGTTTTTTTTTAAANTTTTAAAATTAAGTATAGGTACCTAACACGTTATTGTGAATTCCGGATAAAATTTTACAAAACAAATGTAATATTAACCTTCTTACTGTAAGATTGTGTACCGATGTAGTCCCCTCCACTATGTTAGCCTACTTTATTGCTAATTAAGTTATCTCAGTGAATAAAACTGATCTCTGTTAACAAGTCATTGTACCTATTGCACACAAAAGACCTTTGTAAGCTGTTTACTGCTTGTATTGACCTGCTTCTGTAATAGAAGCCTTTTGATTTGCTGGCTTAATTTAAATGATTTTAATTTTGCATCTCGCTTGTTATTCAATATCCAATCACTTAACTAATTAATTAACGTACCTACTTATCACAATCACCGTTCCACACATTATACCTACTTATTTAAATAATTATACTGAATAAATTAACAAGTCAAAGTATTAAAGAAGCTTTTTTTAATTCAGTAGGTATTGTTTCAAAGATAAACAAAATTGCATACATAAGGTATTAGCTAACTTAGGTACTCCAAAATAGATGTAATTGATGTTTTATATTTCGAGACAATTCAGTAAATTAGGTTACAATTAATAATATAAGTATTTAATTGTATAATGTTAGCTAAAATAGGATAATGTTTTCTGCTCTATCTTAATTCAGGATTCGAATCATCTGCACTTCAAACTCTACATTATTACAATGTTATGTCAAGGCGAATGTTAATAAGTAGTTAATAGCACGTATAGTGAATGTTAATTACCGAATAACTTGGCTTGACTTTTGGTTCTAATTTACAAGTGTAATGAATAGCAGAGTAATATATCGAATGCAGTAATCAATTAACTGTTTTGTTGATAGATAATCTTTGAGTTATAATAAGTAGGTATGTATCGTCAATAGTAGAGTCAACTATGACTCTACAAATTATCAACAATCCTACCACAAGGCATTATGTTGCAATCGTTTTCAATCAATGAAAGTCTTGTTTGGCCTGTTTGTGCAAACTTGACTGATCACAGTGGTCAGTCAATAAATAAACTAGTGATCTTGATCAGTGTGTTGTAAAATATTGAGATTGACGCGCTGAACAAATTGAAATTAATATTGTGTAACAATGTTCACGAAATGTAGGTACCAACTACCGATAGGTCAATAAAAAGGATTAAATTGCTAATAAGTCTAAACTATGAAACGGCATTTACCTTAGTTTAGCTCTACTATAAGTCAGTGTATTAGATGAAACACTAGCTATAAGTAGCTGCGTTTTTGGCGACATGCGTTTGTCGTATGCAGTATGATAAAAAATATTAAATTGAGGTACTTAAGTACCTATCAGCATTTAAGAATTTTGTTTACCAAACGTAACCTAGAGATAGGTTATGCCTAATTGTATGTACCTATCTATGTACTTAGTAATTCGTGATTAATGTGCTATTTGCACGTATGACTTTTTATTTTTGGATTTGGCCGCTACTATCACCACAAGGTCAGGATAGACGTTGTCTTTGCTAGTGCTTGGCAATGGTCATCATTTTTGTAAATAGCTATTTACATGTTCGTAAACAAGCCCGTTCCTTGACATGAGACCCGAGTGAATCTATTATGATATTAGAAGAGCATTCTGATGCACATTATATAAAAATTCTAATTTAGTAAACCTACTAAATCTTTAGCGTGATTGCAGCCTGCCTGACCTTTTACTGTTGTCGAAAGTGTAATTTAATCATGAACTTGTTTCAAAATCAAAATGAAAAAATTTATTGCCAAATCAAGTAGTACAGAACAAAAGACAGACCTGCAGACCTGTCCTGTTGAGGAAGATGTTTCTTACGCACATTTGCCAAAAATCTAGAGAACATAAAATTTTCCAACAAACACGAAACCATATTCCATATTTACGTAGTATGTAGGTAAAAGTAAAGTCATGTGACTAAAATTTGCAAGCACAAAAAACATCGATTCATTAAGGTAAATCTCGCAAATAAATACCTCGATTACTTAGGTACTTATTCAATGCCTATTTTGGTTTTGTAATAAATTTTTTCATGCTTACTCTAATTTTATTTTATTTAGTACTTAGTCACAAAACGGATTTTGTATTTAACGAATATTTTTCTTGCGATAAAAACAGAGTTAAACTAAGTATTAGATACTAACTGATTATTTTACTATTTTATATTTTCAACGTATTTTCACTAGGTATTGGTGTTTATCTTGTGATAAAAATACAATGAACGGTAAATTAAATGAAGAAACTGATTACATTGTTTTTTCATAGTCATTGAAATCACCTAGGTTTTCTTTATTTATAATAGGTATACTTACTTACTGTCTTTTGGCTTTATTTCGCATATAATATAGAAACTAAATAAAATACTACAACGTATAATAAATTTATAGTAATTGTAAACATAACGACACAGCTACTTCCGCGATTTGCTATTATCTACTGTAGACGAACATTAGACTGTAGAATCGCACCAAATTTTACATAAAAGTACCAAAGTGTTCAGTCATACTTTCGTTCTGACACGTAGAGTAATGAATTAAATTACATGTATTTTTGAGTCATTTATAGCGTTTAGTTTTACATACCTTCGTTCTTGCACATAGTTAATAAATTACACTAGCTGTGCCCGCGACTTCGTACGCGTGAAAACCCGTTTTCGCAACATTTTTCATTGTCCTATTGATCGTAGCGTGATGTTGTATACCCTATAGCCTTCCTCGATAAATGGGCTATCTAACACTGAAAGAATTTTTCAAATCGGACCAGTAGTTTCGAAGATTAGCGCGTTCAAGTAAACAAACAAACAAACAAACTCTTCAGCTTTATAATATTAGTATAGATGTGTTTTTGTCGACAGTGATGGAGCCCACGAGTCCATGCTCAGCGACGAGCACAAGCCGCAAATCACAAAGAAGGAAACCAGGAAACAGGACGACTATGATGCTCTACAAAGCTTTCTTCGCAGCATCAGCTCTACCGCCACTCTCCCGCCCTACGTCAAGGGAGAGACTTACTCCTCCTACAGAGGTGTTTTTAACCAGGTAAGAATAATTTTTGAATAGTAGTTTGTGTACCACCCACAAAGTAGACCGAAGACATTCATAAGGTAGCAGGAAGGCGTTGGATGCAGGCCGCTACAAACCGGTCAATATGGAAGTCATTAGGGGAGTCCTATGATCAGCAGTGGACGTCTTACGGCTGAAATGATGATGAATTTGTGGTAAAATTATCTACTAATTTCATAGTCATGTGAGTTAACCCCTCGTACTAAGCTAATTTCTAATTATGTTGCGAGTGGGTTCACCACAATAGTCGAGCGGCAACAGGGTTCAAAAACGAGTTCCTCGGATGCCGAGTCGGCCAAGTCTAATCTAATCCCTCACGATTCGGTTTTAGTGGATTCAAATATTTTTATTTAAAAGTTTAATAAAAATATAAGCCTGAATAATAATAGCATCATCTCAATGCATGTCCTTGAAATCTTACAGGTCACCGGGACAAAGTCTCTTTCAGTGTTTTATTATTATTTATACATAGATAACATGCCAAATTCAATTGACACAAAATGTAGAGCATTATCTTGTTTGTGAGAGAATACTGCCAAATAGCCATTATCTACCGATTAAGTGCATTAAAATAATATTAATAAACTTCTTTTTACGTAGGACATAAAACTTACGCTTGTATTAATAAAATTAATTGAATTAAATAACAGTGACCTCCATCTGACAGACACCTTGAGCCTCCTTGAGCTCTCGCTGACAGATTTCCAAGAAAAGTAATACTTTTAGTTAGTTTTTTCCAATAAATTAATTGATAGCATTTGTTAATTATAGTTTCTATTGACTAAGCCAAGTACTTTGAGTAATTAACTCCCCTTAGGTGGCTAGTCGACTAGTCACGGACAACTACCTTACTTCCAATCATTGGAAGTCCTACCTGCAAACTATATTTAGACTACCTGTACCATACCTGGGTACCTACTTAACTGTTTGGGTTTGTTTAGCGGTCAAGGCCGTGATCATAGACTATATCGGTGACTTCATACCAATTTGCATAATAAAGTCTATACACTCGGAACTTTGTCCTAGCACACTCACATACGACTAGAATCGAACCAGGAACATCTTTCACTCCAGGCAATCACCACGCCACTAAACGGGGCTAAAAACTTCAGTCTGATAATAAAATACGTCAACACCGTACAAGAAGACACAATAGAAACAATTGACTCGCGGCTAAATACAATTGATTTTCTATTGTCTACGCATTATACTTATGGCCCTAACAGAGGATTCACTCGGGTCTATGCGAACTCAAGCGAATGCCGAATGCTGAAATCCAACATCGATGTTGTGGTTCTAGACAGTGATTAAAAAAATAATTGTTAAAGAAGATCAGTCGGTGAAGACACCTGCACTTTAAAATGCATTTTCCTGAGACTCGGACAAATGTAGGTAAACTTTTGATGGAAATGCAAATGGATATGGATGATATGTCAAGGCAAACCCATATCAGCTGAATTTATTCCATGCAACGAATACAATATTTTGTAGTTACAGACGATGGCACGGAAGCTTTACACTTCTTAATCTTAAAATAGTGTCATTTTTTACATAAAAAATTATGTATTCTGATGTGCTAAGGTAATTCCCAGTCTCAAAAAAGTGGTAAGCCTTCTATGAAAGGCCTAAAATGGGTACTACAATACCAAATGGGTAGCCTACCAGAATAAAACGACTACGCTACGACTCTACGACTCTATGTAATGACTACGCTGGTAAATATTATAGAATATGAAGTAACCTATATGGTGACCTTAATTTTCAATCACTGGTCAATAGTAATTTTATGCCCTAGTTAGTAGATATCATTTGTTACTTAATTGACCTCTAGGAATATCTAATCTAATCTTAAATAGCATAACAGTATAAGGCTGAGTTGCACCAACTAACTTGACCGTAACTATAACGTTATCCGGTGTATTTTGTATGGAGTTTGACGAATTTTTGACGTTTGTTAAAGTCAAAGTAAGATGGTGCAACCCAGCCTAAGTAGATCTTTTAAATTGTATTATAACTTTTTCAAGAGAACAGAAAATTAATAAAAAAAGAAGTGAATAAAGCAATTGACCCGTAACTTGCAAAATGGAGTGAGGCCGCAGCATGCGAATCCTTCCATCGTAGTCGATCAACCGTAACACTTTATACTGACCATATAGTTTGTTATAATAGCGGCATTATTGCTGAAAAAAAGTTAATGAAGTAGAGAATTTCACTTTAGCTGTAAGTTAAGTTTGTTAGTTGCATTAATTGTTGAAAAAATTAATTAATAGAGTATTTCACTGATAGCTGTTTCATCATCGAGGTGCACGACTCTACACGTCATTATGATTTTAGATTAATTAAGGATTAATATTATTCTTCTTAAAAGGAAAAAATATTTAATATATATCGATATAGAGAAATTTTATTTTATTCTGAGTCAAGAAAACAAGATCGTGATCACTCACATCTCAAATAATATAAGTTACGTATGTACTTATAAAATCGTTACATTGTCTTAACAAAGCTGTTACAAACCACACGATAAATAAATAAAAGATACATATGAATAGACATAAAGAACAGTTTTATTACATCCATACATAAATATCTATCTACCTATTCATGAGATGCATGTTCTTAGACCTATATATTATGTACATAGGTATATGTTGCATTTCTTATTGTTACCAGTCTACATAGTGTGGAATAATATATTTAAACTTCACACTTACATAATTATAACAAGCTATGGAAAGCTCTAACGCCAACTATATAGAGCAGAACATTTTAACCGTACAGAAAATCGAACTTGTGACCTCTGGGTCTTACTCACTTTAGTCTTAATTATTCTTACCACTAGCCTACAGAGGCGATTAAAAGATAATATCGTATTATCTAGGCGGCACTTATAACTTATCATTTTCCCTTATGTCTTCTTGCAAGAAAAAGTGTAATGATACATTTGATCTCAATTAGCTAGATTGCTGGCATGTGAGTGAGCAGCAGACACAGCACGTGCTAACACACATGGCGAATGGAAGTTTTTCATTACTTCTCGTGGTGTCAACACTTATCAAAGCACTCTATTACTATTAAAGTAATTGGTCTTCCTAGGAGGTACATACCTAGAGACGTTGCTAGAGACTGATTCATGAAATGTTAATAAGTTTACGATGCAATTTGAAAATAAACACGGCGGACGAATTTTAACGAACGGGCAAAGAAAACAAAGGCTCTTACCAATCTTTACAATAGTCACTTGCATGTCATTTTATGCAAGTAACAACAGAGTATTTTATCTCTAAAGTAACTAAGTAAAAAATATGCTTTTTTTACTTGCTTATTTGAGAAAGTCATAGACGATGTAGGTATTAAAAAAGGTACATATTTACATAAATCTATTGACGTAAATGAGTCGCGGCATACATACATATGCAGATTCAAAGTTCAAACCAGAAAACTCCTAAGAAATCTCTATAAAGGAAGTACCTAATTAGTAGTTAAATTACTAAGGGCTGATTTTTCAATCGTCAGATATTTTTTAACTGGAGAATAAACTTGTCATTTTGACGTATTTCTCCTATTGAAACTGTCAATGTGCCAAACTTATTCTCTTCAGTTAATCCGACGATTGAAAAATCGGCACTAATTAGAATAGATTTAATAGCGACAAAAGACCATAATTAGAACCAGTACCTAAGTAAGTAGATGAGATCTGAATACCTGTGCTATTACGATCATTATTGTAATTCCTGTATCACCATCACCACTGGTTGGATCCTTCTAGGTATGCTTGGAATTTTTTTTTTTTTTTTATTCTTTATTTGATTTGGGGCTTTTATCCACATGGATATGTCAGCCCCATTGTATCTTCACTTACAAACAACATAATAATATACTTAACTTAGAAACAAGTCAAAATAGGTACTATTTAGGTAGCTTTATTTACTTACCTAAATTTATAAAAGGAGTCACTGTTCTGTTAAATTTATTAAATTGCAAAGTTTTCTAGCAGTTTCCGACCTTGGCTCTGCTAGAATATTTTGCACCAATCCCACATCTTGGGTATTTAATCGAAGCTCTTGAAACAGTGACTCCCTTTCAGTTCGATTCTTGACACAGTCCATCAGCATATGTTGTACATCCTCAATTTTATCACAAGTGCTGCAATTCGGTGAATCAGATTTTTTCATTAGGTATGCAAACTTCGCCGATGGATAGTGTCCCGAACGAAGGCGTAGTGCAAGTTTGATGTAACTTCTACTCAGTTTATTATCGTCAAACCAAGGAGCGCGCNCTAACAGACGATTCACTCGGGTCTATGCGAACTCAAGCGAATGCCGAATGCTGAAATCCAACATCGATGTTGTGGTTCTAGACAGTGATTAAAAAAATAATTGTTAAAGAAGATCAGTCGGTGAAGACACCTGCACTTTAAAATGCATTTTCCTGAGACTCGGACAAATGTAGGTAAACTTTTGATGGAAATGCAAATGGATATGGATGATAAATGTCAAGGCAAACCCATATCAGCTGAATTTATTCCAATGGATTTCAGAACCCATGCAACGAATACTATATTTTGTATGTATTTACATACGATGGCACGGAAGCTTTACACTTCGTAATCTTAAAATAGTGTAATTTTTACATTTAAAATGAATGTAATGACTACGCTGGTAAATATTGTAGAATATGAAGTAACCTATATGGTGACCTTAATTTTCAATCACTGGTCAATAGTAATTTTATGCCCTAGTTAGTAGATATCATTTGTTTGTAATTGACCTCTAGGAATATCTAATCTAATCTTAAATAACATAACAGTATAAGGCTGAGTTGCACCAACTAACTTTTGACAGTAACTATAACGTTATCCGGTGTATTTTGTATGGAGTTTGACAAATTTTTGACGTTTGTTAAAGTCAAAGTAAGATGGTGCAACCCAGCCTAAGTAGATCTTTTAAAATTATAACTTTTGCAAGAGAACAGTTTTATGATTGTAAATTATGGAAAAAAAGTAATGACTAAAGCAATTGACCCGAAACTTGGAAAGTGGAGTGAGGCCGCAGCATGCGAATCCTTCCATCGTAGTCGATCAACCGTAACACTTTATACTGACCATGTAGTTTGTTATAATAGCTGCATTATTTCTGAGAAAAAAGTTAATGAAGTAGAGAATTTCACTTTAGCTGTAACAAGTTAATAAATAAATAATAATAATAATAAATCTTTGGACAATTTCACACAGCGCCAGCTAGCCCCAAAGTAAGCAACTTAATGCTTGTGTTATGGGTGCTAGCTTAACGGATATACTACTTATATACTTTTTTTTTTTTATTAAATACATACATATTATACATAGTCACACCCAGACCCGTCACAGAAATTAAAATTCATCATTTCAATTTCTGCCCGGCCGGGAATCGAACCCGGGACCTCTCGGCATTGTAGTCCGTTCTGAACCACTACACCAAACGGCCGAATTTTCTTTTTTTCCGGAGTTAATTTGATAGTTGCATTAATTGTTGAAAAAAATGAAGAAATAGAGAATTTCACTGGTAGCTGTTTCAGCATCGACGTGCACGACTCTACACGTCATATGGATTTAGATTAATTAATAATAATAATATTATTCTTCTTAAAAGGAAAAAATATTTAATATAAAATATCTCGATATAGAAAAATTTTATTTTATTCTGAGTCAAGAAAACAAGATCGTGATCACTCGCATCTCAAATAATATAAGTTACGTATGTACTTATAAAATCGTTACATTATCTTAACAAAGCTGTTTCAAACCACACGATAAATAAATAAAAGATACTTATGAGTAGACATAAAGAACAGTTTTATTACATCCATATTCCATACATTAATATGTATCTATTCATGAGATGCATGTTCCTAGACCTATGTAGGTATATGTTGCATTTCTTGTTGTTACTAGTCTACATTGCGCATAGTGTGGAATAAGATATTTAATCTTCACACTTTCATATAACAAGCTGTGGAAAGCTCTAACGCCGACTACATAGAGCAGAACATTTTAACCATACTGGAAATCGAACTTGAGAGTGAGACCCTAGGGTCTTACTCACTTTAGTCTTAATTCTTACGCGCGATTAAAAGATAATATCGTACATGTAGGAGGCACTTATATACTTATCATTTTCGCTTAAGTCTTCTTGCAAGATAAAAGTGTAAACATGATACATTTGATCTCAATTAGCTAGATTGCTGGCATGTGAGTGAGCAGCAGACACTGCACGTGCTAACACACATGGCGAATGGAAGTTTTTCATTACTTCTCGTGGTGTCAACACTTATCAAAGCACTCTATTACTATTAAGTAATTGGTCTTCCTAGGATAGGAGGTACAGTCGAAAGCACATCAGACTATACATTTTCGTTGCAAAGTCGCCCCTATCACAACTACGTAAGATACCACAGTGTTTACGTTGACATGCTGTCGCTGTACATACCTAGAGACGTTGCTAGAGACTGATACATGAAAAGTTAATAAGTTTACGATGCAATTTGAAAATAAAACAAGGACAGGTTCACCAACAGACTTTGCTGAAAACACAACTTCTAAAGGAAAATACTTACTAAAATTACTTATTATGGACGAATTCATTTAACGAACGGGCATAGGATTAGGAAACAGAGGCTCTACCAATCATTGCAATACTTACATGCATGTCATTTTATGCAAGTAACAACAGAGTATTTTATCTCTAAAATAACTAAGTAAAAAATATGCTTTTTTTACTTGGTTATTCGAGAAAGTCATAGACGATGTAGGTATTAAAAAAGGTACATATTTACATAAATCTGTTGACGTAAATGAGTCGCGGCATACGTAATACATATGCAGATTCAAAGTTCAAACCAGAAAACTCCTAAGAAATCTCTATAAAGGAAGTAATTAGTAGTTAAATTACTAAGGGCTGATATTTCAATCGTCAGATATTTTTTAACTGGAGAATAACATCAGGTCATTTTGACGTATATGGGTGAATATCAACAAACTCGTTTTTTGCCTAATTCCGGTGGCGAATTTTAATTTCCACTTTCCAAAACTTTTTTGTGGCAGAAATAATAGTAAATAACTTGTATTATTCAATGACATGGTAGAGATCAAAATATTATTAATACTTCTCGAGATATGTCAATTTGAAATTATCAAGAGCCACCGAAATTGTATTTGAGCCACCGGAATTAAGAACCAATCCACCGAAATTTATTTATACAGCGGACTTCGGAATGTTACGGATGATTGTCTCAAATTACTTAATTNGCGCGCTGCTTCCTTTGACGCAAGGTCAGCCCTTTCGTTGCCCAGTAGTCCTATATGCGCTGGGACCCATTGCAACATGAGTTCAATATTTGTACTTTTTAAACTATGAATAACCTTAAGAATGTCATAGGCTATCGTTACACCTCTGAAACCAGAGGCGCAACGAGCCAAATGCTGCAAAGCACTTTTGCTATCGGAGAGAATAACAATTTTATTAAATTTCTTTTCGACCGCATATTTTAAGGCTTCAAATATTGCAATGAGTTCCAGCGTCATAATGGATACCTGTGCTAAAATTTTAAAACCAGCTGTTACATCCATTTTTTGATCGTAAAAACCAGATCCCAGACCTTGAGGACTTTTTGAGCCATCAGTAAAAATCTTATGCCAACCCTCAAATCTTTTATAGATTTCACTAATGACTCTGTTTTTCAATGTGTTAGGTTCGTATGAATTTTTGGGTTCTAGTATGCTTTTCAGATTAAAATTCAAANCCATTTCTCCTATTGAAACTGTCAATGTGCCAAACTTATTCTTCAGTTAATCCGACGATTAGAAAATCGGCACTAAGTAGAATAGATTTAAAAGCGACAAAAGACCATAATTAGAACCAGTACCTAAGTAAGTAGATGAGATCTGAATACCTGTGCTATTACGATCATTATTGTAATTCCTGTATCACTATCACCACTGGTTGGATCCTTCTACCTATGCTTGGAATTAAATGGACACTTGAGCATCGATCAGTTACGCGCCTAAATTCTCAATAATGTCCACCTGGATAACTGAAACTAAACGTCTTTAATGACTGTTGTTGCAATGTCGCATAAACATTAAGGCTGGGTTGCACCATCTTACTTTAACATTAACAAACGTCACAAATCAGTCAAAATCCATAAAAAATACACTGGTATCGTTATTCGTTACAGTTACCGTTAAAGTTAGGTGGTGCAACTCAGCTTTAATCATGTAAATATTTGTTGTAGTGTCTTATAACATCGGCTGTGCTGATCCTAGCGGCGGGAGCGGGCCACCCCATCGGCTTCTCGGCCGTGGCGCTGCCCCAGCTAAGGGACGAAAACTCCACCATGAGGATAGACGACGAAATGGGATCTTGGATAGGTAAGCACCTTCCCAGTTTGTTATAGGGCTAGAAATATCTGAACTGTCTGTGGTATTATCTCAATCTCATTCTTACTTTTATCAGTCATCCGTCTCCCGTTTTACAAATGGGTTAATACTTCGAACTTTCAGCTCCTATATTATTCTGATTTAATTCATTGCGGGTTTCCATTAATTGTTATTCGCGGGACTACTGAACCTTCCAGGGTTTCATTGACGGCCAAACTAAGGATTTGCAACATTTTATAATTGTACACGTAGTTACTGCGAATTCCCCTATACATATTGGTATTTAGGATTGTTTATCTCTCTAGTTCTCTACTAACATCATGCAATCTAACAAAAATCAAAATTAAGCCGAAATATTAATAAACTGAAGTTTTTTCATCATACAAAAATGTGCTGCGTAATCTAGTACAAGAATTGAAGTGGTGCTCTTGACAATGAACAGAATTACATCATTACTCGACTATTTATAAATATCGAGAAGAAATGTTAAACATTATCGCAAGATTCGCAAGACACTTATGCAATCTGTTTAAAAATGAGTTACTAACACACGCTAGCAAGTTTTTGCTCTATCTATCAATCATTTTGACTGCCCCAAAATAGAATAGGTATCATAGAATTAGTTAATCATAACTTGTTAAAATAACTGCTAGTACTAGTAGTTACAAGTAATTTGTGATCATACAAAAACAAGAGTCATCTGTCATAATTATGTGGATACATAAGTTTAAGTAAGTAGGTACTTTGTTTCGGTTCGTCGGTCTGTTTTTAGAGGTAGTAAATTTAGGATGATGTAATTTCAAAAGAATACTTAAGATTTAAGTGTTTCTGGAAATGATCTCTGTCGTGTATTTTATGTAAAACTAGCCTATAACTCGCGTTTACGCCCGCATTCAATCTTAGATAGAGTCTCTTTTTATTTCGAGGCAATACTTAAGTACTTACCTAGAGACACTTTGATCGGTTGCCTTGGTGATAATGATAAAATTCATATTGGGTAGTAAGCCTCGCTATTTTGCATTGCGATTTTATTTTATTATAACCCATCTAAGTGGACTTTCTTACACCTTAATTAGTTATTTCACCTTTTTAACCTTGTCGGCCGTTTGGTGTTATGGTTCAGAACGGACTACTATGCCGAGAGGTCCCGGCTTCGATTCCCGGCGGGATTCCCGGATTCGATGTGACGAGTCTGGGTGTCTTCTATGTATAATATGTATTTATTTACAAAAAAAGTACCTAAAGTATGTTTATATCCGTTGTCTAATACCCATAGTACAAGATTAGCTTAGTTTGGGGCTAGCGGCGCAGTGTAAAATGTCCAAGGATATTTATTTAATTATTATTAAAGTTCCGTGGTCCTGACAAAGAATCCTTATTATACAATGAATTGGTCTTTATTTTGCAATTTCTACTGTTTTTGACCCTGAAGTATAATTTTATTGTGAGCAACGCATACACGCCCCAATCCACAATATTAACTTTATGGATAGAGCTTAATCAATCTTTGACATTATACGAAAATGAATAAGCATGTCGTAACAATCAAATGAAATGTAAGATTAGTGTTTGTTCGCGTCTAACTCATGTGTCATGTGTTTCATGTTTTTTACAATTATTTCTGTAGGAATAATTTATTTGTAAACTTATAAAGTATGAATAGGCATATTTTACATTATACCTTCTGATTACGTATTAGATTACTCTTTACCTTAGAGTGCCTATGCTATCATAGCCCCCCACATACACAAACTGTCAAAATGCACTCACCTTCACTTTATAATATCAGTAGAGATAACAATCACATCAATATTGAAAAGATTCATAAATCAACGTGTCGCCTGATCAGTTATCTTTAAAGTACCTACTGCTCTTGAACTACTATCAGTCATGATTGCCGTATCTGTTGAGGTTGCATCAATTTGTGTCAGATTTTGGAAAATAGGAATCAATCGTCACCATTATCTGCAGTTTTTACGAATGTACACAAAAATGCGAAATTGATTGCACGATCTTGCGTAATAATGCTATCTGATAACGAGAGATCTTTTTTGTGGTTAAACACAAAAGATAGACCATGCTTCTAATAAGTTTAACATCAATGGAATTTCTTCCTGAGACCGTAATTTTTCCACATTTGTCAAATACCAAAGCTGCAAAGTAATGAAGTTTAATTAAATACAAATAATTGAAAAGCTTAACGTTTCCAAGAACTAGACTAGAATCTGTACGTACTTGTACCAACATACCTTCCTGTAAAATGTACCTATCTATCTAGGTAAAACGTTTTAACTAGTATGTTTCAATTCATTAATACATACCTCTCCCTGTACCACAGCAATGTAGCAATTCCGCTTCCTAGTTCTATGATAAATACAACTAGTTATGTAAGTAGGTATTATGTCGACATTTTCTAGAAAACAATATTTTATAATCATGTTTCCTTAAGTAAATAATTGTTTTTGAAGTAGGTAAATAGATACTAACTACTTCTACAAGGCATACTACTAGGGGCTGATGTAGTCGTAGTACTCGTAGTTAGCCTTCAAATACGCGAGCCTATTTGCTAACGACGTAATGAGATTGTTAATTAAAACATGAAGCAGTTACAGGAAAAAGGATACAACTTTTGTAATGGGAGTAACACATATTACGAGTAATAGGTATGCTGTGAACACCTTATCGCTTAATTAATTCTTTTTGTGTGGAATAATTTTCATTTTCATGAATTCGATATTTATAATTTTAGGCTGTTATTTACACCCTGTGTAGCCTAACAAAACAATTTAATGCGTTACAACAACATTACTATCAATATTATTATGATATTTGAATTTTCCGAGTGGCCTGCAGTTTTTTCAGGAAAATTTCCGTTTCATTTTCAGCAACACCATTGCGACGTTTGATGTAGAGTCAATCAATTAATTCTCTACATTCCCTCAAGATTTGGCGGACAAGGAACGCCGTTATTGTATTTTGTGTCATTTGCAGATAAATAATATAAATGATATCTTAATAAACGTCCTCTTGAGGAGTCTCAACCGAGTCACACTTGTGTTCGAATGATTTGTTTTTCATTGTCGATGAATGCAAGTAATTATTTTCTTATTAATGATAACGTCATCTGCATATATTTGCGCCTAACTAGCGGCTAAGAGGGGTAGGTCAGATTACTAAATAATTAAGTTATTTTATAATTGCCCGTATCTTCAAAACTAGAACAGTTGTTTGATAATAGAGTAAAAAGTTTGCCAAAACGTTGTCAGATTGTTATTTACTGGAATTATTACCTACTATCTATTGAAATCATACGTTTAGTAACTCGTGTCACAGTGATTACCCGTAGGTAAAATCATCGTGAACAAACTGTTTTTGCCATGCTCTCAAGTGTGTATGAAAGGGCTTGATGAATTGATATTGATGGTGCTACAACAATGCGACTCGTTAAAGTATATAATAACTGCTATGTATAAACAAAAATTTCCATTCCATGTTTCCAATTGAGAGGAATGGATCACTTTATTTATTTAGTATTAATAAGAGGGGACATTTTTCAAAATCTAGATCATAAACAAAGAAATAAACAAAACATAAATTCCACCATTGGACATAGACTGAATACATTAGCAATATGAAACCAAAAAAATAAAAAATGTTACTTACAGTGAAAAACATACTTAAGTAGGTACCTACTTATTTTTAAAAACACTTAACATGGCGTTGTATCATGGCTACACACGTGAATCCAACATATAGAATCTAACATTATCTTGGCACAAAAACGCTAACTTCTTCATTTTGTAACCTTTGAACAGGTACACCAATCCTTGAACCGGTACCTACTGTTCTTTTGTTAAAATTGTACCTAATGAACATAAATGACTGAGCACAATGTTGTATTCATTCCGCAAATGCAATACAACACGCGGATGCTTACCCGCTGTATTGTGAGCGGATAGACTTCGTGGCTAAACGATTAAATTAAAACCAATACACAACCTGACGACTACAGTACCTTTGCATGCATAGTACACTTCACAATCGACTCTTTGGCTCTATTCATGTAGAAATAGAGATAGGAAAACAAACGTTCTGTTATTTTAAATTTCTTTTTTATTAATAGGAATCTGACATGGCACATACGTAACTAGACTCGTGTCTTCCGAAGCACGGAAACTTTTCCCTTTTTCAGTACAGTAAAAAGCTCTAACCAGACTGAAAACAAATTACACAAATCGTGGGTTCAATTCCCGCCTTTGGCAGTTCGATTATTTCAAGTTATTTATAATTTTCAAATTACACAAAACTATTATGTAGTATAAGTGTACACTATGTTTCATCCAGCTGGGTAATGAACCCGGAACCTCCGAGAGTGTAGCACTTTTTTTCTTCGATTAACATCACTTATTTGTTTGTCAACAGCCAGTATACACTCAGCGGCGACGCCGCTAGGGTCAATGCTGTCAGGGCCAATAATGGAGGCGATAGGCCGGCGGAGAACTCTGCAGGCCTGCGTGTTGCCACTCATCGTGGGCTGGGTCATAATCGGCACGTCGGTGCACCACGCCGTTCTGCTGCTCGGTCGCATCATATGCGGGTTCGCTGTGGGCATCATGGCAGCGCCTTCACAAGTGAGATTTTGTGCTACATTATTATCTCTCTTACTAACCTCCAGGCCACTGGGCCCATTTGCTAAATGCCTACAAATATATAGGAAACTTTATATGCCCCTTGATCTTTATTTGATTTTAATCTCACGTGTACCTAAAGCAATAACATCATGTTGATACGTGACTACGTAGATTGACCGTTTGTGTCAGTTCTCTTATCTAAAACGACAAATGGATCATTATCGAAACATCTTACAATCACCAGATGTGCACGTTCTGGACTTAGCTGTAGTTCAGTTGAAAAAGTGAGATTTATTTTCAGGTGTACTTAGGAGAGATCTCAGAGCCAAGACTGCGAGGTATTCTCATCGGGACGCCGTTTGTGGCTTACTCCCTCGGAGTTCTATACGTATATGCCTTGGGAGGCGCCCTGCCGTGGCGCTCCGTGGCATATCTCTCCGTGGTGCTGCCAGCTCTTGCCTTCGTGGCTCTCTGCTTCTCCCCTGAGAGCCCCACGTGGCTCGCGCGCCGGGGCCGATTCCACGAAGCCATGGCTGCCATATCACGCCTGCGGGGCGACCCCGATATTGTAAGTACCCGTTATTTGCAGTGCCATTATTGAAGCAGCAGCCATACAAGTACGCATTGTTCTTTGTGGTCTCAAATTGTTGATGCCACTGAACCATTATACAATGCGATATTCCGAGGCATTTTACTCGATGATAAAATGCATAATGCATTACCCAATGGATATCAGTTTCATTGCAATATAAAATTGAGTTTCCTTCTGAACAGGTAATTTACCATAAATAATGCCATAAAAGTAGATAAAGTGGAAAATTATAGCTAATCTGCTTGTAGTATTTTTCCACTTTACCTATCTACTTTTTTCTCTACGAAATTAAAATAAAGAAGTGCTTCTGGCACTTCTTACATAGGTACACTTGATTAAATATTCCGAGGTAGGATAGGAATGTTATTAATATTAGTGTTCTACAAATACTTTTTCTTTAAATGGTAAATTAAGAAATTATTCGATCCAATGTGGCATAGTAACAATCTTAAATGTTTATTTATAGAAACAGCTACCTACATCTTTCCAATTCAGTTTTTTCAGCTAGGTAAGTACTGCCACGATTATCCGATGATAAAAAATTTCAAGACTTAAGGAAACCTTCGCAGAAAGCTGACCTCCAGCTGTGCCTCTAGCGTCGCCTTCCGTATCCATCCGGAAATGTTATACTTCATTTGCTCGGTCAACGCCATAGACTTCCTTATCGTTTTAGGGCAGTTTTTATAGTTTATACTGTAAGTATTGGAAACCATAAGTAGGATACATATTAATTGATGCTTTCCGAAAAATTTCCTACATAACGTGGCTCAAGTGAATAACAGACAACTTGATAGAGACTGCAGAAAGGCTCTACGGTACATGTCTATTAAGCGGACTTTTAATATATTTGGAGATTATACAGTAGGTATAATATGCAGTCTCCCATTCATATTTTAAGTAGGTACTCAGTGTATGTACCATAGTTTCTTTCTTACAGTTATAACAAATACAAAATGCCTTACTCAAATGTGCTTACAAAAGTGTCATTTATAATTGAACCCCAAAACTACTTATTGCTACACGCAATGGCTTTAATGAGCTCAACGAGATATGGTCAATTGGAGGAGTTCTGGAATATGCTGGATGCGATACAATTACCAGGCACTGTGGTGTTTGCATACTAATTTAGGCATGAGGATCGAGTTTCAAGCGGTAGATTGAAATGACATTAAAATTCATGTCTTTTTTCTTTTCTGAATGCTACACATTACATTCATTGAACGTGAGTCTTATGCTACATTTTGTGTCCAACCAATGAACCTATGTTTTTTTTCTGTTAATTTATACAAGTTATGTATTTAGGTACGTCTTGACGTATTTACTGTTGTTGAAACGTTTCTGTGTTACGCTAGGTAGAGATTTTTACCGGAAACGGCCAGTTACTTATACACAACAGAAATGTTTTCTACGTAATGTTTACAAAATACAACTTTTTGTATTTTTTTAACTTTATAAACTTTGAAGCATGTAGGTATACATTTTCGAATTACATACCTAGGTACATGCTTCAAAGTTAAAGTCCAATGAATTACCTCGGTAGTTAGGTTAGGCCTATTTACGGTACGAACGACTTACGACAAAATAATAATATAATAATAATAATAATAAAAATCTTTATTTTTCTCCACAATCTAACTGACATAAAAGTATTACAATAAAAATAGTACATCATGTATATAATAGATTGTGAGAGACTGGTGTCTGAGCTAGGCGAGGAGCCTGTAAATAACAACAAAATCCCTCGTACTTACTTCAAAGCACCATTCGATGGCAAATTTCCATGTTTTACTGTTATTATCCTCAGGCGCAACGCGAACTCCACGAGTTGATCTCAGCCCGGGAGAAAGAGAAGGCACGGGGTGAAGAGAGCATCAGGTTCCTGGCCACAGTGAGGCGCGCGCCGGTGCTGAAGCCGCTGCTGCTCATCAACGCCTTCAACATGCTGCAGATCCTGTCCGGCAGCTACGTCGTCATCTTCTACGCCGTCGACATCGTGAAGGACTCGGGCGGCTCTATGAACCCTCAAGTAAGTAAAGAGTAGGCGCGGGACTGAGAGAGCATCAGGTTACTGGCCACAGTGAGGCGCGTGCCGGTGCTGAAGCCGCTGCTGCTCATCAACGCCTTTAACATGCTGCAGATCCTGTCCGGCAGCTACGTCGTCATCTTCTACGCCGTCGACATCTTGAAGGACTCGGGCGGCTCTATGAACCCTCAAGTAAGTAAAGATAAGGCGCGGGACTGACTGAGCATCAGGTTCCTGACCAAAGTGAGGCGCGCGCCAAGATCAATATCCTCAAGGTTACTACGTGACAAAGACCTAAGTCCCTTCGCCGCCCCTGTGACCAAGTGTGCTATGTTTGATGAAACGGGTCACGTCGAGGTGTTAGTTTTTGAATCAACCAGTTCTCGCTTGTTTTATAACTTTAAAGCAACCGCTCAATTGACCTGGCAAACCCGGTAGCACAAACTAAATCATAATCCATAATGTTGATAGTAACAATGTCACAACAACTCAATTAAGAAGTCCCCCGAAACAAACAACTCAATTAAACAAGATGCCCGTCTCAAATAGATTCATTAATAGAGCAGCAAATGCTGCTTCAGATAGTTTAAAATTCATATCACAGACACTGCAAAAACTAGTAAAGTATTCTATAGCGGTTACTTTATGTAGGTAACGGCCAATCGCACCCAATGTTTTGCTTTCTTAAAATTCATATCACCTATTGCGGTGCTTTATGCCTACCGAAACTAATTTAATATTATTATATAAGTAGTTAAGACCCGATGCATTAAATTGTTTTGCTTTCATAGTAACTTAACCGTTGAACGGTAGATTATATATTATGGTTATTATTACTTTCCTGTTACTAAGAAAGAATTACCTACATCAGTTATAAGTCATATAACGAGTTTTCCTATTGTATTTTGATATATTGAGTAAGTATTTTATAGGCTACCAAATACAATAGGAAAACTCGCTGATAGGCGAGGCATTCGTCCGTTTGAATTCGTCCGCGGTGATGATTTATTTACTAATGTGATCATTTATTTGCAGATGGCAGCAAACGTAAGTGCCTTAGTAAGGTTGTGCGTGACGGTGATGGCGTGCATCATGCTGCTGAAGATGACGCGGCGCGCGCTGGTCATGATCTCAGGAGTGGGGACGGCCTTCTGTACCCTGGTGCTGGCCTTCATGCTGACCCAGGGTCGCGGCTCCGGCTGGCTGCCGCCAGCGCTCATCCTCGGCTACGTCGGGTTCAACACCCTCGGCTTCTTCCTCCTCCCTGGACTCATGATCGGCGAACTCCTCCCCACAAAAGTCCGCGGCCTCTGCGGCGGCTACATATTCTGCCTATTTAACACCGTCCTCTTCGGATTCACCAAACTCTACCCCATCATGAAAAACGCCATCGGAATGGCTGGAGTCTTCGGCTTATTCGGCGCCTCCTCCGCCCTCGCCACTATCGTCCTGTACTTAATGTTACCAGAAACTAAAGGAAAATCTCTGCTACAAATTGAACAGTATTACCAGAAATCCAACATCATGTGGGTGACGCGGAAGAAAAACGGTGACAGCGACGCCGTTTGAAATGATTAGTGTAGTAATTGTTATATTGTTGTCTATGTTATTTATACGCACGATCTGTGACTTAGCATTCGTAACGTGTTGTATTGATTCAACATAACAGTTCTGTTTGACTGTTTATCATTTAGGTATCGTGATCTTTATTTCTCGTAATATGATTTAGATCTTAATCTTAGTTAATAGCACCATAAAACCTTTCTAAAATAAGTAGACAACAGCGTTTTATGTTCCTCGGGACTGATTGCTAGATTTGATTAAGCATCTTTTCATTAAATACAGCAAACTTTGCCATTAGGCGGTACTTAGAAAATTATATTATTACGTATTTTATGTGATATTATTAAATCTACTGACACGTATTAAGTAAGACAATGTTGACCAAATATTTCAGATAGAAAAAATACAAATACACATCTGTGATGGTATGATAAATATGAGCCAGCTCCTTTTATATTTTAGATTGTTTTAATAGCGCCCAAATAAGTGCATTTATACGCAACTTTTACAATGATTAATGTTAAAAAAACAAGAAATATGTACGTGTATTTCATAAATTGTATCAATAAAGGGAATGTCATTGCTATAACTTTTACAATACGAGATTTTTATCTGTGATTTATATAATTACCGTGTTGTACATACATAATAAATGTGTAGGTGCTTCTGAGACTATGTATTTAGCGTAAGAGTTATTTTTTCTATTGTATAGTAGAAAATATACAAATTGTGATATGATTAATAAAAATATATCGAAATATTTTAATGCTGTCTTTTATTAACATTTTCATATACGCTCTAAATAAAACATTATGTTGTTATAATTTATGCACAATTTTATTTCTATAATTACATACATTATGTACATAACATTTAATTAAACAAATGCCATATCCTTACTTTATAGTTATCAACGAGAAATGTGTTTCAGTCTTGATTGTTGACTGCTTGCAATTGTAACCAAGTTCATATCTACACTTTAAGGCCTTACTTTTAAGGCAGGGGCGTGGTTACCGTTATATGAATTGATACAGGGCCCCGGGCTACAAGAGTCCCCATTTATACCAGGTCATACCAATAGTTGAAAAGTTCCATTTAGATAGGTGAAAAAGGCCACTGATAATCTTTTAACCTATAAACCCTCATTTTTGGGGCCCCCAAAATTTTCTGATAAAGAGCCCGTCTAGAGTCTATGCACACGGCATTTTTAAGCGCGATATACGCGAAATTCAGACCCAATCTATAGACATTTGTAGGAAAAAAGCGCACCGCCGAAGCCGCGTTCCTGAAACGTCGTGCCACGTTTTAAATACGCCGTGATAGGGTAAACGCACGTTAGCAAAACGCTTATTGAGAGCTCATCATCTGAACCTGTGCCCCGATTGCGTGGCGTTTCTTCTCCAGTTGCACGTTTTTCATTCCAGCTGAGGTGAAAATTCGGTATCGCGGTAAAGGTAAAGTAAGACGAAACAACGGATTTAATCACTTTCCAATAAAAGTCCGAACACCTTATTTTTGCACTAAAACACAGCAATGTTCGTGAAGACGTTTGACTTGCGTTTGAGAAAAAGTAGCTTTCTTTCAGCTTTTACACAAAGAAGCAGTTGAGTTGTTTCGTTTGAAATAGCTGTCAAAGCGACACCGCGATACGAATTTGTGATTTTCGTTCGTCGTCTAGTCGCGTTTTAAAGCCCGGTCCGTGAGCACGTAGAATTTTGTCCAATGACCCCTAGCTACCCGTCCTTATCGTTCGCGCGTAATTATATTGCTGTCGCGACTGTGCGACTGGCACCCGCAGTGAGTGTGCGAGTGCGATAGCAACATAATTACGCGCGAGCAATAAGGATGGGTAGCTAGGGGTCATTGGACAAAATTCTACGTGCTCACGGACTAGACTATAGTTGAAAATATTTAGCGCAATCGAGGCACTGGCCTAAGGCACGCTACGCCGTTTATGCTCTTCCAGTAATATGAAGCCACGATAGCCGAACGGTGAAGGGGTCGGACTGGCCGACTCGTGATCCGGGGAACGCGGGTTCAGTCCCCGCCGCCGCTCGACTATTGTGGTGAGCTCACTCGTGACACAAGCATATTTAGCTTAGTACGAGGGGCTAACGGGAGTGTTAGTAATTTGTGTAATAACAAATTACTAATAATCTTTAAAAAAAAAATATGTCAAAAGCACAGTATATCTCGTCAGGCGGTGTCGGGCAGGCGCTGGTAGAGATGCGGACGCGCAGCGCAGCCGGGGCACACGTGCAGCGTGGCGCCCACGAAGCCCTCGCAGTCCCAGCAGTAGCACTCCAGGCAGCGCTTGCAGCGATACACCTGCGCAGAAGGGTTACTCACTCAGTAGCGGTCGGCGGATTTAGCAATAGGAAGCCTATGACGGCAGGATTTTAGGAGCCGGATAATTTGGGCGTCTGCTTTGATCGAACGAAATTTTTGATACAAATGGACGGAGGAAGAGGATTTGAGTGTACCACCACCACTGCACTCACAACGCTGTAAGGGGTAGACGCTCGTCTTAGACGAAATAACATAGATTTGATACTATTTTATATCGTGTCCTCTATTATCATCATTTCAGCCACAGGATGTGCATTGCTGAACATAGGCATCAGCTATTTTGAAACAAATTTAAAACTGGCTTAAATTTCCGGGCTAAAAACTGATTGATTGGTCCATTTCCAAGATAAACAGATAAATACATTTATCAAATGGAAATAATAATGATGTAAACTATCCAATTGGATATCTTTTACTCTCTAAATACGTATATCACATTAATCATTCATTCGTTCGTTTCAGCCGAAAGACGTCCACTGCTGGACAAAGGCCTCCCCCAAGGATTTCCACAAAGACATTCACACATCACATCAATAGTACCTGTTTATCCTGATCAGTGAACTGTCTCAGACAGCCAAAACAATATTGCGCTTGTCCTTCATTGGCCAATTCCTCATATGGCTCCACTGGGAATAAGTGATGATAGGATCTGGAAAGAAGACAAATGATTAATTTTAATACGTTTTCGCAATAAAGAAGTAGTAAAGACGAGGATTGCAAAGAAAAGTATCTCAAAAACCACTCTTCTTCTCTAACGTAAAAAAGCGACTATAGTTTATAATATCAAACAAATAGGACATGACTGTGACAATTCAGAGGGCCTAGTGTGAGTTTTTTCAAACGCGCTCCCTAGTGAGCGCGTCAAAAAATGACATTAAATGTATGACGGATTGCACAGTGGCCCTAGCGAGAAACTTCCAAAAACTAAAATTTTCATACATTTTTTGAGCGCGTTTGATATAAACTCACACTCAGCCCACAGAGGTGTGATTTATTTATAAGTGATCAAAGGATACCAAAATAATAATTTAACTGAAGTCCACTTTGATCACCTAGGTGATCTTATCCATGTGTGATCAAAGGACGCCAAAGTGTCGCCTGGAGTCTATTTTGTACTTTGATGACATGGCGTTGGCGTCGCTTGCCTCTCTAACTGACGTAACTGACATTTTGCAAAATTTTCAGGTGATTAGACAGAACGATTCGTCTTTCGAAATTGATTAAGATGGTGTAGATAACTCAAGTTTCGAAAAAAATGTCAGATACGTCAGTTAGAGAGGCAAGCGACGATGGNCTAAAAGTCATCTCATTTGACTAAAAGTGCTTGAAAATTTCAGATACCGTAAAAATCACGAAAAATAATATTTGTATTGAAATTTATTCAATTGACAAAGCTAAAAATATATAAATTACACCAAAACTGTTAGATTTTTTTTTTAACTTTTTAACAACGTCCCGTACCAGGTGGGGTGTGTGACACCCACACGCACTTTAAAGGCATGTAATTCAGTTGGTAGTCACCGCTGGACTGATTTTGCAACGCTGATCGAAGCAGCAGTGTCATAATTCCAGCTACTGGGAATTCCAAATTCAGCACTTGCAAATTTTTAAAATTGTGGCTATTTTTAAAGGACTGGGGTGTGTCACACCCCACCTCGTACAGCGAGGGTTAAGGCCTTACTTTTAAGGCAGAGGCGTGGTTACCGTTGTATTGATACAGGGCCCCGGGCTACAGGAGTCCCCATTACCAGGTCATACCAATAGTTGAAAAGTTCCATTTAGATAGGTGAAAAGGGCCACTGATAATCTTTTAATCTTTAAACCCTCATTTTTGGGGCCCCCAAAATTTTCTGATAAAGAGCCCGTCTAGAGTCTATGCACATATAATCTATAGACATTTGTAGGAAAAAAGCTCATCATCTGAACATGTGCCCCGATTGCGCTAATTTTTAACGTCTCCAATTCATTGGCGCTTCTTCTCCAGTTGCACGTTTTTCATTCCAGCTGAGGTGCAAATTCGGTATCGCGGTAAAGTTCACGCGCAAACAAAGACGAAACAACGGATTTAATCACTTTCCGTTAAAAGTCCGAACACCTTATTTTTTCATTAAAACACAGCAATGTTCGTGAAGACGTTTGACTTGCGTTTGAGAAAATAATAATAATTTATTTCGACCACATACAGATCAGTGTTAGTAAAAAAAGTAGCTTTCTTTCAGCTTTTACACAAAGAAGCAGTTGCGTTTTGTTTCGTTTGAAATAGCTGTCAAAGCGACACCGCGATACGAATTTGTGATTTTCGTTCGTCGTATAGTCGCGTTGTAGTTGAAAATATTTAGCGCATTGGGGGCACTGGCCTAAGGCACGCTACGCCGTTAACTTTGTTCTGCCAGTAATATTGTCAAAAGCACAGTATATCTCGTCAGGCGGTATCGGGCAGACGCTGGTAGAGATGCGGACGCGCGGCGCAGCCGGGGCACACGTGCAGCGTGGCGCCCACGAAGCCCTCGCAGTCCCAGCAGTAGCACTCCAGGCAGCGCTTGCAGCGGTACACCTGCGGAGAAAAGTTGCACTCATTACACCGTCTCCGGATATAGGATAGAAAGGAATTTGCACCACAGAATAATAATATACTTTGTACAGAAGAATCTTGCAGAAGTATTTTAAAAAGTGTCTACTTAATATCGTCAAGAATATTACAATTGCAAGTGCAATTTAGCTTGCCTCAAGAGTCGAGCACCGTTTACTTTACATACTAGAGAAACCCTTGCAAGCGAACTTCATTGTTGTTACTTGAAAAAGCGATTCAAAATACATACACTAAACCTATTCAGTGATCGGTCTCTGCTCGCACGTGAATTCCTTGCGGATTAACCAAGCCGGTGTGGCCGCCGCGCGTATTTTGTTATCGATGAGTGCTCGGGGAGATGAAGAACTGGCATGCTTGAACTGTGATTATCTTGAGACAAAAGTTATACTAAGTCATTAGTCAGTAGGTACCTGTTTATCTTGATCGGTGAATTGTCTCAGACAACCGAAACAATATTGCGCTTGTCCTTCATTGGGCAATTCCTCATATGGCTCCACTGGGAATAAGTGATGATAGGATCTGGAAAGAAGACAAATGATTAATTTTAATACGTTTTCGCAATAAGGAAGTAGTAAAGACGAGGATTGCAAAGAAAAGTATCTCAAAAATCACTCTTCTCTAACTTGAAATAGCGTCTATGGTATTATAAGTTAAATCATTTGAATATCAAACAAATAGGACATGACTGTGACAATTCAAAGGGCCTAGTGTGAGTTTTTTTCAAACGCGCTCACTAGGAGTAGGCGCACACCGTTGATTTTTAGTTGGCCGATAGTTGTGCTCGATTTTAATTTGTATGAAGAATCGGCCAAATCGAATCGGCGTAGTGTGCGCACTCCCATACATGCCCATACTGATCAACTGCCCGACTAAACTATCGGCCGACGAAAAATCAACGGTGTGCGCCTACTCTAGAGAGCGCGTCAAAAAATGACATTAAATGTATGACGGATTGTAAAGCGCCCCTAGCGGGAAACTTCCAAAAACTAAAATTTTCATACATTTTTGAGCGCGTTTGATGTAAACTCACACTCAGCCCACAGAGGTGTGATTTATTTATAAGTGATCAAAGGATACCAAAATAATAATTTAACTGAAGTCCACTTTGATCACCTAGGTGATCTTATCCATGTGTGATCAAAGGACGCCAAAGTGTCGCCTGGAGTCTATTTTGTACTTTGATGACATGGCGTTGGCGTCGCTTGCCTCTCTAAGTGACGTAACTGACATTTTGCAAAATTTTCAGGTGATTAGACAGATCGATTCGTCTTTCGAAATTGATTAAGATGGTGTAGATAACTCAAGATTCGAAAAAAAATGTCAGATACGTCCGTTACAGAGGCAAGCGACGATGAGTGATCTAATCCAGATGATCAAAGTTTTAAAGCTTCCATGAAGGAATCGCTTATTCAAAAACAATAAATTTTGAATGAAGTCGCATATAAGTAATTATTCTTCTTTTGTTTTTGATTTTGTTTTAACGAGCTGACGGTGTGATGGTGATGAAAAATGTGTGGTTCTTTATTTTAATTTTGTATTACTGTGCAGGAGACTGGCACCGGCTGAAAACTAGCGCTGCATGGACCTAGTGCCGTACAGCTTGCGCTGAGCCGGTTGCCCTTGTCACCTTATTTTTAATAGTTAAGCTGTGTTAAAGTTGTATTTTTTTTTGTTATGGTGACAATAAAGGTTTATTTATTTATTTATTCAAAGTGGATAGACCGTTTGGTTACCTGGCCAGGTGCGGCGCGGAGGCCAGCGTGAGCCCGCAGGTGCGGCACTGCGCCGGCAGCGAGCAGTACTTGCTGCGGCACTGCGGGCAGAAGTGGC
This sequence comes from Ostrinia furnacalis, assembly GCF_004193835.3. Lineage (NCBI taxonomy): Eukaryota > Metazoa > Arthropoda > Insecta > Lepidoptera > Crambidae > Ostrinia > Ostrinia furnacalis. The sequence continues at coordinate 278,676 of NW_021130422.1, read as the reverse complement.
CCTCGCCGCCCACGCTCTCGCCTTCCTCCAAGTGGCTGGAACAATATTCACCATTAATCCTTCAACCACCACGAATCTAGACACAATAGATAAATCAATTGTTACGCGGTAGCCGGCTACCGCTTGGGGGCTGAGAGGTTAAACAAAGAAAAGAATAAAAATACTTTGAAAAATCAAAATTAGTACTTTTCTTTAACACAGAATGTATTAGTGTTTTCAGGTGGAGCTATTGTTATAGTTTAATGAGGCTTTTTGCGATTGAAAAATCCGCCAGATGGCAATACGTAGACGCGAGGTCCAAATGCTGCATGATTGGTGGATTTTGACATATCTGTCAATGTCATGTCAAAAATAACCAATCATGCAGTATTTGGACCTCGCGTCTACGTATTGCCATCTGGCGTATTTTTCAATCGCGAAAACCCTCATTGATTGAAAGAAAGAAAGAAAAATTTTTATTTGGTCCAAAACAATTGAGTAGACTTTCAGGCAAGCCTCCACCAAAGAGGTACCCATAGACCGACTGCGCCACTCTTAAATAAAACAAAAGACGCTCGTTATTGACCAGATGCACACCGGGGCGAGGTCTGCGCCGGGGCGCTGTGCGAAATGCTCAACTTTACCAGTCGCGCATCAAGCAGCACCGTGTACTACAGCGGCAAAATACTATCTATAGATAATACTATCGACATTTGATACTGACCNTATTTAGCATGAATTATCATGAATAATATTAACTACTTATTTACCTCTCAGTGTCTTGAGGCAACTTAAAAAAGTACATTCTGTGTTTTTATCATTATTTAGGCAGTTAAATACTGCACAGTATTTAGTACACCATTTTCTTTATTTTCTTCCGTCATACACAAGAATACGCGTGCGTGAGTCAATGTTCGCTCGTATGTGAGGCCTTGTCGAATAGTATCCTGTAGGTGGGCCATCGTGCGTGTTTTGTTTTCGATGTAAACTCGCGGAGATGAACAGGCCTGGTAATACTATCGATAGTGTCTAACTACTACATCACTACACTTGCTACTGACCACATGCACACAGTGACGGCGGGGTCGGCGCCGGCGGCGGCGTCGGGCTGCACGGCGGGCGGCGCGCTGTGCGGGAAGCCCATCTTCACCAGGCCCGCGTCGAGCGCTACCGTGTGCTCAGGCAGCAGTAATACTATCGATAGTGTCTAACTACTACACCACTACACTTGCTCGGCCGTTTGGTGTAGTGGTTCAGAACGGACTACTATGCCGTGAGGTCCCGGGTTCGATTCCCGGCCGGGCAGAAATTGAAATGATGAATTTTAATTTCTGTGACGGGTCTGGGTGTTTTCTATGTATAATATGTATGTATTTACAAAAAAAAAGTATTTAAGTATGTTTATATCCGTTGTCTAGTACCCATAGTACAAGCTTTGCTTAGTTTGGGACTAGCGGCGCAGTGTAAAAATGTCCAAGGATATTATTATTATTTAAGGATATTACTTGCTACTGACCACATGCACACAGTGATGGCGGGGTCGGCGCCGGCGGCGGCGTCGGGCTGCACGGCGGGCGGCGCGCTGTGCGGGAAGCCCATCTTCACCAGGCCCGCGTCGAGGGCGCGCGCTCGCGGCGGCGGCGCTGTGTGCTCTAACAACAGCGAGCGGTAGTGAACGTCATCTAGCACCACCTAGGGGAAAGTCTTAGTAAACTTTTCGAAAATCCAAGGCTTAGAACAGACGGTGAGACGCAACTGCAACGAAACTGCCACTTTGTGATGATTCTGATGAATGAAACTGAAACTGAAAGTTTCAAACTGGTCGCGTCATGTGTGGTCTCTCAACGGACGTTATGGCAGAAACTTAGATGCAACTCAAAAGTAACTAGCAGTTGCAGTTTCGTTGCAGTTGCGTTTCACCATCTGTTCTGGGCCTTAGTGAACGTCGTCTAGCGCCACCTGACAGAAAGTGACATTAAACTTTACCAAAAGTTTGAATGGTAGTGACCTCATAGCCTCTTTGCCATAACAAAGCTTATCTTAAGCTCAATTAACTATTTATTTTATTAATTTTAAGGTTACTAAAAAGCATATTCTTATTAAGAGCAGTAGTAGCGGAGTTTCCGACAATTCCCATAAAACGGAAATCTCTAGCCAATAGGCTAATTATTAAAAGCAGTCATCTAAGTCTGTTCTATAGATAAATAAAGTAGTAGTAGTAGACAAAGTGCACAATGTTAACTTTAGTTTATGTTTCTATTCTTACCCCATATTCCCCACCAGTGTCCTGGCATAATTTCTTGCAAATCCTTACTTCTGCCGCCAGTCCAATAACTGAACATCTAATTCCATCTGTTTTGAGAGTCTACAACAAAATATAAAAACAATTGAAGTAATAATAGGTAGGTATACATATAAATAATAATTGAACTCAATGTTTATAAACAATATCTACCTGTATAGTAGTGGTGATGTCACTAGGATCACATGTAGTGAGTGATGCAAATAAAACAAGAAGCTCCCTGGAAGCGTGGCCAGGCAGTGGCCTGAGCACTCGGCCTGCTAACTCTAATGTATTTTGTAATGATGGCTCACCAGTAAGAGCAATGTTTGATAACCTGAAATCCCAACAATGTAGAAATATATTATATCCCTATCCTAAAAATAAACAACTTACAAAAATTACTTCTAAAATTTATTACCCTTGAACAGCTTTTACATGCTTTCTAACGTTTCCAGACAGCTGAGTAACTTTTTCGGCTCTTTTGTTTTTCATGGCTACAATACTTAATTGACTCAAAGGATTCTGGTCAAAGAACTCTTCAACAAATTTCTCCAGCAACTAAAAATAAACAAATTGATAACATTCTCACTCAATTAGAACTTCTACTCTTATTTTCTAAAAATACAGGATATAGTACCTTAATTGTACACAAGAACCTGGTTGGTTTCAAATCCTGTGAGCTCATAGCCTCTGAGCAGTCTACAGCCACGATGAGGTGCCTCATCATGCCCAACCGGACTGGGCCGCGCCGCGGCACCAGTGCTTTGCGGGCTGCTTTCTGGGCGAACTCTGCGACCAAACCTTCCACAAGACCATCTTTGTCCTCTTTGATAGCTTCCCTAGAATTAAATTAAACAACAAGTCGGTAAATAAGTAATTTACGGTTAAAATTTAATATATAAAACGAGTAAAAACTTACCATGTCTTTTCATAACCTGTTTCCCATCGGTACTCTTTAGGATCTTGCTCATCATCGGCCATTGTGTAATTTGAAATAAATTTTCTTCTTCTTAGCGACTTATCTTCGACTTAGCGACGAATTCACACAAAAATTATGCATTTAATTTATTAAAACCCACAATAAATCTCACAACAACAAGCGAAGATTATTAAACTGTCAGTTTGACATTTCATTGGTTGAGGAATAATGAATGATGTCGCGACTCACTATTGTCGAATATCGATACTTACGACTGTCGAATATCGATAGCTGTGGGTCTAGAGTAGACAAAGTGCACAATTAAATAGCAAACCAGTTGAAAAGTTTATTTTGTGTGAAGTTATGACGGATTCGATTTTCGATTCGATCAAAAAGGGCAACATAACTAAGGGGGCAAATCAATGGTAAGATAAAAAAGTCATTAATTTCAGGCATGGCATGGCCCTTAAAAGTGTTAGTAACAAAATTCTTAAAAACTATGTTAGTCAATCACACTAATTACACACTTATAAAAGTTTAGTGTCTTTGCATGGCACTGTCACATCCAGTCCAGTCTCACTGCAACACTTTGCAGGAGGCTGTTGGATCTGCGCTAATCGATACTAATCCCTAAAGCACTGCAATAACGTCGCAGCACCATCAACATTATATATTATTGATTTATGACAAAAATGAAATTTTGCAAGTGTCCATTACTAGGTTTTAAAATGGACCAGCCGAATGACCCTAATAGAGATTCGAACTGGAATAATATTTCTGAAGACCGATTGGTAGGATGAATTGCATCGTGGGAAAAGAGGAATGTGGGTATTATCTTTGTGCTGTTATCATCGAAATGTAACGAGAATTTCATTTATTTATTTAGCAATTCATTTATTTTGTTCCTGGCTTGATATTACATCAACTGCTCTTATTTAACTTATAGTAGGGAATTTAGTGCAATGATTTGTATGGAGACCCCTCCACTTTGGTATAGAAGGCTCATTTTTGCACCAGTTGTTCTTTGGGTGCTCCTGAGTAGATTTCCGTCGGTAGACATCGGGAGCCCCCCCTGTGGTAGCAGGGGGAGGGGGGGCAAGTTTCCTTCTGCCGCGCTTCACTTTAAGGCCCATATCTTCAAAACTATGGGTATTAGGGCAAGTGTGGTGTCATTTTCGGATAATTAAAGGATGGCGAATTCATTTCTAGAACAAACTTTTTGCCTTTTCATACAAAAAAATAGAAATATTGAGTAAAATTCACAAAAACCAAAAAGTATTTTTTTAAATAAACGTCGTTTACTTTTAAACCATTGGAGATAATCTAATAAAAAAAATATGTCCTGAAAGCTACATTTATCAGGATTATAAATATATACCATTGTATGGTACTTTTTTCGAAAAAAGTAGGTAAAAAAAATTTTTCTTCAGGACACAGCGGGCGAATTTTGATGCGCGTCGGAAAAAAATATTTATTTTATCCATGAATTCATACTATTTGGTTCATAAGCAAGTAAAGATTATTATTTTATAATTTACTAGCTTTCCGCCCGCGGCTTCGCCCGCGTGGACTTCATATTTTTTTCCAAAATAAAATGTAGCCTATGTTACTCGTGAGTAATGTAGCTTTCGAATGGTGAAAGAATTTTTAAAAACGGTCCAGTAGTTTTTGAGCCTATTCATTACAACCAAACAAACAAACAAAGTTTTCCTCTTTATAATATTAGTGTAGATTATTTAGAGTTTCTGGCATATCATGCTACCATGATTTGTATTTTTTCTTCAATTAATTTTGAACTCTATGTGTAAGTCATAAGGTTGAAAATAGTCTAATTACATTTTATTATTGAAAATATCATAAGAAGAAAGCACTAAATAAAGAACTTGAATTTGTCTAAACGTCTAATGATTATTATTAGTATTTTATTAGCATTTTTATTTCTACATACTATTGTACCAGTGATTTACGGAAAGGTAAGTGTGAGGAAAGTGAGGATTGATATTATCATAGTACGGGAGATTATTTTTAGCACAAAGGCTACAGCTGTGACCATTAGTAGGTAGTTGTTTTTTCAGACAGCACCAGCACTACTTCTTGCACTAACATCTCACCTTTTCCAGGCAAGCTTCGGCAGCTACGGGTAATTGGTCCATGTAGGCTCCATGTTGCTATCGATTCTGGTCCACCCTCAACCAGTCAGGTAAAGGGAAGCTTGAGTCGGTTGCTTGCAACTGACCCTATACGCGAACTCCTTGAACCAACTAAATTTTAAATAACTTAAAAAATCATAAGGACATAATTACTGCCCTTGATATACTGATACAAAACTGCCTAGGTTGGTGGGCACTTACAGCACTCGTTCATAGTCAAGCATGTGGTAATAGTAGGAGGTACTTGATCTAAAACAATACCAGTGGACTGAAAAAAACAGTGGATTGAGCTAATAAGTGGATAGACATAGATATTGAACAAGGGACAACTAGAAAAGAGGACCAAAATCCCAACAGAACAGCCTAATCTGTTTTACTGACAGCTCCAAGCCAAGATAGCCTGGCCTTGGGAACGCACCGGGATGTCTACTGTAAACACTACGAACACAGTAAACGTTTAAGGAGGTTTGCTACAGTATTTCAAGCTGAATTCTACGCTATAATTTATAAAAACAGGGGTGTAAAAACGCAATATTTACATCCTGGGCCACAGCCAGGCAGCACTCAAACAAAGCCATCGCCTCAGTAAAGGTTGAGTCTAGAATTATTCTAGATTCAATCTGAAAGATGAACAAACTCTGAAGGCATGACAAAGTGNTTGGAATGTTTACTTTCAAAATTCATCAGATTTAATGCGAAAAGAACATATTTAATTTTTTACCCTCGGTAACATTTGTCATGGAATGACCCAAAACCCACAATAAATCTCACAACAACAAGGTCAACAAGCGAAGATTATTAAACTGTCAGTTTGACATTTCATTGGTTGAGGAATAACGGCGACTCACGATTGTCGAATATCGATACTTACGATTGTCGAATTTCGATAGCTGTGGGTCTAGAGTAGACAAAGTGCACAATTAAATAGCAAACCAGTTGAAAAGTTTTTTTTTGCGTGGAGTTCTGACTGATTCGATTTTCGATTCGATCAAAAAGGGCATCATAACTAAGGGGGCAAATCAATGGTAAGATAAAAAAGTCATTAATTTCAGGCATGGCATGGCCCTTAAAAGTGTTAGTAACAAAGGTCTTAAAAACTATGTAAGTCAATCACACAATAGATGACCCACGCTGAACTGTCCCACCAAACTCAATGACAGGGGGGCGCTACCATCGTTCAACTATATGGTTTCCAACATGGCAAAAATCTGAACCAGCGATCCGGTATTGACGGTGGCGCCCCACTGTCAATGTCATCGACAGGACAGTCCAGTATTTTGGAACTATAATTACCCACTAATAAAAGTTTAGTGTCGGGATTCCGTGGAGGGTAGTTGAACGGGAAGCATGGTCGATCTGTTTTAATGGTTTCAATTTATTATTTAATGGACTTTAGTGTACAAATTTGGTGTTATTTTGTGTTCTAAAGTGCAGTGAAGTGATAAATTATAAAAAACATTGAAATACTTCGAATTTGTCGAGTGGGTTGTCGTATGAACAACCCGCTTTGGACCCGGTGGCGTCTCGAAACCTGCTTACGGGCATACTTAACTCCACGGAATCCATGAAAAATCAATAGAACTGAAACACCACGTTCTATTGATAACTATGTCAATTATTTTTCACTCGACATTGGCAGAAATAAACCTCCCAGAGAGGTCACGTGAGTCACGTCCAGTCCAGTCTCACTGCAACACTTTGCAGGAGGCTGTTGGAGCTGCCATGCACGTACATAAATTATGTTCGATAAGGCCGACGTGCCAGTGGCGGCGTAGCATGGGTTGGAACCCGGGGCGATCACCCCCCTCTCCCCCGTCATAACTCCTAAGGCACCCCCTGGTACCCCCCAGGATTTTGGGATTAAGTACTGATTCGAAGATTGAAAGACAATCGCACCCCCCTCCCCCCTGTAGGTATAATGACATAGACCGCAGACTTGTCATGCAAATGCGCTAATCGATACTAAGGGATTAGTATCGATAAGCACTGCAATAACGTCGCAGCACCATCAACATTATACTATTGATTTATGACAAAAATGAAATTTTGCAAGTGTCCATTACTAGATTTTAAAATGGACCAGCCGAATGACCCTAATAGAGATTCGAACTGACAATATAAATAACTAGCTTTCCGCCCGCGGCTTCGCCCGCGTGGAATTTTGTCTGTCACAGAAAAACTTTATCGCGCGCGTCCCTGTTTCAAAAACCGGGATAAAAACTATCCTATGTTCTTTCCCGGGACTCAAACTATCTCTATGCCAAATTTCATCAAAATCGGTTGCGAGGTTTAAGCGGGAAAGCGTAACAGACAGACAGACAGACAGACAGAGTTACTTTCGCATTTATAATATTAGTTGGGATAATTCTGAAGACCGATTGGTAGGCCGTAGGATGAATTGCATCGTGGGAAGAGGAATGTGGGTATTAGCTTTGTGCTGTTATCATCGAAATGGAACGAGAATTTCATTTATTTATTCAGCAATTCATTTATTTTGTTCCTGGCTTGATATTACATCGACTGCTCTTATTTAAGTTAAGAAATATTTGAGACGATACCTGTTGAATTTTAATCGATGTCGATGATAAAGTTGGCAAGGTACTTCACTATATTGCTTTGACATTTATGCTTTTATGTTGGTACACCTACTTGCAACATTCATAGGTTGGTGGAAAATGGGGTACAAAATATGGTCCTAATTTTAAAAAGGGCTAGTTTGAAAGTGCCTTCTCATAATTTGTCTCTGTGAATTCGATTCGCTATGGTTAGTCTAGGAAGGTTCATGTTTGTCTTTCACACAAAAACTAGACGAATTTTGATAAAAAAATTCAAAAAAGCAATTAGGCTGTGTATATTACAAAGGCTATGTAAAGTCAAGACATACAACCTTTGTGCATAAAACTATAATTATAATCCCACCAAAAACATTCTGTAAAAAACTAGCCAAGTCTCGATGGAGCTGCTTGTTTACCTCTAAAAAGTAATGAAATCTAGACAAAGTCGTGCCAAGTCTATGGTTCCTTACTGCGATTTCTTTATAATTATAGTTAATGTAGTGTGACTTGGCCGTTGAAGGGTGACAAAACCAGGTGCTCCATGATACCATTGCACCAATCTGTCGCCAGNTCGAGTATGTGGAATACATGTGGGATCCATGAAACACTTAATACTGTAAGGATGGGTCTGCTTGGGTCAGCATATCCGGCATCAGAAGACTATTAGGTGGCTTTCACTCAGACGCTTAATTCACCTAACTAATGGATAGGATTTTTTTGGATGATAGGGAATAAAAAATGGAGAATAAAGATCCTAATGGGTCGCTGTGGACTACGTTTAGGTGTGGCAATACATAAGATAACCCAGACAGCTTTGTATCAGCATTGGCTACTGGCAGTATATCAAAGGGTTCGCGTATAGGATCAGTTGCAAGTAACCAACTCAATCTTCCCTTTACGCGACTGGTTGGGGGTGGACCAGAGTCGATAGCAACATGGAGCCTACATGGACCAATTGACCAGCTGCCAAAGCTTGCCTGGATAAGGTGAGATGCTAGTGCAAGAAGTAGTACAGAAGCTGGTGATGTCTGAAAACACAACTATAATGGTCACAGCCGTAGCCTTTGTGCTAAAAATAATCTCTCGTACTATGATAATATTATCAATCCTCACTTTCCTCACACTTACCTTTCCGTTAAATCACTGGTACAATAGTATGTAGAAATAAAAATGTTAATTAAAATACTAATAATAATCATTAGACGTTAAGACAAATTCAAGTTCTTTATTTAGTGCTTTCTTCTTATGATCTTTTCAATAATAAAATGTATTTAAACTATTTTCAACCTTATGACTCACAGATAGAGTTCAAAATTAATTGAAGAAAAAATACAAATCATGGTAGCATGATGTGCCAGAAACTAAAAAAATTCTAAAATAATAATCTTTACTTGCTTATGAACCAAATAGTATGAATTCATGGATAAAATAAATATTTTTTTCCGACGCGCATCAAAATTCGCCCGCTGTGTCCTGAAGAAAAATTTTTTTTCACCTACTTTTTTCGAAAAAAGTACCATACAATGGTATATATTTATAATCCTGATAAATGTAGCTATCAGGACATATTTTTTTTATTAGATTATCTCCAATGGTTTAAAAGTAAACGACGTTTATTTTAAAAAATACTTTTTGGTTTTTGTGAGTTTTAATCAATATTTCTATTTTTTTGTATGGAAAGGCAAAAAGTTTGTTCTAGATATGAATTTGCCATCCTTTAATTATCCGAAAATGACACCACACTTGCCCTAATACCCATAGTTTTGAAGATATAGGCCTTAAAGTGAAGCGCGGCAGAAGGAAACTTGCCCCCCCTCCCCCTGCTACCACAGGGGGGGCTCCCGATGTCTACCGACGGAAATCTACTCAGGAGCACCCAAAGAACAACTGGTGCAAAAATGAGCCTTCTATACCAAAGTGGAGGGGTTCTTGCACTAAATTCCCTACTATTAAGAAATATTTGAGACGATAGCTGTTGAATTTTAATCGATATCGATGATAAAGTTGGCAAGGTACTTCACTATATTGCTTTGACATTTATGCTTTTATGTTGGTACACCTACTTGCAACATTCTTATGTTGGTGGTAAATGGGGTACAAAAAAAATATGGTCCTAATTTTAAAAAGGGCTAGTTTGAAAGTGCCTTCTCATAATTTGGCTCTGTGAATTCGATTCGCTATTGTTAATCTAGGAAGGTTCATGTTTGTCTTTCACACAAAAACTAGACGAATTTTGATAAAAAAAATTCAAAAGGCTATGTAAAGTCAAGACTTATACAACCTTTGTGAATAAAACTTTAATTATAATCTTTCTAAATGTAAGGAAAGTTATTTATTATTTTACATTATTTTTAGCGAAAATCATTTTTAAAAGGTTTTTGAGACGCATACATAGCCGAGGACGCAGCACGATTAGACAAATTAATTATCAAAACAATTAGCACAGTAATTATATGCAATTCCCATCTATCTCTATACATTCAACATCTCAGCCATAGGATGTCCACTGCACTGAACATAGGCCTCCCCCTATGCTTTCCTTGTTGCCCAGTTGGTAGCAGCCTGCAATTAGATTTTCATTATTCAAACTAAGATGAGGAAGATGAAACTCATAATAAGGACAAAAAAAATATAATAATTCAGTATTTTATTGTTCGTTAACCCTTATTCAAATAAAGGTAAATATATTACCACTTTGTTTACTTTTCAAAAAGAATCCTAATTTTCGATATGGTAATACTTAAAGATATCTTGGTCACTTATTTATATTTTTAAATATATTTTTTTACTTATCTATGCCATTTTACAACTTTTCAACGTCATTTGTCACTGTCAGGTAATGTCAAAGTCAACCAAACGGTTTTGGTGTCAAAAATTTCAAGTTTTTAGCGCGCGTTTTTGGTATTTTTGAAACTTTGTTCAACGAAAATTCTGATAAGTGTTTTTTGGATTCAAATTCCTAAACTATAACATTTATTGTATAATCTCACTTATAGGCAACGTCTGCAATTGATTTATTCATATAATTTAGACATTTTATAGAAGTGGTAAATAGTTTACCATTGTCCGATCCCGTCTTGACAAAAGTTTGATGAGTGAGTGAGTGTCGTAAATGCGAAACTTTGCTTTCTCATAACTTCGGAACTAAATGACCTACAGACTTGAAATTTTGGATTTTAAGTATGTGATTATAGCTTACTAGATGACGAAAATTTCTGCATTCTGGTCTTATCCAGAGGTTCTCAAATAGGGGCCTGAAAATGCGGCGAAATGGTTCCAGTAAAGGATGGTACGGCAGTGTTTGCTTCGCGCTCGACTTGGCGGGGGCACTGCCGTGCCCCCAGATATTTCTAAATGTAAGGAAAGTTAGCAAAATATTTATTATTTTACATTCTTTTTTAGCGAAAATCATTTTTAAAAGGTTTTTGAGACGCATACATAGCCGAGGACGCAGCGCGATTAGACAAATTAATTATCAAAACAATTAGCACAGTAATTATATGCAATTCCCATCTATCTATCTATCTCTATGCATTCAACATCTCAGCCATAGGACGTCCACTGCTAAACATAGGCCTCCCCCAATGCTTTCCTTGTTGCCCGGTTGGTAGCAGCCTGCAATTAGATTTTCATTATTCAAACTAAGATGCGTAAGATGAAACTCATAATAAGAACAAAAAAATATATAATAATTCAGTATTTTATTGTTCGTTAAGATTAAGACTAACATAAGTTACAAAAATAGTTTAAAATAATGTAGATTCTTATTTCAACATGTTTCTGCAAATTATATCTATACAAGAAAAATAGTAGACTTTTCCAGTGATAGTGGAACATTAACCAAAACTGTTTCAATTATATTTTTATTACAAAAATTGTATAATCACAATCAGTAAGCTTTAACAAATTTATGATTGAAGTGATCAATTGGAATCTCTAGTTATTAATTAAATTAAGAAGTTTTAGTCAAATTCATTCACAGAGTCAAAGTAATGGATTCTGACTCTGTGATTAAATTGGTGCTTATCCTTAATGTGGGCCCAAGGCTACCTGTGTGTGGCAGAAGACTGACATTTTCAGTTATTAACTGTACAGCTTTTAATTCATTATAATCACAATATTCTTACACAGAACCTTTAACCCACAGTCTTAATCCTATACAAAATGTCTAACTGGTTCTGCTGCAGCCATGATGGTAATCAAACAACCAGTTACTTAAATACTATCACCACCACTTGCTACTAGTTAGTTCTGTGCCTTGCAACCAGTCTCCTGCCACATACCTAAAGACTTGATGTGCCTTCTTGGCCTATGCTGGTAGGAATGGCGCCTAATCACTCAGTGGCAGCCATAGCACGAGCCTGAGCTCGCACTCGCTTGTCATACTCTAGCCGGTTCTGGCTGTAATAAAAAAAATTACATGTTAGGTAAGTACTAACTTTCAACAGTAATAAAAGGAAAATGTATTATGCTATGACAATCAAATACAAACCAGTAAATTGTGTATGCTTCAGCTTGAGCAGGATCTTTGACATTGGGTTCATTTAGCAGATCTTGAATGCCAAGAAGGATCTGTTTAATTGTAATTGCAGGACGCCAATCTTTCTCTTCATCAAGCAGGGACAAACAAACCGTTCCAGACGGGTATACATTGGGGTGGAATAGTGGAGGTTCAAATTTGCATTTTGGTGGGCTTGAAGGGTAGTCATCTTTGAAGATCATGCGCAATTTGTACAATCCTCCTTCCCATGGTGTCTGTAGAGTACAGCAGAATAATTGAGTTATACTTTACTGAGTACTGAAACTCTACTCAAATGCACTGGTATTTAAAAATTGCATTATAATGCTCAAATAAGATACACATTGGCAGATGTGGATTTGCTAGAAAGTATCATTAATAAACAACATTGCAAGAAATACTAATCGCAAAGTTAAAGAAGTCCCGTACTTAGTCTGTAATAAATCTATGACCATACTAACCCCTTTTTTGCCAGGAATCGCGCATTCCCATGTCATCAAATTCAAAGAACCGTCAGGATTCTTCATAGGTCTAGCCACGAAACCCTAAAAACCAATGTCAATCAGTAGATTTATAAATGTTGACTGACGAGACTACAGCCTAGCATTGATCAGGTACCCACTTGGTACCTTTGATGTGTTACTTACAAAGGGATGGTCTTTACGCCAAGCTTTTCTCTCCTCGGCTAAACGTGCACTGGCTATTCCCGACATTTTCTGGAATAGTTAAAAAACTTTATAACACTGATCAAACAAATAATTAGACTACTGGAAAAGTATGTTAGGTACTCACAGGCTACAAATTTTATACGAAAAACAAAAATATACGGCGCGAATATGCGTCCACGATGCGTCAATTCAGTCGCTAAAAACCATAGAGAATGAGACAATATTTTTTTACGAATCGAAATTAAGCCAGCCATTATCTATGGTATTAAAACTAGCATCTATTAGGTCGACAAATCGAACAGTTGGATTGATCATGATCATTAGCAATTATGTCTCTCTTCAGCCGTCGAACGAGTCGTTGAACGTCTTACGCTGCGCTTGCGGGTACGTGGCCTCCACTCCAGAAACTTGCGCTGCCTCAACGGCCGACAGTTCTGTGTGCTATGTGCGGGATATGCAACTTAAGTTTGACTTGTTTTGGTCAGCGACTTTAGTTCATTTACAGAGCCCCGATTACGGTAATTTTTAACGTCAACAATCCAGACACGCTTCTCGATTCTGCGATACGATTGGTCGTTCAACAGCGTACGTCAGCTGTTTTGACCAATCGTATTGCAGAATCAGAAACGCGTCTGGATTGTAGACGTTAAAAGTTACCGTAATCGGGGCTCAGATCTCTTCATTTCTGATCCGATCTCATAAAGAAACACAAAGTATAGCCTCTCTATAGCACGCTGTGAAACTGTAATGTAACCTTCCAAAAAAGGCCCATAATGAGAGGCCACGTTATGCATTTATTCGTGCATCATAAGTATAAAACCTAAGTTGTTGTAATACGTGCTACCTATTTTGTAACAAAAATTTAAAGTCGGTCTAAGAAACTGTGGACTGAACAGAACAATGCAGCTGGATGAATTTTGACAATTTACACAGCGCCAGTTAGCCCCAAAGTAAGCTTGAGTTACTGCTAGCATAACGGATAAACTACTTATTACTCGTAAATTATTAAATTTATCATTTCAATCGAACCCGGGACCTCTCAGCCATGAGCGAGCGTATAGCGGGGGGGTTGCGATTTTTTTTTTTTTTTTCGGTCGGCCTATGCTGATAGCCGGGAGCGGCTTTTTCNCATATTTAAAATCTAATTCTAATAAGTATGAAAAATATAAATTGTTTTCTTCACGTAAATCGATTAAGTTACAGATTCTGACTAGCTCCTAATTTGGATACTGATTGCAAAGGCCTAGTAAATAAATAACGTAATAATTTTTCTACTTGTATTTATCTAGTGCAGTTGTTTTGGAGTCAATTATAGTTTTTTTACACTAATAGATTCTATTCAGGTAGAAAATAGCGTCTGAGCGCGTCATAATTCAATTGTATCATCTGACTGCACGTACTCTATGAATAATTCTGACATAAAATCTATTGTCGAACAAAAGCTGGGTTGCACCATCTTACTTCAACTTTGACAAGCGTCAAAAGTCTGTCTAACTCCATACAAAAAACACCGGTTATCGCCAAAGCTACGGTCAAAGTTAGGTCACGTCAGGTGGTGCAACTCAGCCAAAGAAAAAATTCATTTTGATCGCTAATGTCAGTTTGCAGCGAGTGACACAACCTCCCCGTCTGAAGGCCAGCGGCCGACTGCCGCCCGCACCCCGCGAAGGCCCCCTCAACAGCAAAACATTCGGAATTTATCAAAAGTAAAATTTATGAATGAAAGTAATGTTCGATTGAAAAACGCAACGTGTCATTTAAAGATTAAAGAATTCCTAATCTATTCGTGCAAAAATCTTTTAAATTAACATAGCCGTTTTGGAGGAGTAGGGAATTTAAGTAAAAAATCGATGTCCCGTATTTATTTTTTTAATCCAAAACAAAGAGACGTAGCGAAAATTCAAACGTCACAAATGTAGTCCTTGAACTGTTCTATAACATATATTTTTTTCAACTATTTCTATCCAGCAGTAAAAGAGGAGTAGGCTTTACAAAATGCCCATTTGGCGCGGATTGAGGACTCTAATCGCCTTAACTGGTGGTAAAACGCCGTATTTGTTATATTGGCTAGATAATTAACAGTTTTAAATACCCTCCCCACCTCATGCTAACTAAATGTTGCTGATTTTGTTTCTTGGTAACTATTTACTTTGCTAACTACTTCGTAACTATGTACCTACTACCGAAAATGTTTGAATTTAAAAGATGCGTCTTTTCCTAAGTTAGGTTCTAACTCCACAATATTATGTTAATGTCAGATAAAAAGTACAACGCATGAAACAATCTGGCTTGAAACAGCTTGAAATATCATAAACCACAGAATGCTTCGCATAAACTTAAAATTTTGTGGAAGTGGCCTCCAGGGTTCCGTAGCGCAAAAAGGGTGCCAACAATGGTCAACTGGACCCTAGTTTCATAAACCTCGCCAATCTATGCGAGGACTGTATTCGCTGGGGTGCGATGGTGAGGGACCTCCTCGTGGTGCACCCTGGGCAACGTCCGCGTGTGGTCTGTTCACGCGGGCGGCTAACTTCTCACCTGCGCGGCAGGTCTCGTCAACCCGGCGGGCCTGTCGGGCAACCCGTAACCCACAATTGAGTGGGGCCGGGGGCCGTCGAGGCATTTGCCAGGGCCACGATGCAGGGGACATCTTTAAAAAACCCCCACAGGTGGGGGCTGGCGGGGCGTTTGCCCGGGCCCATTCTTTGGAGGGCCGCTCTCGGTACTTCTCCGATCAGCAGAGCTGACCGAGCAGCGGCATAGAGCAGACCGTAACCCGCTACGGCGGGTCGGGGGTCCTGTTGTACCAGGGCCGCGAGGAGAAAACCTCTATAAAAAACAACTGGAGGAGGGGATTCGGAGTTCCCTCGAAGCCAAAGAGGCTCGCTCGTGAGCGAGCCTCTAGCCTGAGGCGGAGCTGCGGACGAATGTCCAACTAGGACAATAACTCCGCGGCTCCGTTTCTTTGGGCTCTGGTGGAAACCGTCGGGTTTTATTGGGTAGGCCCCGCCTGGCTGTCCCCATAGACCAGTGGGTATGCGCAAAGCATTTCCCGACGAAAAAAAAAGGACTGTATTCCATGAAGCTAAATATCTTTAGCATAGATAAGATAATAATTATCTTTAGCTTCATGCTGTATTCGCTGTGTCGCTCGCTCGCTTGGTGTAAGTTTAAACCGGTTAACCGGTTAGGTCGCGGGTTCGATATACAAATGTGCTAAATATTATTTTATGTGCATGATGAACATTACATAAATTAAATTAATCGTAAGATTTGTTTGGCAATAAATTGCGCAGTGTAAAATTTCCAAGAAAATCAATTAAATAAAAAATCCAAGTTTCAGTCTTATCTTTCATGTAGACAGCGATCTATTAGTTTAGATAGATTTGCTTTTCTTGATCTGATCTGATCTTTCACTAGCTTTTGTCTGCGGCTTCACCCGCGTGAAATTCTGTTTGTCACAGATCGTCATCAATTATAGCCTATACGTTATTCTGAGTTATAATAAACAATAATACTGTAAAGTTTCATCAAAATCCGTTCAGTAGTTTTTGCGTGAAAGAGTAACAAACATGTTGACATCCAGACATCCATACCATACAAACTTTCGCATTTATAATATTAGTAGGATTAGTAGGAAAACCGCATGGTAAAACAAAATTTACGTAGAGATGGTAGGGATTAGGGGAAAGGTATTAGTTATGTTATATCATGTCTGTTGTATCGATGATGGGTTTTTTTGTAAAATAGCATCTATTACAGCATTTACAGCTAAATAATACAACAGTGTTTAGCTTGATACGTCATCTGTACATCTTTTATCTTTGTAGGTAGGGGACTTAACCCTTTATAGGGCACTGAATGTTAAAAACGGCTTACATTGCTTTTCGACCTTATCACAAGTCGATAAGGTTCAAAGTTAAGTGGCCATATGTGCCAAATGAGGATCATTTCGATTTTTAGCTGTGAATGCAGATTTATAGGGCTAAGAAATCCTTAATACACAGTCCAAAAATTTTTGTTCTACGACAAAAATTGACGAAGTTATGGCCAAATTACTAAAAAAGTTCACTGACCGCCCGGCGCGGGGACGATGACGTCATTATATCCGATCCGAACGCTGCCGGCGTACTGCGTGGATAGAAAATTTTTTTTTCTAGACAAACTATCAGTTTTAGAGAAAAACTTGTAATGACATTTATTCATCAGAATAAAGTAGGCTATCGNTTATTCCTTGTTTTCTTGCAAGAATCGCATAGAAGACGTAAAACAAAGCACAAAAGCTTATATGGTCTACCTCTCTAAAACAAACGCTTTCAGATTTAGAGCCAATTAAAGGTGGCTTCCGACACTTAGAATAATTTCGATCAAAAAAATTTTTCCCGAAAGTGGCGATTCTTTTGAAGCCATCATGTAGGGGACAAGAATCGCCACTTTCGGGAAAAAATTTTTTGATCGAAATTATTCTAAGTGTCGCGCCCCGGTTCCTATACAAGCACGCTTTAGAACTTCAGTCGTCTCTACACGGGAGGGGGTTGGTCCTACGGGGGTGGGCTACATGACCTTTTCTCCTTGGTTCGACTTCCTCTAGACGATGACAGCATAGATTTACGAAAATTAGAACTTTTTGGAAAAACCGTAAAACTTGAATCGCTTCTAGAGGGTCGGGGGTTGGTCCTACGGGGATGAAGTACATGACCTTTTCTTCTTGGTTTGAGGTCCCCTACATGATGGCATCAAAAGAATCGCCACTTTGGGGAAAAAATNCGGGATCGCTGAGGGCGTTCCTGGGACGACGTCTGCGCGGGGGGGTGTGTGGGGGGGGGGGGGCTAGTCTTTAAAACAGTTGGTTCTTAACCAGTGGTCCGCGGACCACTGGTGGTCCCTGGAGACATTCCAAGTGGTCCACGAAGTGTACTTGCACACTTTGGTTAAAACCACTTTTAACAGATTTTTGCACAAACTGATTTTGAACGATTATGGTCCCTGACAAGACAGGAATTTGGTAAAATGGTCCCTCATGACTTAAAGGTTAAGAACCACTGCTTTAAAAGAATTGATTGATGATTATTTAAAATTGTCGAGAAAACAACTAATTAGCAGTTGTTATACCATGTCATAAGAGGTTAACTGGTGGTAAAACGCCGTATTGGCTTTTTTAACAGTTTTAAATACATAAAACAGTCCTCCCCACCTCATGCTGAGTTTGTTGAGGCGGAGCTGCGGACGAATGTCCAACTAGGACAATAACTCGCGGCTCCGTTTCTTTGGGCTCTGGTGGAAACCGTCGGGTTTTAGTGGGTAGGTCCCGCCTGGCCGTCCCCCCCATAGACCAGTGGGATGCGCAAAGCATTTCCCGACGAAAAAAAAAAGGACTGTATTCCATGAAGCTAATATCTTTAGCATAGATCTTCATGCTGTATTCGCTGTGTCGCTCGCTCGCTTGGTGTAAGTTTAAACCGGTTAACCGGTTAGGTCGCGGGTTCGATATACTAAAGTGCTAAATATTATTTTATGTGCATGATGAACATTACATAAATTAAATTAATCGTAAGATTTGTTTGGCAATAAATTGCGCAGTGTAAAATTTCCAAGAAAATCAATTAAATAAAAAATCCAAGTTTCAGTCTTTTATCTTTCATGTAGACAGCGATCTATTAGTTTAGATAGATTTTATATAATATCATTGGCCTATACGATATTCTGAGTTATAATAAACAATAATACTGTAAAGTTTCATCAAAATCCGTTCAGTAGTTTTTGCGTTAAAGAGTAACAAACATGTTTACATCCAGACATCCATACCATACAAACTTTCGCATTTATAATATTAGTAGGATTAGTAGGACAACCAAAACAAAATTTACGTAGAGATGGTAGGGATTGTTTTACGGGATAAAGTAAAGGTATTAGATTAGTTATGTTATAATGTCTGTTGTATCGATGATGGGTTTTTTTGTAAAATAGCATCTATTACAGCATTTACAGCTAAATAATACAACAGTGTTTAGCTTGATACGTCATCTGTACATCTTTTATCTTTGTAGGTAGGACTTAACCCTTTATAGGGCACTGAATGTTAAAAATGGTTTACATTGCTTTTCGACCTTATCACAAGTCGATAAGGTTCAAAGTTAAGTGGCCTTATGTGCCAAATATGGCGAATGACGTTAATTGTTTCTGTTTGTACATTCTGTGCTCAGACCAATATTTTAGGTATTTATCAGTAGTAAATTTAATAGCAAGAGCTAGTTAGCTAGCTAGCTTTTCATCGGTCGTCAAAATTCCTTCCATTGAAAATTATCGTTACCTCTATTCATCTATTGTAGAAATAAATATATTCTTTAATTGCTTTATAGCTGCCTGAAATTCAAAGCAAAAAGTCAAAAGAAAAAACATTATCCTCTTTTATGCAGTCAGTCAGTAGCCATTTTTACAATAATTGGAATGTCGGTGTAATTTGACGGCCTAGGTATATTTGTCGGTATAAATTGACGCCGAATTAAACACAGCAAGTCTGTTACGTTATGCCACAATTTTGCTTAATCGTGATTGGTCGAGCGGTTGCTCAGGCTCCATTCTTATTGGCGCATAGAAAAAATATTGACAACGAGAACTAGAAATGTCGGCAAACGCCAGGAGATGGTGAACGCATGTCGGTGACGCGTTTTTTTTCGTCATAAAATATTCGATTCTTCAAGTGATTTGTTCCGTTTTGAGTACCATTCTGAGATATAAAATTACAGAAAAAAAATATTGTTTTGGTAAGTGACATTGTCTTCATTTATCATCAAATAGATCGAATAAATTGGTGAATTTGTTAATTAATTATGTTTGATTAAACCAGTCTTGTGGTATTATTGCGGTAACGACAACCAAACCGAGCAAGCAAAGCTGTGAACTTAGTTCCATTCAATCTGTGTGACTTCTGAGTTCTGACGATTATTACCAAGTTTATAAATAACACGTATATTCAGTGAATAAAAAAGAAATAATGCTAATAACAATGCACTAAAAATCCCATGCATTTCTAACACGTAAGTCATTTCTAGCTATGTGGTATTGGTGATCATTGAGTTGGCGGGAAGACGCCGGCCTACTTAAAGGTTATGATTTTGGTCATACGATGAAAAGAAATTGATTACCAGTTTAGTGTCTGTTTATTTTAGATAGATGACCATGACTTCCATGGAAGAAGATGGGGTGTCACCGGCGGAAGAGGTACCAGCTGGTAACCCTGAAGAACTGGCTAAAAATCCTACAGCACTAAAAGGTTGGAATAAATGCTAAAATAATAATAATAATTTATCATCATGGTGATATTAGTTTAGTACTATGCAACATAACAACAAAATCTAACTAATTAAAGTCGGCCGTTTGGTGTAGTGGTTCTAAAACGGACTACTATGCCGAGAGGTCCCGGGTTCGATTCCCGGCCGGGCAGAAATTGAAATGATGAATTTTAATTTCTGTGACGGGTCTGGGTGTTACTATGTATAATATGTATGTATTTAAAAAGTATATAATATGTAGTATATCCGTTAAACTAGCACCCATAACACAAGCATATTAATTGCTTACTTTGGGGCTAGATAGCGCTGTGTGAAATTGTCGAAAGATATTTATTTATTTATTAATTAATTCTCCTCAGAGGCTCATGAACAAATGGCAACTCTTGATGTTCTGGTTTGTGGCCAGTGTCATTCAGCGTTTCACTTCGTAGAAGAGTTCAAAGAACACAAAAGTGCAAACAATTGTACTGGGAAATCACCAGTACGGGATAGTGTAAGTATTTTTACATTGTGATTAAGATTTTGTTTTTGTGAATTGTGATTACACTTAGTATTTGGTAATTATTTCCCAATCTAGAATGAAAGCAAAGCACAAGTGTGGGCATTCCTCCTTTGGAAGTGTTCCTCAGTACGAGATGGATCCGTGATATCTTCCGATAATAGTTGGAAGCTGTACCAACAATGGTGCCGTATGGCAGAATCGCAACGGACTGCTTGGATTACTGCAGGATCTAATGTTCAGTCCTTATCCAAGTTCTCTCATGCTAAAGTGGTAAGTTATTTACTACATTTCTTTTTTTAATACTCCTTTCAATGGATTTATACAATATATTTCTCCTCTTTACATTAAAATGAATATTTTTAGATGGAAGTTAAGACTGATGATCAGCTTGTACCTGTCCAAACTCCTGTATTACAAGAAACTAGGAGAAGAGGAAGGCCAAGAAAACAAGTTAAAATTGTAAGCATAATTTGTACAGGATTTATATCTTATTAACTGATGAATTTGTTGACAATGATTGAATTAATTTGTAGGAAGATGAAACACAGCCCTCTGGTGAAGAAAGTGATGGTATGGCTAAACAAAAAGTGATTATCAACAAGACACCTCTTCAAAATGTTAAAAAGGTATGCTTCATACATTTCATTTGCATTGCATTTGGTGCAATGAATGGTGGTATACCACCGGGGTATTTTTGCCACATTCAACATTACTGCATACTTTCCATATTTTTGGTAAGGTGCAAATAAGTAGGACTTGATGTGCTAAATAGATGGATTTTCGAAGTTTTGGTATTTGCTAATTCTTCTTAAACTTAGGCAATGGAGACTATGATGGAGGTATAAATGTTCAGCAATGGACATCCTGTAGCTGAACTGAAATGATGATTTTTTCATTTTTTTTTATTGCATATCACATTACAAATACTGATTTTATAATAAAGAGTAGTTACTAGCAAGAACCTAGTATCTAACTCTAGAACCATAACGCTCAAGAGCGCGTTCCGCCTGAGGAGCGCATCACACGGCGCACGGAGCGCGAGGGTGCCGACTAATTAGATGCTTAAAACATAAGAGTAGACGCACACCGTTGATTTTTCGTCGGCCGATAGTTTAGTCCGGCAGTTAATCAGTATGGGCATGTATGGGAGTGCGCACACTACGCCGATTCGATTTGGCCGATTCTTCATACAAATTAAAATCGGGCACAACTATCGGCCAACTAAAAATCAACGGTGTCCGCCTACTCTAAGCAATGGAAATGAGCATATAACATCATCCCGATTTACTATTCTATTCTGTATAAAATAACTTACAAGAACCTAGTATCTAACTCAACCAAGCATATAAGTTGCTTACTTTGGGGCTAGCTGGCGCTGTGTGAAATCGTCCAAAGATTTATTTATTTATTTTTATCTGCATCCATAGGACCTGGACAAGGAGTCGGTCCGCAACGCGCAGGAGCGCGTGCCGCCCGAGGAGCGCATCGCGCGGCGCACGGAGCGCGAGGGCGCCGACCCGGCCGAGGCGGGCGAGTACGTGGTGGAGAAGATCCTCGCCAAGCGGTTCAACCCGCGCCGCAAGCAGTACGAGTACTTACTCAAGTGGGAGGGATATCCGCAGTAAGTGTTCCGTGCTGTAGAATTAGAATTATTTATTTGATAAAAAAGGTTCTAGCATAGTTCTAGCCCATAACACAGTGACTGAGGTATTGGAGCAGCACGGGAAAGTGGTTTTTGTTACGTCAAATGTCAGTGAGACTTATGATTTTGTATGATTGAAGACTGTCATAATATTATGTCAAAATCAGCCCTCCTGTGCCGCTTCCGTACCTCAGGCACTACTAGATACTACTACTGATACTAGACCTTTAGTATCATAAATTCGAAAGTAACTGGTACCTTTGTATGTTTGTTACTTTTTCAGTCTTAAACCACGGAACTCATTAAAACGAAAAGTTTTAAATGTATGAGGTCTATCTAAAGCCTGGTCCGTGAGCACGTAGAATCCCGTCCAATGACCCCAAGCTACCCATCCCTATCGCTCGCGCGTAATTATGTTGCTGTCGCGACTGTGCGACGGGCGCCCGCAGTGAGTGTGCGAACGCTCGCACACTCACTGCGGGCATTGGGGTCATTGGACGGGATTCTACGTGCTCACAGACCAGGCTTTATACTTTTAACTGAACTATCTCTACTACACCAAATGTTGATACTTTCGCCAGAATAGTACCTATAACTGACACAATAAATGCTTTATTGATTGATTGATTGTGCGAAGTCGATATTTTTCTTTATTTCGAGCTCCAATATCGCGATTTTATGTAGGCCGCCTTGTAAAAATAGGTGGCCACAATTTCTGTCTGTTCCTTGCACAACATGTTTAAATATTTTTCCAGTCCGCCTGCCTCAATTTTATCAGTCACATAACTAATATCAGAAACTTGATAATAAATGGCGTAAATTCCGATATGTTTAATTCAACAGCCAAATGGTAGCAAAATATCTTGGACTGAGATTCCATTATGCAACAGGAATGCATTACTATTGAGAGGTTCATCAATTCAGCTGCTTAGGATACAGTAACAAATGTTTACACACTGCTTCAGTAGGGTAAACGAACCATTGTTACTACTACATTCCCAATATTTAGTTCAACATATCCTTGGGCAGTTTTTCTTATTTATGTTATTATAATTGGCCAAAAAGATATTAATTAGTGATGGGCCGACTATGGTCTTTGCCGACTAACCGACTAGCCGACTAATCGGTTTTCAAATTGCCGATTAGTCGGCCGACTAATCGGCAATGCCGATCATTGTAATACCTACTTGTCCGGAGAATAATATCTAGATTTCTCAAAGAGAAATATAATATACATAATAATATAATAGAAAAATTTCTTGAGAAATAAGATTTCTTTAATAGAGAAAAAATAAAAAGCAACATTACAATCACCTAACAGTACCTAAGGTAGATGTCATAATTTTCGACGACAGAGGGGTCAGGGGAGGTGACAATATGATCGCCTCCTGCTGGGCTAGGATATTCTTATCGACGTCAAAATGTATGGGAAAAATTTACAAAATGTAGTGAGAACAGCTTATCGCGGCGCGCATCCTAGGCCCACTGATTCCTCTCCACCCTCCACGGTGATGGTCAGCGAGCTGAGGGCGTGGGAGTAGGTACCCCCGCCTGCATTGCACGGACTACCACCACCGTCGGGTAGGCAGGGCCCGCCATACAGGTGGGAAATTGCCGGTACGGACTGTGATAGTTGATGGCTTTGTCCGGATTCCCATAGTTCTTCACACTAAGGCGATCGACGGAACTCAGGGATTATATGTGGGTATTCCTCATCCTTCCGATGAGATGAGCCCCACATAATCTACCACTTCCCCGCAGGATAGGTATGCAATTCCTTGCATTTTTTCCCCGAAAAAAAAAGTGTCATAATTTTTATATGGACAAATTGCATAAACTTTACACATTTGTGATGATGTCCTGGTATTTTTAACATCTTAACTTTGTATGAATTTAGACCGATTGCCAAAATTTTAAATCAGGTGAAACCACTTTTTACTGATTTTTGCAGTCGAAAGTGGTTTAGATAAACGCCCTTGATCTACCTCATAATCATCTTGGTGATTATGAGTTTTATTTCATTCACTTATTTAATATTGTAATGCGCCGATTATAATCGGCATATTTTGCCGAATAGTCGTCACTAGTCGGCCGACTACAAATGATGCCGAATAGTCGGCTTTCCCGACTAGTCGGCGACTAGTCGGCCCATCTCTAATATTAATTGCTTACAAGATATACTTAAAAGTTTATTCACAAAAGTGTTAAAACTTCTAAAGATATTCACCGGCATTCTTTTAAGGGGCCAACATCAGTGACTTTACCCTACTATGGCCTGAAAAACAAGAATTTCATATGGGCTGCTACATTACAGTCTAGAAGTCTGAAAGGATAAGTCTTGTTCACAATAGTCTTAAAAAATTGCTTATAAATATGTTTGACTTTGACAGTGAGCAAAACACTTGGGAGCCGGTGGAGAACATGGAGACGTGCAAACATCTGTTGGAGGCGTTCGAGAAGCAGCTGGCGCGCCAGAAGGAGCTCAAGGCCTTGCGAGCGCAGCAGCAGCAGCAGCACCCGGTGCAGGTTTGTTGCAAAATAGATCCTATTACAACCACATAAGAATTTTCAATGGAGGGAAGTCAACCCTTACGCCCGTATTCACAAACATTACTATGAGGTCTCACAGTGCGCGTGGACGCACAGGGTGACGCACGAACCAATCACAGAGCTCTATTCAACGCTATGTGTTTAATTTGCTGCTTCACTTAAGCAAGCACCGTTTGTGAATACGGGCGTTAATTTCGAATTCCTCCTATGTTCTCCTGATTAATTTTGTTGCGGGTCCAATGATAGTTTAACTTTCCCCTGGGACAAACTTGACCTTCATTGGTTGGGTTTTTATGACGTTCAAGCTGTAGATCCTGGCTACACAGGAGTGTAGCGGTGGGAACGAGAGGTGGGAATAGTCCCGTAACCACATAAGAATCCATAGCGTTTATCGTGATTATGCTGTCTGTACATAGCAACTAATAAGCGCTCATTACGTCTCTGATAAAATGATGACAAAGTGTAGTTATTAGCAATAATTATCAATATTATTGTTGTAGGATAGGTAACAAAATTTAGAAATAAATTGACTTTCGTACAGATATCTTAAAAACAACAATTAATTACACAATTAACTTGTTTTTATACTTTTTAGGTGAAACAAATCAGCACACCTATTCCGCAAGTTGTGAAGCAAATTAAGAAACCTGAGAGCCCAGCATTGACGCCAACCGGGTGAGATTAAAATTTAACTACATTAGCAGAATATTTTTGTACCAAAAACCATTATTACAATGATTATTGTGTATCGTAGACGCCTCCAACGCACTAGTAAAGTGCGCGCTCTAGATCAAGTCAAGGCGTGGTGCGGCGCAGAGGACGAGCCAGCAGCCAAGAAAGTCAAGAAGGAAGTCTCTTCGGAAGATGAGGACTACTCAGATCCTGAAATACCTAAGAGTAAGTTTTTTTTATCTAATATAATTGCAGTTTCCATAATCTGCTAGTGCAGTTTGAACACACGCAATGTTATTTTTCTATTTTGTGTACTCATGGACAATTACCAATTCAATTAATGAAGTCGATAGAAACAAATTAATGAATTAAAAGACCAACAAACGCTTTTAGTCGCTATCAAACTTTCGACAAATATTTTGTGGATGGACTCGGACTTACGCGTCTACACTTCAATTGTTCCGTTCTCGGCTCCTCTGTTCAAATTACCAATTCAATTAAATGAAGTCGATAGAAACAAATTAATAAATTAAAAGACCAACAAACGCTTTTAGTCGCTATCAAACTTTCGACAAATATTTTGTGGATGGACTCGGACTTACGCGTCTACACTTCAATTGTTACGTTCTCGGCTCCTCTGTTCAGTTGCTCATCAGTAGTCCTAATTTCAGCCGAGAAGAAAATGCTGAACGGTCAGTCGTCACCCAAGTCGGCGCTTGACCCTGAGCTGGTCAAGTCGCTCGGCCTCAGCGGGAAAGGGATGCCGAACATCAAGGGCGTCATTAAAGTCGATCCTAAGCACATGCCGAATCTCTCCACCGGTAAATGTCCATTTTTGCTGGTAGATGTATTTTTATTGCTAATGTAAAATTCCGAAATAACTTCTTAAATTCCTTTACATGTTTGAGTGTGTTTTGTTTGCAATGCGTAGATGAAAGTTCGTATCGATGATAACCATTGTGTATTGTTTTGTTGTAGGGGTATACATAATGTCCAAGAGCTCAGGAATAATGAAGATTGACTCGCCAGGAAAATTAGGCCCCGGATTAAATATAGACCAAGATGTGATCAGGAAACAAATTTTAGCTGCTAAACAGGTATGTGATCTACTGTATCATGACTAAATAATAACATGACTAATTCAAATTACCAATAATAACACACTACTTTGTTTTAGCAGAAGACTGAAGAAGTTAAGAAGTCGCCAGTTCGCACTCCAAACACGCCACAAATGAGGAAAACTTACGGCTCGGCTGGACAGCAAGTCACTGAGAAGACAATAATCACGCCTTCGGGACAGAAGATCATTCAGCGCACAATACAGAGACCCTCCGCCGTGAGCCAAACGTCGGCAGACAAGTCGCCTGTTACCATATTAAACAAGAAACTGGTAAGTGTTTATTTTTTAAATATTTCCAAAGCTTTTATTGTCTATATATGATTTGTATATTGAATTGACATTCGCAAATGGGTTAGAAATTACGTTTGACAGTATAAATATTATTCCTCGCGCTCACGAGACCAAGATCGATGGTTCCACTTTCGAAGTGCGTATTTTGTATTCATGATCATCAATAGCCTGCCACTTTTGCAATTTCCATAACTTGTGCAAACCAAAGCTATTTGTGTTGTCGTTATCAATGTCAATGAATGTCGTTACTGATTTGATAGGTATATGAATGTAATTTTGCTTCATAATGCAAGTATGTTGGGCTTAGTTTGTCCCATGTGGTCTCTAACAAAATAATGGAAATAAAAAAAGAACTGGTTTTTTCATCACTTCAGCATTCTCGTGTCTCTTTAAAAATTCGACATTGGCGTAACCACCATTGAGGCCATTAAAAAAGAATAACGCCCGTATTCACAAACGATGCTTGCTTAAGTGAAGCAGCAAATCGAACGCACAGCGTTGAATAGAGCTCTGCTTCGTTCGTGTGTGACCCTGTTCGTTCCAGAGCACTGTAAGACCTCATAGTAATGTTTGTGAATATGGGCGTAATTAGGTTTTCCACCCAACTTTTTGAAATTCATTAGTATGTCTGTTATCGTTACCCCAGCAAAGCCAGAGCGGCGACAGTTTACTCCGGCGCGGCGGCTCAGTGCGCGGTCGCGGGCGCGGCGGCTTCGCGTCCGTGTCCACGGCCGCTGGCAACATCGTGCGCATCCGCGACAAGACGCCGCAGCAGCTGCTGGACTTCGACCAGGTCAGCCGCGCGCTGCAACACTCCCCGCGGACTACAGGCTTTTAGTCGCCCGATAGTTGGGCCCGATTCTAACTTGTACGAAGAATCGGTGTAATGTGCCCACTTTCATACATCTCCACACTGATTGACAGCCTGATCCAACTATCGGCCAACTAAAAGTCGGTGGTTGCGCCTAGGCTTACACATACCCCATGATGATGTATCACGGCGAAGGCGCGAGCGTTTATACCCGGACATGGACGTTTATTGTATATTCATTTTGGTTGCGGACCTGCGTCATTGACATTTATGTTTTGCTGGTTTTGTTTAGTTCGGAGCTAGGTAATTAGAGTGATCGATCATTTTATGTTTATGTTTCGCTCAGTTGTAAAGATAGATAATTTATTATTTTGAAGAAGCTTTTTTCTCATTCTTCATTCACTATCGTATATCATAAACGTCAACGCATACGGGAAGGTAAAAGCTTTGCGGTACACTCCTATTGCCGCGTGGCGGGCGGGGAACGCGTCATCCGTAACACACAAAGCGACGTGTCGAAAAAACAAACGACGACGTGCCTCGCGCGCCCCGCGTCGATTCGAGCGTACCTCCAACCGCCGCTACAGTTTGATACATCATCACAGTCGGACGCGTCGTCGGAGACGTCGGACGGCATCGAGGACCCGTTCCCGCGGGACCTGGGCCCCATCCCGCCCACGTCGCCCGAGCGGCCGCTGTCGCTGTGCCCGCTGACCGGCAAGCGCCTGGCGCGCGCCGAGGGCGAGCCCACGCCGCCGCCCACGCCCAGCCCGCCGCCCACGCCGCCGCCCGCGCCCACGCCGCCGCCGCACCAGGGCACCATGCTCATGAAGGTACTATTCTCTTTTTATTAGTCTTTGGCGCACTTCACAATCGACAAAAGACACAAGAGGACTATGCTGAAAAATGTCTCCGTTAGTGAGACCCTACAGTTTCAGGACCGGTTTCGACTTTTTTTCTCTCAAAGCTACACAATGTATGAACATTAAACGTTCTATTGGTATACTCGGTATAGAAGTCCGACTTTAAAGTTCAGCGTTTCTTTTTGTCACATTTAGGTGGAGATGTCACCGGGTGGCACCACCGGCATGCTCGTGCAGGGTGACGGAGCGCAGCCGTCGTTGCCGGTGCTGACGGATGACGATGGAGTAAGTAAATAGATGGAAAAAATTAATATTGCATGACACCATACAAGTTGGGTTCTATACACACTTGGAAAGTATATCTTCTATCTTCACCTAATCTGGAAATAAATGTGTCAAACTCAAATCAAATCTAAGCTATAATAGAGTTCTTCATCGCACCTTGCGCTAAGAGGGAATCACGCACAATCGAGTTATCAGACTGCAGACTACAGCAAACCGCAAGAAGATGATTAATGGCAGCGTGACATTTCATCTTTAACACTATTCATACTAACAAAGTTCGTGTACGCATTTTTCATACGAAGAGTGTGCACGCGTTAAGCCATTCCAGCGCGTGTTTTGCCCTACACAACAAAAGCGTAGCGTAAGCAAAACACGCGCTAGAGACTTAATACTTACGAGACTTTTGAACAGCAGGAGGTGAAGGTGGAAGCGAGCACCGTGAAGCAATTACTGGAGGAGGGCGGCGACGAGGGCGAGGAGGTGGGGCTGCTGCACGCCGCGCACCCGCCCATCATGATCCGCGGCGAGGACGGCGTGCTCTACCAGGTGCGCACACGCCTTTACTTTCATCATCATCATCATTTCAGCCACAGGACGTCCACTGCTGAACATAGGCCTCCCCCAATGACTTCCACATCGCACGGTTGGTAGCGGCCTGTATCCAGCGCCTTCCCGCTACCTTGATCAGGTCGTCGGTCCACCTTGTGGGTGGACGTCCCACGCTGCGTTTTCCGGTACGTGGCCTCCATTCCAGAACCTTGCTGCCCCATCGGCCGTCAGTTCTGCGTACTATGTGCCCAGCCCACTGCCACTTCAGCTTGCCTTGCCTTGCCTTTACTTTGACTTTCGTTTATTCTTTATTGATGTTGGCAATACACGTCGAGGTTGACTTGATTTGTGCCATTTTCAAGTTATAAATGAGACGTTACAAAATGGGACCAAATGGGATTGGGTTAATGATATAATGAAGGATGATAGATGATACCCCTTCCCACCCTTTGAGTCTCAGTAAAGTTGTGGTGCTTTACTGAGACATCATATGGACTACTTGAGAGAATCCGAAGAATCACGCTGCACTGTTTTGTTTCATTTGCCCACACTCATGCACGTTCACGAACACTAAATGGTTAATAATCCACATTAATAGTCGCCCAAACACGAATTTTATAAAATAAAACAAAACTGCTAACATGACGCTTCACATTCCCGCTAAGAAGTCAGACTTTCGTTTTATTAGGCTACACAAATGCAGCGTAGGACGTCCACCCGCAAGGCGGACCGACGACCTCATAAAGGTAGCAGGTAGGCGTTGGATGCAGGCCGCTACCGGCCGATCATTATGGAAATCATTAGGACAATGTTCAGTGGACGTCCTATGTGATTATGAGGCTATACATTATAAACAGAGCCGGGCGGTAAAATCGAATAGATACTAGCTAGCTTTTTTTANTTTTTTTACCAATAATACTTGCCGACGATTGACACAAAATTATCGAGCTGTATCGGTTGCTAGCGTGGTATTATTATTATAATCACCAACAATGTATTATGTATTCATAGGTTGCGGGTGAAAACGAGGCCGGCCAGACGCTGCTAGTGGCCGCGGAGGGCATGGAAGGCGCGGTGGAGGGCGTCGAGGGCGCCGTGGAGGGCGAGGGCGACGGCGTCATGTACGTCACCAGGGACGACGGACAGGTAAACTACATTTTCACGCGCCGCTGTGTGTTACTACCAGGTTTTTGTGCCACGAGAGATGCGCCCACTTATAGTGGACCGGTTTTGACATTCCTCCCTCAATAACATGCATAGATTCCACCCACTGATTAATATTAGTTTTGTAGTGACACTAATAACGCGAGCCCATTCCAATTAAGCCACGTCTGGAGAGCTGGAAATGTTTTCATCTCACTCAGTGTGCCTCATCCACAGTAGTGCACAAGTTGCGATGCTCGTTTCGGCACTCGAATCATTGGACACTTTATTTGAAATTTATTGTATTCAAAATTGTATTGCATTTCGCTTCGCAACTTGTGAAAACATTTCGCGATTCGAATGCGTCCTGGAGGACGAGGCTTAACGTTAGAGACGATCGCAGACGCTGCTGGTGGCGGCGGAGGGCGCGGAGGGCGCCGTGGAGGGCGAGGGCGACGGCGTCATGTACGTCACGCGGGAGGACGGACAGGTATGACACGTTATATTAGCATCTGATCCGCTAGTGATCTTGGTATGTCAAAGTTTACAGCATGATGATCCTGATTAAGTTTTTTATGTCGATTATTTGGTCACAAAAATGTAACTTAGCATTCAATGTAATTTATAGTAGTTTTTCAAGGCCTGCTTTATGCGAATGTGAAATTATTTTTATTTATAAATTGGTGTATTTATGTATTTGGGTTCTATGAGAAATGCACGAGGCTTCACAAGATTATATGGGTTAAGTTTTAAAGATGTTTGAGGAATCTTTTGGATAGCAATATAAAGGATTAATAACAAATTGAGGAGATTAAATACATACATAATAACAATTAAATCGCATGAAATGTCAAATGAGTAAATTAATGATACAGGTTAATTTCAATGTACCGTTCATGCAACCGTTTCTGTTATGGGGGTAGTTCACTGTTTGTTTGCGCTGGTGTCTACCTCACCTCTTTGCTTTTAAGTTCATGTTGGTGAAGGTATGATGGTCAACAAGGGACTGATCCCAAAATCAAAAATCCAAAAGTAAAGAAAAAATATTTTTCTTATTGTTCTATGAGGTAAAAAAATATGGTAGTATGTCATTAATCAGACCTCGCAACTCTAGATTGTTATAATGTTTGGTCTAATCCAGATCAAAAGTGTGCATGTAATCAATTCTATTCATAAAAAATGTTGTTATCTCGTACTTGTACCCATTTGTCGAATGAATATTGAAGTCGTATTCCGGTACACGGTATTTTTTGCATCAAAAAGTAAATTTTTGACATTAAAGCTAAGCGTCCACATGTCGGTATCGTACGCATCGGACGTATCGCACGCAACGGATCGTAGTATTATTTATATGTAAACTCATATAAGTGCGTCCACCTGTCCGCATCGTACGCATCGCACATCCGATACGATGTGTTTCGTACGATGCGTCCGTTGCGTACGATACCGACAAGTGGACGCTTAGCTTTACCGTACAGCTGTATCATTGTCAGTGTCATTGAACCGTGCCGTTTGCCGCAGGACGTGCTGGCCATCGACCCGTCGCAGCTGGCGCAGCTCATGCCGGGCGGCGCGGCGCCGGCGCTGCAGCAGGTGGCCGTGCAGGTGGAGGGCGAGCCGGGCGAGGACGCCACGCAGGTCATCGCGCAGCTGCTGCAGGCCGACCTGCCCTCGCCGGGTACGATACAAATAGAGATATAGACAGAAGCCAACTAATGCGCTGAGCTAGAAATGAGGGTTTTCGCGATTGGAAAATCCGCCAGATGGCAATACGTAGACGCGAGGTCCAAATGCTGCATGATTGGTTATTTTTGACATGACATTGACAGATATGTCAAAATCCACCAATCACGCAACATCTGGCGGATTTTTCAATCGCGAAAACCCTCATTCATACACAAAGAAATCAAAATATGTGCTCATTATCCACTGTGGTATCAGTACTGAACGTTCCAATAATCTTTAGTACTACGCAAGCAATGTTAACTGTTTGCATTATGACGTCGCTGCTGTCATCATTGCTTTCACGGGCAATGTGTTCTGTTTTTGGGCATATTGCTGCGATCCGACCCCGCCCCCTTGTCACTTCTCCATGTGATCTGTGGCCACAACACTATCTTAGCACCTACGGGACTATTCCCACCTCTCGTTCCCACCGCTACAACTCCTGTGTAGCTAGGATCTAAAGCTTGACAGTCAATAAAACCCCAACCACGGGGTTAACAGTTAACTAGACCTAGAACTAGACCTAGATCCTATTATAGAAATTATAGATCCAGTTAAATTATTATTTTAGTTTCCTTTGAACAAATAAATCACACCTCCTCTGAATAGTCTGTCGCGTCTGCTGGACGCTGACGAGCGTAATATGCTAGTAGAATGTTTTTACAATTAAAAATCTGTTGCAGGTGGCACACGGCGGGTAGTGCTCCTACTACCAGATGGAAGTTTAACGATGACTGAACTGGACAAAGAACAGTACGAGTCGATTACGGAGGCCGGTAAAGCGCAAGAATGAGACTCAATTTGAACCCCAGTCAGTTTGTGTATTTGCGACTGACCACCTGAAAGTGGTATGATAATAACCGCAAGCATATCCAGAGCTTCGAACGAGTTCACGTGGAACTCAATGAAAAGAAGGAGATCTTCAGAGATGATGCGGTTTCCACAATTCACACCATAAAATTAAATTATTATAAGTTGTGTAGATACAATTGTTAATACGACTTTAGTCTTACATAGAATTTTAATAAATTTACAATATCTCTAATTCGGGATATTGTAAATGTAACTAAAAATGCATCAATTAAGGTACTTAGGCTGAATTAAGTGTCACGCTGAGACTTCGGCACTTAGGTTGTCAATAAGAGTCGTTATGTATCGTGCTGACGTAAATGCGACAGCATGATGATATTACGCCGGTGCTTGAGCTCTACTAAGCGGTAGGTAGCGGTTTTCTGTAGGCAACAGCGCTCAATGGCGTTCATAGCAAGCAACTATACTTGGCTTGTCAATGCCAATGCTCAGCGTGTCACTAAAACAAGCCTTAATTCTTATCTTTTAATGGATATAAAATTAATATAGACTATTTGTATATAGGTGTGTTTGTCCTAGTATTGAGAGAAATGTGTAATGTACAGATTCAAAAACATGGATGATGGTGGAAGGGCATGTATTGATGAAGTAGAATTATGTTTTTATTATTTTGATGTAATTAATATTAATTGTAAAAGATTCTGCCAATTCAAAATATGTATATGCAAAACCTCCAAGGAGTGGTGCAGCAATCTTCGTCTAACCAACATCTCAAAAAAGCATCAACTTCCCCAAATGATTTTTAATTCAGTATCGTTTTATAATAGGTGGGAATTATTAAAAGGTTGTGTTTGCGTCAATTTAATTACAGTTGTGTAATCTTTACAACCGTGTTTGTGGCTACGGGAGGCGAGCATTTTGTTTCGTTATCCTCCTCATGACATATCAATGTATGGAGAAATGTTATCACCAGTCGTTCACAAAATCCGGGATACAGAAGTACTTAGTTTGCTGTAGCTTGACCTACTGTCGTCTGTACACATTCAACTTTGTTCTAATTTCGTGTAATATTATTGTGAAAAGATTTTAGCATAGAATTAGAATAGAATGCATAATTATCTTTAAACCATTATCAAAAATATAGTCCTTATTTATTTGTGTCAAAACAATGCAAAAGCCTCGTTTGAATTCGTTAACATAAACAGAACTAATATAAATATAGTTTTATAAGTACATTCCGCCAAAAACTCATGCACAAAGAGATTATTGGGTTCAGGGTTTCTCAAAGTTGGGTACGCGAACCCCTAGGGGTTCGCCATTTGACGTCAGGGGGTTCGCGACAAGATTTACGTAATAGTGGCAGAATTTAGGTTGAAATATTGGCCAAAATTACTCGTAAAATTGACTCCATTTGCAAGAAACAGGCACACCAATCACATATTAAAAAAATACATTTCTTTGGCTCTTTATTGGTAGTTTTTTTATTGAAATTAAAACCTTATTACCAGACTGCGCGACACAAAGGAGTGGTAAGGTGTTTATTTTTCTTCAATAGTTAATTTTATTATTTTCTTTGGGCTTAAATAGCTAGTTAAGGGGTTCGCTGTCTCTTGGAAACTTCAAGGGTTCGTGGAGCCGAAAGTTTGAGAAACCCTGGGTTATGCTATGCTATTGTTTGGTACCTACTGTATTACATATTATGAAAAGTTATGTTCGGTCGCACTGTCTCTGTAAAGCCGGGTCTCCAGCGCGTGTTTTTCCCTGCACAATCAACAAAAACGGCTTATTCCACTATTCCCCGTTGACAATCCCCGTCAACGTTACAATAACGTTAACGCCAATTGGAGCTTATAAAACTTATAAAAATAAAATTCTAATATAACGGGGATTAATGAACTTGTTAGTTCATTATTCCCCATTATAAGCTCCAATTGGCGTTAAAGTTATTGTAACGTTGACGGGGATTGTCAACGGGGAATAGTGGAATAAGCCACAAAAACGTCTCAACATTAAACAAACTTGTCTACTCAAAACATTGGTTTACTACACATTTTAGTTTGCTTCAACCATGTTTTTGCTTTCCATACTTGGTGGAAAACACATACGTAGTGAAACAATGTTTTGTGTAGACAATTTTGTTGAATGTTGACATGTTTTTGTCGATTGTGTAGGGCAAAACACTCGCTGGAGATCCGGTCAAGTATTAAATTAGCATGTTCTTTTACGTCAAACGGCTCTACACGGCCCCACGGTCAGTCCTAAATGCCGCTTCCCACTCACATAATTTACTAGATGAAAAACTAGACAGTGAGTTGTCACGGTTATTACAGACAGTCTGCGCTCATTCATGAATCAGTGTAGTGTAGTTATAATCATTATTATTAATTTTTAAGACTTGGTTCTTTTATTTTATGTGTAGTTATATTATAAATAAACTTTATTTACTATAACAAAGCGTTTTATTTACTTACATGAAATACCTTGTATGACTAAGATTATGAAATAATAAGGATAGCAAAATCTGATACTCTCCCTCCATCTTATAGATGGGTAACTTATGATGCTTGGCTGAGGCCCGCATCATAGATTAAGTACACCCATCTTTCAGATGGATTGAAACTTAATAATTATAATAAATATCCTTGGGTACTGGATAAGGAATTTTTTTTTAAATACATAAAGTATGGCCAACGAGAAGCGATATAGTTCCAAAATACTGGACTGTCCTATAGATGACATTGACAGTGGGGCGCCACCGTCAATACCGGATCGCTGGTTCCGATTTTTGCCATGTTGGAAATCATATAGTTGAACGATGGTAGCGCCCCCCTGTCATTGAGTTTGGTGGGACAGTTCAGCGTGGGTCATCTATACCAAATGTAAACAAACCCAATGTCATGGATGGGTGAACCCGTCTGACTTTGACATATTTTATTTTGGTGGGAGACCGAGACATTAACACAAGATGGGAAGAGTATTGTCAACTCGAAAGTCGTATCGACCTTTTGTATCGCTGCTAGTTGGTCGTACTTTACATTATATTATACATAGTAACACCCAGACCCATCACAAAAATTAAAATTCATAATTTAAATTTCTGCCCGGGCCGTGAATCGATCCTGGGACCTCTCAGCATTATAGTACGTTCCGAACCACTAAAGCCTGGTCCGTGAGCACGTAGAATCCCGTCCAATGACCCCAAGCTACCCATCTTTATCGCTCGCG
This sequence comes from Ostrinia furnacalis, assembly GCF_004193835.3. Lineage (NCBI taxonomy): Eukaryota > Metazoa > Arthropoda > Insecta > Lepidoptera > Crambidae > Ostrinia > Ostrinia furnacalis. The sequence goes on along the minus strand of NW_021130422.1, from coordinate 242,122 downwards.
CGTAATTATATTGCTGTCGCGACTGTGCGACGGGCGCCCGCAGTGAGTGTGCGAGCGCGACAGCAACATAAACATAATTACGTGCGAGCGATAAATATGGGTAGCTTGGGGTCATCGGACGGGATTCTACGTGCTCACGGACCAGGCTTTACACCAAACGGCCGTCTGGGCCTATATTGCGGCCATGTTCCTTTCCCAACATCGTGTACCTAGAACACCTTTATGTATGCCCGGTCCATAGTATATACGTCAATGCTAAAACTGATGATTTGTCAGATTGTTGTCAAGAATGTCAAGTGTCACTTTCAAAGACTAGTGTTTTATGACCTACGATGTTTGTGGATTTTACTCTATTGACCAATAGTAAATCGTCTATCTAATATTATTACCAATAGTGAGTACTGGATGTGTCATGTTAAAAAAAACCCTCAGGCCATAATTACACCCTAAATTTCATCATAGTCAGCTGGAAGAAAAGTTGGAGAAATTACAAAAACAAATCTTTCGAAACCTAATGTGAATTAATTTTGTAAGATTAATTCATAATTGATTAAAGTTGGTTGCCTTTTTAACGGAAGTCGTCAAATGTAATGTATAATCATTAAATATATCTTTATCATTCAAGAAAAACCAATTAAGCATCCAGTGTAAATCTTGAAGAGTAGAGATCTAGACAGCAAAACGGCAGGCAGAAGCAGTATGCGTCGAGCCCGCGAAGGCTACCAGTATCAGCCAATACCTCGTGCTCCTACCGACGATGTTCTTGAACACGAAAATGAAAGGATGGCAGAAGAACTCAGTGGTAAAATAAGTACACTAAAGCATATGTCTATAGAAATAGGCAATGAAGTCCGATACCAGGATAAAATATTGCGAGGCCTCGACGACGATGTTGACAGGAGCTCTGGCTTCCTTGGGAAAACTATGGGCAGGGTGCTGAAGCTGGGAAAGGGCAATCATAATTACTACATATTTTATCTGTTTTTGTTCTCAATTTTCGTTTTCTTTTTGCTCTATATTGTTTTGAAGTTTAGGTGATCTCAAAAAATGTTACAGTATGAATATTGCCCCGAATTTTCATTCCTTGATTATGTATATTTATTATTTACTTGTAAATAAAGTGTAATACATTTAACTACTTAAATTTTTATTATAAAATATATCATTTAATAATTACCTAGATACTTACTTTACAGTAGTCAAAAGTTGTTCTCTACACTAAGGGAATAATATGAAATGAGAGGTTTCTTTAAATGAAATCATTTATTGTCCACATGGTATGCTATATAATTCCTTCAACGTATTACAATAATCTTCTCCAAGTGATTCATTTATTGATATTCTTATCCTGCAAGGTGACTTCAACACTGATGCACAACTTATAGCAATATGTTTCAGTAGTGCAGTAACACCGCAAGCGTCCTGCATTTTGGGGCAGTATGCATTTATATCATCTAAAATTATTGTAGACGGAATATTCTGCCAATCGGGTAGAGATGACAAACTTTCTATAAGAGACTCAATAGATTTTACATATAGAAAACTTATCATTTTCATGTAATGTTTGTTAACCAAATTCAAATCTTGAGATAATTGAGGCAGCTCATCCCATTCGTCGTAAAGAATGTATAGTACTTTTCCTTGTTTTGCATATGTTATTGCATCTCCAAACAAATGTTTTCGGTTTGTAACTGAGTCGGCAACGTAAAACACAATATTAACACTGTGACTTTCCATGACACTGAGGTTTTAATAATTCAAAGCAAGCATAGTAGTATGCTTCCTTTGTATTGTAATGTATGTAATTTCGTTGTTTAATTATGTTTTTTTTTTGTTGTTTATAAGTACAAAAAAAACTTAATCACGTAATTTCCCTAATCTGTTAGGTTCCAGGTCCACTGCTGCTTTGAGCAAATTATCACAATTTACTTTCTGCACTTTCTGGCTGATAGAAACGAAAAAATACAAGTTTGTTCGTTTTTATTTGCATAATCTGAGTTACACCGCTTCGACCAAAGAATACTCATACTCCAAGAGGCTTCGACCGTAACTAAAAAAAAACTAATAAATAACGACGCCAACTGATGCTTGTTGTTGTTGTATGGAGTTTGATTGACAGATTTTTGACGTTTGTCAAAGTTAAAGTAAGATGGTGCAACCCAGCCTTAGTGATGTACCTAATGCCTAACCTAGTCTTGGCTATCGATAAAATAGTAGGTACTACATCTCAGGGACATTCAGGGGTATTAAGTGTTCTGTGTTCAGGGCCTCCTAACCTAAGACCCAGACTTGAAATAACAAGAAAGCCGTCAAAACATGAACCGTGTTTTATATTGTACGTCCTCAACTCAATAATTATGCAGAATGAAAGAAAGTTAACTATGTGAAGCGACCGATGGACATCATAATGTGTGCATAAATAAAGGCAGGCTTCCCACTAAGTGGACCGACGAATCTGGTGATGGTGAAGGTCATGAGAAGTTATACCTGGATGCATGCAGGCAATGCAAGAACGGTATTTGTGGAAATCGTATGGGGAGGGGCCTTTTTGTCGGCCGTTTGGTGTAGTGGTTCGAAACGGACTACTATTCCGGAGGTTGCGGGTTCGATTCCCGCACAGTACAAACATTTGTGTGCATGAACATATTTGTTTGTATTGGACTGGGTGTTTTCTATGTATAATAAGTATGTATTTACAAAAAAAAAAAAAGTATTTAAGTATGTTTATATCCGTTCTCTAGTACCCATAGTACAAGCTTTGCTTAGTTTGGGACTAGAAGCGCAGTGTAAAATGTCCAAGGATATTTATTTATTTATTTATTTATTTATTTTTCCAGCAGTGGACGTGTCATTTGGCTGAAAAGAACGAACGATTTTGAGTCGTCCAAATTCATCGATGCGTCTTTCCGTTCTATACATGGCCAGAACGCACCCATAGGAAACTGCTCGTGTATATTTCGGAGTGCCTGTTTATAAATCTGTGACTCCAAACTATACACGAATTTTGCGTACTGATCGTGTATAGTTTGGAGGAGCTTAGTAAAAAAAGTCATCTCCAAACTATACTCGATTAGTTTCTACTACACCACTTACACTTGACTAGAGTGTGTTTAGTTGATATTGATTTAGTAAAATTCAGTAAAATATGGAACTATATTTAAAATTACATTTATTTGATATTATTACATAAAATATTATTATTTTACTGAATCTATAATAAATCTAGATTTTTAAAACTATTGTAAGTGGTTTTTGAAATTAAATTGATTAGGTAGATTTCAAATTAAATAACAATTTAATTAATATGAGAGAGAGTGAGAGAAGAAAGTTCAACGCGCATTAAATACAATATTATGCGAGACTTTAAATGCTAGGTTTGTATTGTCGGCTTGCCGCAGTAGTGTTCATACTGTTTTTTTACAAAACGACGAGTCAAAGTGGAGTGTAAGTAAAAATCGTTCAAAATTTTAAGGAAATATCATATTTTGATTAACTTTTGTGTAAAAACTGCAAGGATTCTGAGGGTTTTAAGAATTGGGGTGGACAGCAGCACTACTTAAGTTGCCGATACAAACAAAAAAACTGAAGTATTTGAAAAATTGTAGTCGTGGTAATGTAAAATATCATAAGGGGTGTCAATTTTCGACGAATTTCGTAATTTATTGTGTAACTTAAAAAATAATTGAGATAGATTTTTTTTCTTATTTTTCCTAAAGCAGTCATGACTATGTCCACCCTGCGGCGCCGGCTTATCCTTGAATTTTGGGACACGTTGTATATTGATGTATTTATGTATTTGGGTTCTATGAAAAATGCACGAGGCTTCACAAGATTATATGGGTTAAGTTTTAAAGATGTTTGAGGAATCTTTTGGATAGCAATTTAAAGGATTAATAACAAATTGAGGAGATTGACATTAAGCCTAGGCGCAGACCACCGATTTTTAGTTGGCCGATAGTTGGGCCTGGTTCTAAATTGTATGAAGAATCAGCCGATACCAAATCGGTGCGCACTTTCATACATCTCCACACTGATCAACAACCCGACCCAACTATCGGCCAACTAAAAGTCGGTGGTCTGCGCTTAGGGTAAAACGTAGTTTCGCAACGCAATTCAATCGCATGAAATGTCAAATGAGTAAATTAATGATACAGGTTAATTTCAATGTACCGTTAATGCAACCGTTTCTGTTATGGGGGTAGTTCACTGTTTGTTTGCTGGTGTCTACTACTACCTCTTTGCTTTTAAGATAATTAAGTTTGTGTTGGTGAAGGTATGATGGTCAACAAGGGACTGATCCCAAAATCAAAAATCAAAAAGTAAAGAAAAAATATTTTTCTTATTGTTCTATGAGGTCAAAAAATATGGTAGTATGTCATTAATCAGACCTCGCAACTCTAGATTGTTATAATGTTTGGTCTAATCCAGATCAAAAATGTGCATGTAATCAATTCTGTTCATAAAAAATGTTATCTCGTACTTGTACCCATTTGTCGAATGAATATTGAAGTCGTATTCCGGTACACGGTATTTTTTGCATCAAAAAGTAAATTTTTGACATTAAAGCTAAGCGTCCACATGTCGGTATCGTACGCATCGGACGTATCGCACGCAACGGATCGTACCTTCAGGTTCAGAATGTCCAATTCCCAAAATGTCCAACGGTTTCAAAATGTCCAACTCCCGGAATGTCCAATTCCCAAAATGTCCAATTCTCAAAATGTCCAATTCCCGAAATGTCCAATTCCTGAAATGTCCAGTTCCCGAAATGTCCAATTCCCAAAATGTCCAATCTACTATTATGATGGGTTTGTTAAATAAGTCCTCATAGGCTTTCTTAAAAATGTTTCATAAATAACCATAATAATATTTAAATTTAAATAATAACAAATTATTATTTCCTTTTTAGGCCAAAATAAAAAAATATAAATAACTATACATACTTGTACGAGTATAAAGTGCAGTAGCTACAAATTTTTTCTACGTACTCTTTGCAAATAATACAATTTTTTTATGTTTATATGCCGATTTTGCAAAAACTAAACGCATTTGTACAGAAATATATTATTAATTACTAATTTTTAAGAAAGTCTATGAGGACTTTTTAAAAAAACCCATCATAATAGTAGATTGGACATTTTGGGAATAGGACGTTTCGGGAACTGGACATTTCAGGAATTTGACATTTCGGGAATTGGATATTTCGGGAATTGGACATTTTGGGAATTGGACATTCTGGGAATTGGACATTTTGAAACCGTTGGACATTTTGGGAATTGGACATTCTGAACCTGAAGGGGATCGTAGTATTATTTATATGGAAACTCATATAAGTGCGTCCACCTGTCCGCATCGTACGCATCGCACATCCGATACGATGTGTTTCGTACGACGCGTCCGTTGCGTACGATACCGACAAGTGGACGCTTAGCTTTACCGTACAGCAGTATCATTGTCAATGTCATTGAACCGTGCCGTTTGCCGCAGGACGTGCTGGCCATCGACCCGTCGCAGCTGGCGCAGCTCATGCCGGGCGGCGCGGCGCCGGCGCTGCAGCAGGTGGCCGTGCAGGTGGAGGGCGAGCCGGGCGAGGACGCCACGCAGGTCATCGCGCAGCTGCTGCAGGCCGACCTGCCCTCGCCGGGTACGATACAAATAGAGATATAGAAGCCAACTAATGCGCTGAGCTAGAAATGAGGGTTTTCGCGATTGGAAAATCCGCCAGATGGCAATACGTAGACGCGAGGTCCAAATGCTGCATGATTGGTTATTTTTGACATGACATTGACAGATATGTCAAAATCCACCAATCACGCAACATCTGGCGGATTTTTCAATCGCGAAAACCCTCATTCATACACAAAGAAATCAAAATATGTGCTCATTATCCACTGCGGTATCAGTACTCAACGTTCCAATAATCTTTAGTACTACGCAAGCAATGTAAGCTGTTTGCATTATGACGTCGCTGCTGTCATCATTGCTTTCACNTGAGCAAATACGCGCGCTGTTCGGGATTCCTTATGTTATTGTTGAAGGATACACTGTTTCATGTTTAAAACGGTTTACTGTTAGATAAAACAGAAATACATTAAATTTGCGTATAGTTGCTCTGAGGTGGACGAAAGAGAAAGTGACAGAGACGCGAGGGGCGACGGCGGGGCCGAGCGGGCGCGGGCGGTGGGGCACGCGGTAGTGATGTTCTTGTGTGAACACGCGCGATATTGTTTTTCTGTAACAGACAAAATTCCACGCGAGCGAAGCCGCGGGCGCACACTGGTTCAAGAAACGATAAAAATGGAATTAGCGATTTACTCACTTTTTTCGATGGTATCATGACGTGTAGAATGTTATAAAAAACGTTTTGTTTAAGTTCTATTTTTCTGAGAAATGCATAGTTTTTGCTATATTACATGTTTTGTGTTTTATTTGTATGAAACGTTTCCTTCACGAGGCTCTTATTCAAAATGTTAAAATTTGTTAAAGATGACTACTTATAGGTTTTAAAGAGTTATGCTAATAGAAGCTAATACAGTAACAACTTTGTCCCAGTGCGTCCCCGTTTAGGATATAAGTGATATTTTCTAAGGTACGAAAAAGTATACAAAATATATGGATATAAGGCAACTTAATGATAATTTATTGATTTTCTAAAATAAAAAGAAGCTAACAATTCTTCCAATCTTAATCTTTTATTATTCAACATCATCATCAAGCTAGTTCATTAGGAAGAGGAGATTTTGGACTCGCACTCATTTTTGGTCTTATTGTTGATAAAAAATGATCCGAAGAAATAAGTTTATTATTTAAAATATCACGATTGGTCACTTTTCGGTTAAATTTACGCGTATGATTCTCTCTGATCTTTCTAAAATCTTTGTTCTGCGATTCTGTAGCTTCTTCCGATAGTGCTCCTATTGGCATAATATCTAAGTGCTTTATGATGTCACCTCCATGTATAAGAAGCTTATGCATGCTGGATGGTATGTAATACCAACCGTATAAACTGACGAACAACTCAGCGGTTTCCCATCCACATTGAGTGAGGTTTTGGTGGTTTATTTGCTCACCGGAAGCCATAGCCCATAATAATACAGACAACCTAGCGATTAGATCTTGACTAACTCCAGTGATGTTGGATGTTTTTTCTGGATCTGCAAAAAATCTACCCGCAGTATTTCCGTCGTTTGTTGTTCCAGCCCCTTGCTGCACAATATCCTATTAGCAATCTAGTTTCATCGCTTCTCGTTTCTCCATAATTGCTTTTTTATTTCCTCTTGCTGTCCAAGTTTTAAATTCTAGTCTATAAGCAATGTGTACTATAGTCTCCATAGCCCGTATCCATGCGTGCAATGAAGATAGGCCATACTTGTACATATCGATATTTAAAGATCAGTTTTAATTTTGTTAAATTATTCATGACAGTTGGTTTTGCTTTGCACTTAGATATTATGCCAATAGGAGCACTATCGGAAGAAGCTGCAGAATCGCGGAATAAAGATTTTAGAAAGATCAGAGAGAATCATACGCGTAAAAGACAATGCCGGAAATTGGCGTCTTTTTTTTTTCGCGCGGCCATCGACCAAACTTTGTTTTTTGATTACAAAATAGTGTAATAAACCAAACTTACTATGACATGTATACCTCTAAACTCAGTCTGAACTGAGTTACGAGCATTAGAAGTTTGATGATTTTCATACTAGATTTGCATTTTGCGCGCAAAGTTCTCTAACAAATTGCAACAAAATAGTGAGATTGTATGTGTAAACAAACAATACCATCCATTAAAGGCTCCAGACATCAATATGGAGCAGAATCAGCGCAATAAAAAAATAGCGCAATATTTTGTTGCAATTTCTTACAAAACTTGCGCACAAAAAGCAAATCTAGTATGAAAATCATCAAACTTCTAATGCTCGTAACTCAGTTCAGACTGAGTTTAGAGGTATACATGTCATAGTAAGTTTGGTTTATTACACTATTTTGTAATCAAAAAACAAAGTTTGGTCGATGGCCGCGCGAAAAAAAAAAGACGCCACTTTCCATACAAAATCTGGCATTGCCATTTAATCGAAAAGTGACCAATCGTGATATTTTAAATAATAAACTTATTTCTTCGGATCATTTTTTGTTAACAATAAGACCAAAAATGAGTGCGAGTCCAAAATATCCTCTTCCTAATGAAGTTAAAAATTTACTAGCTTCAAATAATGATGAAACTTTTGAGTTTATAGATGTTGATGATGATGTTGAATAATAAAAGATTAAAATCGGAATGATTTTTAGCTTCTTTTTATTTTAGAAAATCAATAAATTATCATTAAGTTGCCTTATATCCATATATTTTGTATACTTTTTCGTACCTTAGAAAATATCACTTATATCCTAAACGGGGACGCACTGGGACAAAGTTGTTACTGTATTAGCTTCTATTAGTACAACTCTTTAAAACCTATAAGTAGTCATCTTTAACAAATTTTAACATTTTGAATAAGAGCCTCGTGAAGGAAACGTTTCATACAAATAAAACACAAAACATGTAATATATCAAAAACTACGCATTTCTCAGAAAAATAGAACTTAAAAAAAACGTTTTTTATAACATTCTACACATGATACCATCGAAAAAAGTGAGTAAATCGCTAATTCCATTTTTATCGTTTCTTGAACCAGTGTGGGGCGGAAAGCTAATATGTAATAGAAAGAGAGGTCAATAAGTCAAAATGACTAGCATGCAACTACTCACGTATAAATTGTAATCACGCACTTATTACAATACATACATGATTAGTCCGTATGCGTACTGGCGATGTATATTTTGGAGGAAGATCACTACAAAGTATACGCGAGCAGTACGCAGCGTATGCGTACTGGTCGTGTATAGTTTGGAGGAGCTTAGTAAAAAAAGTCATATCCAAACTATACTCGATTAGTTTCACACCCTTGCGTTCTGGCTATGTATAGAATGGAAAGACGCTTCATCGATACTCCTATTACAGCACTACACTGTGACAGCTAATAGTGCTGTCAATGGTACGTGTTTTTGAAAGGTCATAGATAATGTAATGTATAGGACTAGCTTTTGCCCGCGGCCTATTTTGTGCCGCGGCACACGTTATAAAGCAAGGCTGCTCAAGTCCAGGTCCACAGCCACTGCGGGGCGTTTGCCCGGGCCCATTCTTTGGAGGGCCGCTCTCGGTACTTCTCTGATCAGCAGCGGCATGGAGCAAACCGTAACCCACTACGGCGGTCCGGGGGTCCTGTTGTTTGTACCAGGGCTACGAGGAGAAACATCTATAAAAAAATCTGGAGGAGCTGATTGGGGGTTCCTTCCAGTTCCCTCTAGCACAGAGCACGTAATAGCCCTCTAGCTTGAGGCGGAGCTGCGGACGAGGCAGAACAATAACTAGCGGCTCCGTTTCTTTGGGCTCTCTGGTGGACACCGTCGGGTTTTAGTGGGTAGGAGGCTTCACCTTTAGTGAGCAGGCGGGGAGAGTCCCACATAACCCACTGGCCGTCCCCATCGACCAATGGGTATGCGCAAAGCATTTCCCGACGTTAAAAAAAAAGGCCGGCGGGCCACAGTTCCCTTCACTTTCACCATGGTGTTTGGTAGTCCATAAATGTAGTGGAGTGGGTCCTAGACTAGATGTATTTTAAAATAAAAATCGCTTAATACACGAAATTAAACAAACAAATTATTTGACTGCTTTATTGCTTAGGTAAAACATTTGGTTACATCTGAAAACAAATAGAAATGTTGGTGTACGTTGCATCATTTTTATATTGCGATATTTTATGTTTTTAACGGAGTAAAGGCTTTTGATGACATTTGAGTAAGTTAAAGTGTCGTCGATTTTAAATCGGTTTGGAAGCCCACAATACAAATCAAAGCTTGTTTTGCTTTGCTTTCGTTTACAATCATGTCATATCTTATTTATTTTACCTAATATCGTTACAGGCAGTTGATTGTTAATACTATGGGCAATAATTTTAATAAACAAAAGCTTAACATATTCCAAAAATGATGTTCTATTTGATTAATGTACATCATAATTTATTTTTATTTCACTTCTATACAAGTAAAGGAAATAAAAAAAAACTTCTTCACAAATGTACACTCAAGACATAATCTACTATGCATTTTGGGGAATGTCTTATTGCATTTTGAACTACGTACAACAATAAACAATGTAGCTACTTTAAAGACGATTAAAGGATTGAAATAATGCACAAGGTGTAGGAAAACTTCCGCCACCTTTTCATGGCACATAATTATGTTTTTTCTATAGTCATTAAGAGAATTAACAAAAGTGGTGTTGGTAAACCCCAAAATATACAGTATTTTTGTACTAAATAAGAAGATCTTAAACCGTAGTAGATATTTCTAATTAGATACATACTTTATGTACAGTATTATACTAAAATGTAACAATAATATACACGAAACTAACCGATAAATCAGTCAATTAGTAAAATACATTCAATATTCAATCAAACGTCTTAACATACGAACAATCATACAAGGCTAACATTGTAGTCAAATCAGTTTCTAAAATACTTCGTTAATACAAATAATGTATAAAATTATTTTTGAAAACGAATATTATATCAGTTTATAAAGACTGTCCATTTTTACGCAACTTCGCGACACAAAGGAGGGTTATAAGTGGTTGATATAGGACTATTTTGTAACAATTGACAACAGTTTTATGAACTCTACAATGTCATTACTACCATAAAATACATTACCCCATAACTCCGCTCATTCTTATATTACTTAACAAATAATAAATTTAAATCATCCAAACATAAAATGTTGCACAGAAATGTATTTGAAATTTTTATTTATTTCCGTATGTTTTCAATGTTTTCAATAATAATTAAATCCGGATATAAGGAATATCTTTGACGCTTGGTTCCACAATAAAAACTAAACAGAATCTGTAAAATAACAATAAAAAAGAATCATCGAAATTCATTTTTCTCAACAATAACAAAAGTAACTAGCAACTTTTTGCTGTACATTGCTATCTGATGTGCATCATTGTATAGGACATTAGTAGAATCTTGGACCAACGTAAATATAAATACTTTTACTGATTTCAATAAAAACTTGAGATAAAACATTTTTAAGAGTTTTAACAAAGGCTTTGACGAGTGGGTGACGAATCAAGCCCATTAAAAACTGAATATCTAGCGTATCAACACAAAGAAAGCAAGATAACAGTCTACAGTGATCATCATGAGACCATACAATTATCACAACATTAAGTATAAGATATACAGTCATAATAAGACACACAAAAAATAATTTTAAAACAATAATTAAACCTATTTACATTGTAGTTTTTCTTTTAAAAGAACGCTAGTTTTTACATAAATATTTTTACTAATGTGGGTAGTTTAAACGATTTTTATATGCAACATTTGAAAGATGAGGTGTGTCGCAGTACTGTCCAAGTCTTCTAGGTACACTGACGTAAATAACTATAAAGTTGTGGAACGATTGTTTTGAGATAAATTTATCATGACTGATTTTAAAGTAAGTGATAGAAAAAGTGGATTCCGTAACAAGTGGGTTAATGTGCCACATTCAAATAGTTGTTTTAAGTTTTATAAGTGATGATAGGATGAAACTTGTCTTCTGGTATTCTTCGATTGAGGTTGAGACAAGAACTTAAAAAATTAGGCAATGGAAATAAAAATACATTCACTAACGTTTGGTAATATGAAATACTCGAGTTGCGGGAAATGAAAATGAATTATTATTTTTAAATATTTGACACCAGTTATAAAACGACGATCTTCTTTGACCGACGAAGTATGGATTTAGTTTGGAATCGTATCAAAACTGTCATTCTATAAATATGTAGTACAACAGTATTATTTAAAACACAAGTAGTCTTCATTTCATAAATAACAATGATAATATTCCTAGATAGCATATTTTGTGTGGATATTCACATAGGGTGGGGTGGTCGACAGTGAGCCAGAGGTACTGAATGAACCTGCATATTTTATTGGTATTTATACTGACACACTGCTCTACGAGTAGAAGAGATTCACTATTATTTTGTTATACTATTACATAATATTATATTTCCTAATAGGTATATTTTACTTAAGAAATTTACCCGATTTTTATATAATTTATTATTGAATTGCGTTGCATTTATAAATATCTTAATTAACGAGATGAACACAGAATTTAGGCTGACATTGCTAACAACTCTAATACAATTTTAGATGTGCAGATCGAATTAAAGTAATAATATTTTGTAAGATGATTACAAATTATGTCTATAATTTTATGTTTTAGCTTGTGTAATACATAAAATATCATATAAAATGATGATATAATAGTTGATTTTATTATTAGTATGGTGCTAACTTTTACAGAAACCTAGTAATGGAACAAGCACCTCCTACCATTAACTTAGACAGTGCCAAAGCATGATTGTATTACTTGTGCCATAATATAAGAGAATAGGCCTAGCGTATTGGACGAAAATATAAAATACCTTCTCGCCCTTAAAGTTTTTTTTTATCCATGGAACATTTGCAGTAAATGGCAAATTGAAATTAGTAAACAATAGACTTCGATTGCACTTCTATTCACATCCTCAAAAAGTATGAAGGAAAGGATACAATCATTTCCAATAAGTGAACAATATATAGTTCATTTCATTCAAGTTCGACTTATAGGTTATTATCCATTCAGAATGCCCTAATACTGAGATTACAAGAGTTGTATAGCTGTTAACGTGAAATTGTGAACTCTGTCAGTTTATAATTTAATGCTTTAGATTGTAAACTAACAGTGGGTTAGGTTAGGTTAGATTGTAATTTAACTACGTCAGATTATAATCTGACGGAATTCTCAATTTTACGGTGACATAGCCATCAAGTAACAAAATTTTGGGAGTAAAAAAATAAACAGAATTAATATTAAATGTAACAGCAACGGTTCAGGAAGTTAGTTCACAATATAGTCCAACAGAGCGCCCGCTCTGATACTCGGTGACGCTATGATCCTCCGTGATGCAGTCAAAAAAATGATTGGTATTAAGTCGATTAGTTTGCGGCAGTTTACATCACGTTTGTAGTTGCAGATTAAACCAACATAATTCCAAGTATCAACATCTCGAAAAGAGTATTTATTCTACTCAAGCCCTAAAAACAAAATTTAGATTTTCAGTTGCTGCAAAATTGATGAATAGTCAATCGAGGTTTTGAAACAGTGACGAAAATAAAAGGCAGATTGCTAATCGGCAGCTCATAAAAAGTATCACCGCTGCTGCGGTGTGAAGTAAGTACCTACTCTATTACCTGCGCTCAGCGGCGTCGCCTGCGCGCGCGCGCCTTCCTGCGTCATATGTGCACCGGCACGTGAAGTAACAGGTCATCGCGGCGCGGGAATTCCAGCGAGCACATCTCGCACTTGAAGGGCCCGGCAGCGGCGGGCGCGGGCGGCGACGAGGGCGGCGGCGAGGGCGACGGCGCGGGCGAGGGCACAGGCGAGGGCACCGGCGAGGGCACAGGCGAGCGCGGGCGGATGGCGCGCAAGTCGTCGGCCGGATGCCGCGGCGGCCGGCGCTGGCGGACCTGCTGTGAACGCAACGTTAAAGTTTCCATTCTGAGCTGCTACGTAACGTAACGAGTCATTAAAAAAAACGCATACAACTTGATCCAAAGCAGTCTTCAACCATTCACAGATCCCTGGGCTATCACAGATCAAGGGGGTGTTTTTGCTGTCAATTTTTTTTGTTTTTGGAAATTGCAATAGATCAGACGATATGGAAAGAGGCGACGGCAAAGAGGGCGTCTTTGCCGTCGCCTCTTTCCATATCGTTTGCTCTATTCTTCTACTCTTTCCATATCGTCTGCTCCGAGCCACCTATCATGTACACCCAGCATATAGCAAGTCACAACACTTGTGTACTTCACCTGCTTAGTCCTAAGCCGGGGGTCCTCTATGTGGATTATCTTGGGCCGCGGCGGCGACGTCGACTATGAGCCACTTACCGTGTACACTTAGCACTTGCAAGCCACAATACGTCAGCTTCGTGCTTAGTCTTGGGCCGCCTTGTGAGGTGAGGGCGTAGGCGACTGTGCCACCTATCGTGTACACTTAGCATATAGCCACAGCATGCACGTCACCTGCTTGGTCCGCGGCCGGGGGTCCTCGGTGTGGATCATCTTGGGCCGCGGCGGCGGCGCGCGGCGCTTGCGGCGGCGGGGCGGCGAGGGCGGCGGCGAGGGCGAGGGCGCGGGCGAGGCGCGCGGCGAGGGCGACGAGCGCGCCGGGGACTCGGAGCCGCGCTCCCATTCGCGAGGTGGCGTGGACTCTTCGGTCTTAATTTTCCGTCTCCGCTTGTACTTCCGTGGGCCAGTCTGCTTGAGTGGTATCGGAAGGTTAATTTGGATAGAAAAATGGAAACATTCGTCGCGAATGGACTAAGTTGCAACTTGCAATGTAATGAAAAAATTCTAATAATATTATACAAAGCAATATTTAACATCCGCATTGCAGTAGCATAGCTATCGGACCACTAGACGCTGCCGTAAACCTCGTACTGAAGTAGCCAAAAATTTACCCGCCTTCGTAATGTAAATAAAATAGGGTTGTAACAGTACATGTCAACTTATAAAGGAATACAGGAAAATCCCTACAAGTTTCTACTTCTGTTTTGATATCAGTCAACAAGATTGTCTTTTATTTTAGCACATTAATAAAAACTATTTACGTAATATCTACCAACCTGTGGTTGCCGCTTGAGCGCCGTGTTGGCGTCGCAGTGTTGTATGAGGTGCTGCACCAAGTCCGCACTGGAATGTAGGTTCCGCCCGCACACCACGCAGCAATATGAAGGGGCACCTAAACATATACAATTTATTGACTTTATCTTACCGTATTTAAAACCGTATTAGTAAACTGCAGTCAACCCTGGTAAACAATCACAGCTTTCAATCTATGCATCTGGTGACGATCTTTTCAAAGTGGTACCACAGAATAATTAAGTGGTACCTACAGAATAGCAGCGTCATGTTCTGTAGAGCATGGACACACGCTGAGTAGGTGACATGCCATGCCATGCCATCTGATATGTCTTAAACTGTGTTTGAACCAATAAATTATTTTTCTTTATTTTTTTTTTTCTTCATAAGTAGCTTACGCTATTGTAATTGCTGCAATAGCAATACCGTATTAGTCTAAAATAAGCCGCGCGACGTTTTACACCTTGCATGTATAGCACTAAAGTTCAAATTGGCACGCAGCTTATTTCCTACTAAAAGCGATATTCCTATGGCACTGACCGTTGGAACGGCGGTCAAGCGCGGAGTATTGATACACACACACACTATAGTCATATTAGTCTAAAATTAGCTGCATGTCGTTTTACACCTAAAACGTACAAACTTAAAGTTCAAATTGGCACGCAGTTTATTTACATCTAAAGCTATATTCCTACGTCACTGACCGTTGGAGCGGCGGTCAAGCGCGGAGTATTGATACACACACACACACACTATAATCATATTAGTCTAAAATTAGCTGCATGTCGTTTTACACTAAAAAAATATAGCATTAAAGTTCAAATTGGCACGCAGTTTATTTACTACTAAAGCTATAGTCTGGTCCGGGAGCACGTAGAATTTTGTCCAATGACGCCAAGCTACCCATCCTTATCGCTCGCGCGTAATTATATTGCTGTCGCGACTGTGCGACGGGCGCCCGCAGTGAGTGTGCGAGCGTGACAGCAACATAAATACGCGCGAGCGATAAGGATGGGTAGCTTGGGGTCATTGGACAAAATTCTACGTGCTCCCGGACCAGACTATACAGTGTGTCCGGGCTTGTAGTGATCAAACTTTAATGGCGTAATCTATAGACAATTTTATCGATGAAAATACTTCAAATTTGGGGCTTGACCCATTTGTCGCAAAATTAGGAGGATTTAAGTTTTTAATTTTTAGTTTTCACCTCTTCCTTCAAAAACAAGTGAAAACGTGGGTAACTTAACATTAATAAGCGAATATTTGATATCATGCGATAGTCAATAAAATTATCTATTAGTACAAGTAGAAAACGGATACAAGTTTCATACATTTTATGGAAGTAAGAATAGATTGAATTAGAAAAAGACATGATTTTTTTCACTTCTTTTTCAGTTATTTTCCAATACAAGAAAAACCAGGTCGTTAAGGTATATTTTATTTGCATTGTATTATTAGTATTTGAGCTATTCTACAAAACGAATGTAAATTTATCAGTCTACGTCTATTAGTGTTGACGTAATTATTGAACAAAGATACCCCTTCCCAGCCGGTTCCATAGCGCGTCGGAATAGGCTGTGTGATTCTTTTAGGCAGTGCAATTTCGCATGTTAGCAGCGCTATGGAACCGGCTGGGAAGGGGTATCTTTGTTCAACAATTACGTCGAAACTAATAGACATAGACTAATAAATNGTCACGTGACCAAAATACCGTGCTACCATTGGTCAATCAACTTTTAGAGGGTTTTGAAAGAAACGGACGGCGTTTTAGCGGAGTTTGTAACACAAACCTAATTTTAAGTGCTAGTTTAGTAGTCTTTTAGTGTATTTTGATCGAAAATGATTGAACAGTATGATGAAAAAATTGCAGTAGCATCATTTAGAGATATAAACAGAAATTAGTTGCAGGAGCATTTTAGCGGGTTTTGAAACTAGACGACTCAGTTATTCTCAATTTTCGTTTCAGCCAAGGCAGTCATTTTCTTCATGTAAAAAATATAATACTGTAAAACGGTATAGCATTACATTTTATGTGATTTTATAATGGAGGGAAATGACTCTTTCAACTTTTAACTATTTGTGAGTCAAGCCCTATTAAATTTTCAATTAATGTGCCTAGTTAAACTTTCNGCTGCATGCCGTTTTACACTCAAAAAATATAGCATTAAAGTTCAAATTGGCACGCAGTTTATTTACTACTAAAGCTATAGTCTGGTCCGGGAGCACGTAGAATTTTGTCCAATGACGCCAAGCTACCCATCCTTATCGCTCGCGCGTAATTATATTGCTGTCGCGACTGTGCGACGGGCGCCCGCAGTGAGTGTGCGAGCGTGACAGCAACATAATTACGCGCGAGCGATAGGGATGGGTAGCTTGGGGTCATTGGACAAAATTCTACGTGCTCCCGGACCAGACTATATATTCCTACGTCACTGACCGTTGGAGCGGCGGTCGGGCGCGGAGTGGTGCGAGCGCACGTGCTCGCGCAACACTACGCGCTGGTTGAACGCGCGCGGGCACACGGCGCACGCGTACGGCTTCTCGCCTGGGGAATAACGACCTTAATTAGTTGAAATAGGTGCTATTTTGCAACAAATGTGAATGAAAGGATAAGAGGTTTTTAATGATGTTATGATTATGATCTTATTTAGTTTTAATAGGTTCTGTTTTGCAATAAAAAATAGTTTCATCGGCAGTAGAGACAATTTTTAGATGAATGGATATTGCTCACTGAGTTTTTAATTACTACAAACTACGGCTTTACTTAGTTGTAAAGTCGACAGCACATAAGATTTTGTTAAGATATTTACAACTCATTGAGCATTATTTTCAATTCAACCAAAACTGATTGGCAGAGGCTTGAAAACAGAAGTTGTTTGAAAACATGAACAAATTGTAGGTATGCAATTGAGCTGAACTGACAGCGGCCGGATCGACGATGCACCACCTGGCGGGATAAATTCGGGAACCTTCCTAAAGCCGCGTATCGCCTCGGGCCGAACGGCTGCCTCGGCGACGCAATTTGCCTCGCAAGGAGTCCTGCCTCAGGTTGAGGCAGCGTCTCCATTTGAGCAGCCACGGGTCGAGGCGGCCGCTCGACCCGAGGCCCTCTAGTGGAGATCCGGCTTTACAAAATGCCAACATAACAACAAAGAGTACAGATAATAAGGTGCAACTGGGACTTCTTGGCGGGAATCTGAAGCGTCATGTAAGCGGTTTTGTTTTATTTCCTCAAATTCGTGTTTGGGCGACTATTAGTGTGTAATAATGGTAGATTATTAACCATTAAGTGTTCGTGAACGTGCATGAGTGTGGGCAAGTGAAGCAAAACAGTGCATCGTGATTCTTCTGGTTCTCTCAAGTTGTCCATAGGATGTCTCAGTAAAGCACCACAACTTTACTGAGACTCAAAGGGTGGGAAGGGGTATCATCTATCATCCTTCACTACTTTACTTGATCTCATTTTGTAATTCGTATCACATAAATACTTGAAAATGGCACAAATCAAGTCGACCTCGACGTGTATTGCCAACATCATCAAAAAAGAAGAAGAAGGTGCAACTGACCTGTATGTATACGCTCGTGCTTCCTCAGCGTGCCGCCGTCAGCGAACGCTTTCCAGCAGAAGCGGCACGCGTACGGCCGCTCGCCCGTGTGGATCCGAATGTGAATTTGCTGCGAGCTCCGGGAACCGAACACTTTACCTACAAACAATAGACCACTTAGAAAGAAAGAAAGAAAGACATTTATTTGGTTCCAACTTAAAATATAACACACAGAATCAGACAACAAAAACAAGTACAAGTTAGAACCAAAATTGGCCACCGCTCAGCATGTGTCATGCTCTGGAGTGGTAAATAAAACCCAGAACACGACGCTGTTATTCTGCGGTGACCATTAGATTTAGAAAAATATTTGTGACCTCAGATGAATGAGAAAGCATATGTTTTGAGGAGGCTGTATCTGTATATTTCTGTCAAATATGTTGTTGAAATAGGAGAACAACACTTACCACATTCTCTACATGGGAATTGTCTTGAACTACTTGAAGACACGTTATTTCGACCTCGAGACTGCTTTTTTAATCTGTAACAATATTTCTTGGATTAACAGTTTTCAAATCAATCATATCATAATCATCTTGTTAGATTTCGACGAAAGATAGATGTTTTAAACATCAACGGCTAGGGCAGGCCTTCGTCACTCGCACGCGTGAAGGAGCAATAGCGATCACTGTGTGCATAGATCGCCGGGACCAATGACAGGACGCGTTGATGTGAACTCATTGCTACAAATTCATACACGACATCTGATCGCCATCGCGCACGCAGGCAGCACGCGTTGGTTTGGTAGAACCCAGATAGAGGGGCGCCATAAATGGATTTGTTACATAGTAACTTACTAACTTATTAGTAATCTGTGGTTGGGGGTTATTTATAGTACAACTAGCTTTCCGCCCGCGGCTTCGGCCGCGTGGAATTTTGTCTGTCACAGAAAAACTTTATCGCGCGCGTCCGTTTCAAAAACCGGGATAAAAACTATCCTACGTCCTTTCCCGGGACTCAAACTATCTCTATGCCAAATTTCATCAAAATCGGTTCAGTGGTTTAGGCGTGAAAGAGAGACAGACAGAGTTACTTTCACATTTATAATCTACTATATAAAAATAAGTCGGGTTTTCCTCCCTGACGCTATAACTCCAGAACGCACGTACCGATTTCCACGGTTTTGTATTCGTTGGAAAGGTCTCGGGCTCCGTGAGGTTTATAGCAAAGAAAATTCGGGAAAAGGGGGTAAAACAGGATCCACACGTACGAAGTCGCGGGCGGCCGCTAGTATTAGTATAGATTTCTTTTCTTGACGTCAATGAGCAGCTGAATCTGACCTGGGAGTGGTGTGGTGGCGCTCGGCGTGGCCCTCCGCGTGTGCCAGGAGTTGCAGCGCGTCAGTACAGCTTTCGCCACACACGTCACACGTGTGCTCGCCCCACGCGCTACTCGTGCTGTCGTGGCGTTTGTAGCTACACAAATGATAATGTTTAGATATTTTGGAAAATTTAAACAATTTCCGATCCGAATCCGTGTGAAAATACGAATCTAGGAAACTACTACAGAAATTGAACGAAGGAAATTTGCTCTAGCGCGTAAAATGCAACATACAAGCTCTAGAACTACTCCGGACCGAGTGCCAGCGCTAAACCTTGCGGATTTTCGCCCCGGTCTTCCATCGCGGGTATATGTGTACGACTATTTATTGGACACCCGCAACATTAGCTTGCCTATCTTGGCGTCACGCGTGCGCGCGCTTGCGCGAGTTTTAAAGCAGGCCCTTATAGGATTGGATTCTGAACGTGTAATGCGAAACCGCTCTAAGCAATCAAAAGACGTTTTCAACATCGACTTAGGCTGATTGCTTGATTTGCGCCATCTAACTTTAACTTTATTTATCGTCAAAAATCTGTCAAATTCCATACAAAACAGCGGTTATTGAAGTTACTATGTAAGTAAGTTGGTGTAACTCAGGCTTAAGCCCGTTTTCTCCATCAATCCCTAATTTTTAAGTGACCCCTTTGCAAACAAAATTCCTGTTATGTGTTACCATAGGGGTCACTTAAAAATTAGGGATTGATGGTGAAAACTCGTATTAGACTTTTAGATCCGTATCACCCACAGTATCACTGCTCCGCCTGCTTTAGGCCTCAGCCTCGAATTTAGCGGGCACCGGGGCGGCGGCGGTAGCGGCGCTTGAGCGGCAGGATCTTATGCGTTAAATCAAATAGACCGGTTGTCGAAAACAGCGGCGCGGGAGCGGGCATCGAGCGGGCAGCGCACTCCTTTTGCCCACAATAAATCGAGCGTTAGGAATAAATTTTAATCGAAATAAAATTGTCGCCGTTATTCAGACATTTCGTTTGCGAATAAAAACAAATATCTCGACAACACAACCCCGAACACAACACTTCGCCGCTAAAGCGCCGCGCGAGCTGCCCGCTTGTTTCGAGAACGGGTCTGCGNACATTTTTTAACATAGTAACTAAATAAGACGCAATATAAAAATTTCATCCGTTAAAAGCCCTCAAGTTATTTCTGAACTTTAGTTTAGTAAAAGATTTAGAATCTCAAATCGCTTATTTTAAAAATAAAACCATAAATAGAAAACGAATAGAGGTAACTTTGGGAATATATTCTATCGAGTCAACTTCATTAAATCGTGTTTCCATCCGTTAATAGCCCTAGAAAATATCCTCAACTATGCCCAATAAAAATCTTAGCCTTTAATTTTACTGTTTAGTGCCTCAAAAATGAAAAATGAAAACCTCATTTTCGCCATTTTCTCTGCTACCCGGCCTTAACCTTTGCAGTTAACTGTGTGTACGTATTTTTCCATGAACGAAGCAAACTATCCACGTGTGCGAATTTTCAAACCGCGCGCTGGGAATAAAAATAATTAAATATGAAAAAATAAATGTTATCTTTACGTAAATCAATTATGAGAAAGTTACTGATTTTGAGTCCCTCCTAAAATTTTGGATACCGATAGCAAAATCACCGTGTGTAATATTCCTGCCTGATATCCTGAATATTCAAACTAGCTAATAGTTTCGTGTTTTTTTAAAATAATATAATGAAATTTAAACGGGTAGGTACATACTTACACACAAAAATATAATACTCGAACATACTTACGAGTAGGATTTAATTTTTTTTAAATAAAACAAAATTATTCTTGGAAGTCAAATATTAACGGATAGTTGTCTATTAGACATTCGACATCCAATTAGGAACTTGATCTAGATTATCTGCTTAGGCCTATTTCTAGAAACGCCTTTCAAAGCTCAATCTACTGTCAATACACAGAATCATGAATTTGTAAGTATGATCTCCAAAGTTCAAAAGCTTTTAGTTTCCAACAAAACTTGGCTCATTGTTTACCAAGTCTTTGAACTCAAGGATTAGTTAGTAAGATGAATGTTATTAGGATTAGTCTCTAAGCTTCTCGATTTTCATTTTGAAATTGGTTTAAGGTATTTTTGCAATCTTAATAATATAATTTGAGCCATTATCTTTATAGTTTACAGAGAAATATCCTT
Source organism: Ostrinia furnacalis (assembly GCF_004193835.3). Lineage (NCBI taxonomy): Eukaryota > Metazoa > Arthropoda > Insecta > Lepidoptera > Crambidae > Ostrinia > Ostrinia furnacalis. The sequence goes on along the minus strand of NW_021130422.1, from coordinate 220,251 downwards.
TTCGAAAGTGTAACATCTTTAGTATAAAAAAAATCCAATTTCCTCGTAGAGTTAATGAAAGTTACAGATACCTTTGATAAGATGAGGAAAATCATTAGAAAAATACACATCAGTTTTCGTCTGTCAGTAAAACGACAATGTGAGAGCAATTCTGAATTATTCTCAATTTTCGTTTCAGCCAAGGCAGTCATTTTCTTCATGTAAAAAATATAATACTGTAAAACGGTATAGCATACATTTTATGTGATTTTATAATAGAGAGAAATTACACTTTCAACTTTTAATTATTTGTGAATCAAGCCCTATTAAGGCGATTAGTGTCCTCAATCCGCGCCAAATGGGCATTTTGTAAAGACTACTCCTCTTTTACTGCTGGACAGAAATAGTTGAAAAAAATATATGTTATACAACATTTCAAGGACTACATTTGTGACGTTTGAATTTTCGCTACGTCTCTTTGTTTTGGATTAAAAAAATAAATACGGGACATCGATTTTTTACTTAAATTCCCTACTCCTCCAAAACGGCTATGTTAATTTAAAAGATTTTTGCACGAATAGATTGGGAATTCTTTAATCTTTAAATGACACGTTGCGTTTTTCAATCGAACATTACTTTCATTCATAAATTTTACTTTTGATAAATTCCGAACGTTTTGCTGTTGAGGGGGCCTTCGCGGGGTGCGGGCGGCAGTCGGCCGCTGGCCTTCAGACGGGGAGGTTGTGTCACTCGCTGCAAACTGACATTAGCGATCAAAATGAATTTTTTCTTTGGCTAAGTTGCACCACCTGACGTGACCTAACTTTGACACCGTCTTATTACAAAAAAATGGTTTAGAACGGTATTAAATCAGGTACTACCAAGTTCTAGAACTAAAGTTAGTACTAGTATCAAATCGTAGTCTTATTACAAAACATGGTTTATTCGAAGATCAGTTAGTCCGAGGATTGCTCTATGATTACACAGATAAAAAATAAATAAATAATGAATACCATTCATTCATTCAATTCATTCTGTGGAACGTTCCGATTCTCGAAATATGTATTTTTATTTCATATTTTAAAAAATGTTTATAATACACAGGTATGTCGTGAATTTATTTAAATTTAGTTTTAAAATTCTTTATTTCTTTCTTATATCATAAGTATTAGCACAATTAACAGTTTTAATGCTGTTTTTTATTGTTGAAGTTCTTTTATATTTTTCACAAATTTGCAGCGTGAAATGAAGAATGTTCGAATGGCGCGTAAATGATGGCTGCTATCAAATTATTTTGGCTAGATTAACAACTTCATTGATACCTACCTAAATAAGTGCAGTTGGGTTCGGTGTTGTTTTTCAATTCTTGTAAGTTATTTAAATAAAAACAATATGGCAGAACAGAAGAAAAAAAGGGGTGAAAATTGGAGTTCTGAAGAAAAAGTAGGTAACATTTTGGAAATACTTTTTATAATTTTAACCATCTATTACTATTTCTACTAATGTAAATATTTGGTTATTATAGGAAATATTGCGTCAACTAATTGGTCAATCTGCGCATATAATAGAAGACAAATCTACAAAAACTTCAGTAAATATTCAAAAGATAAAGGAGTGGAAGAACATTTCAAATAAGTAAGTTAAGAATAAGTTTTGTTACAATGATAGTATGAATTTTATAACAAACATTCACTTATTATTATTTTAGATTCAATGAAATAACTGGCAAGTTAAGGTCATGTGCAGAAATGAAATTAGCTTGGAAGAGGATGAAATTGTCTGCCAAATTAAATTTATCTTCGCACAGAAGGGAACAAACTAAAACCGGAGGTGGCCCAAAACCATCATCACCCTCTCCAGAGGACTTAGAAATAATGGCTATTGCTCCTCACGACTTCGTCATTGAATTAAATGACTATGATAGTGACGCAGTGGTAAGTGATTTAAAAAATAACTGTAATATCATAAAAATACTCTGATAAATCTTGATGATAATATCATGTAAAAAACAAAACATGTAATTTTTATGATTTAGATTCCAGTTACCAAACCTACTGCTACCGCAACTACTGCAGAGATATTAATTGACACTCAATCTGGTTCTGGTATTGAAAGGAATGAAAACAGCATAATATTCATAAATAATTCAGAACACACCATTGAAGAGGTTCAAGGTACAAGAATATGAATTAACTACAGGGTATTAATAAAATTGATAATCTTAATTTTGCTAAATGTTTTGAACTTTATTAATTAATTTCAGTTAACAAACCTAAAAAACTTGCTCAGAAGACAGACATTGATATTACTAATGACACAAAGGCTAAAACTAAAAAGCAAAAAGACTTAAAAAATAAGTAAGTGCATCTACTTTCGATATAATTAAACATTTTTTGTAATACCTAGGTATTTTATATACATTTTATACTTAACTTGCAGATATGATGGAATGCGCCAGTCTATTGTAGACAGCAATGTACATTTTAAAGAAAGACACTTGGAAATGATGAAAGTTGAACATGAGTATAATATTAAAATAGCAAAGTTAAAAATAAAAAAACTTGAATTGGAAATAGATTTATTAGAAAGCAAGAGAAATACCAATTAAGTTTTAATCTTAAAATTAACATCATTTTTTCTTATTCTGTTGATTGTTTTAAAGATTTTATTATAATAAATATTTTCTATAACTTAAGTTTGTACATGAATTTTTAATTAGTATCTTCCCTTAGCCCTTTTGAAACTTGGTAACACATTAGTCTACAAATGAATTACGAACTTTATACAACAATACTGTTCTGAACATGACTGTTCCCAACCAGTAGTGAAACATGTAGCAGAAGTTTTCTCACAAATATCACATTGTCTGCAATATTAATAGAACAAGAGGAGGCTTTATAGAAATTCAAAAGTATAGCTGGTTTCCCACAGTAATTTTTGCAATAGACAAGCCTCTCAATTGAGCCATTGTGCGTAATTTGTGGTTTATCTTCCTACTCCAAATAACCCAAAAAGCGAGCTGCCTGTCTAGGCCGCTGTAAGCTTCCGGCAGTGAAGCTGGTGATTGGAGAATTTGAGCCCGTTAATGCACTACTGTTGATGAGGTTAAGGCTGATGCATTGTCTGTTCCATATTTTATGTCATCACTGGCAACACACAGTGGTCAAAACTTTCGTCTTGATGAGACACTGCGGTATTTGGGACGTGAATGTTCGCGAAGCTTCCAGAATGCTGCCCAGCCAATTCAGGTCCATATTAATTTTGAAAACCATTGTTGAGAGGCAATATCGTCCATGAATCGGAGGTGGGTGATGTACTAGCTGTTGATACTTATTCCAAATCCGGTCCAGTCCAGAAGCTTGTGATGAATTATGTGAGACAATATAGCACATTTATTCATTAAAATACATTTATTATGTATTTCAATTAAAATGTGTTTCTATAAATTGTCTCCTTCTAATACTTCCTCTTACAGTATTTCGAATAGCTGCCTGCACCACTGGCTCTTGCGATGACGTTTGTTCTTGGGGATCTTCCTCCTCAGGAAACACGTCTTCTCTCATGTCAATCGCGAGGTTGTGCAGGACAGCACAAGCAACAATAGTTTTTTTGGCAGTTTCTATATCACCAAACATACCTCTAAGAAGGCAACGAAAACGTTGCTTCCAGAGTCCAAAACACCTCTCCACAGTATTCCTTGTGCGGATGTGGCAGCGGTTATAATTTTCTTCCGCCTGCGTTGAGGGATTTAGCAAAGGAGTAAATAAATAAGATGTACAAGGATACCCACTGTCGCCCAGTAATAACCCAGAAAACGCACCAGCCTCAAACCTTTCTTTTAGTCTGCATTCCCTAAAAATCCGTGAATCATGCACACTGCCACGCCATCTGGTAACAATGTCCATGATTTTCAGGTCAGCATCACATACCACCTGCAATACAATAACATATTCATAATAAGGTAATCATTGTCAGTTAGAAAGAGGTTATGTTAATTTCAGTGAACAATATGTAAAAATTACTGTTTGTTTAAATAGATAAATAATAATCAGAGTTTATTTTTACGATAATTATATTAAAAGACTAAATATGCTGAAATTGCAAAGTGTTATCATATTGTTAGGAGTAACACAGCTTTTTTTAACAGCAAAAGCATCATAAAGTGAATATTAATATTTTTCAAAACATATTACGGCCAATAATAATTAATGATGAAATCTATTCTTAGGTTATATTGTTCTATAGAGGTTGTTATAAAATTTTGGCAACTTGCAATTGTAATGTAAACATTAGCTTGCAATGTCACACTGTTTACAAACGAGGAAAAGGTCTATGTATAAAGGGAAATGATGGGAAAAATTGTAGTAGTAATATTAATTACCTGTACATTAATTGAAGGGTATCCTTTCCTATTGATGTACAATTGACCCCCATCGGCGCTCACTTTTTTTATTCTTATATGAGTGCAATCTATTGCACCTATTACCATAGGAAAGCCAGCTATGCTTCGGAATTTCCTCATACTCTCTTCTTGATCTATCAATGTTGCAGGCATTTTGATAAATCTTCGGGAAATTCTTGAGAGGCATTCTGCCACCTCTTTGCATGTCTTGCTGATAACTGGTTGTGATACACCATGCAAATCAGCTGTATCATCTTGAATCTATGAACAAAATCACAAGACAAGACTGTAATTTAAGTTTCTCGACTAAAATATCTATCAATATTAAAGTTTGAATAGCACTTACTTCGTGGCGAGCCCAGTTGCGTAAGGCGCAAACCCAGGGTTGCCAACTCTACGTATTTTTACGTAGATCTACGTATTTTAAGCCTTCCTTGCAAACCTACGAACTTTAGTCCCAGAATCTACGTATTTTCTATCAAATTTGCAAAATAGGCTGAATTGATATCGTTTCCTTTACTTTTGCGATAAAGTTAATAATAACATCGCGCCAAAACATTACTCATGTATGTCAAAAGGGTTATTAGTCCGATCACGGTTATTTGGCATGTGGCAAAAGTCGGAACTAATGTTATTTTGACATTTCCCCATAGAAAAAATGCTGTACAGCGCCCCCCTGTAAATGTCACTGAAGAGCCTTGATCTGATATGAAATTTGAAATCTGACGTGACTTGACTGTGTATGTGTAAACCGTCAAACGGTCAAAGTGAATCTTCACTATAAAAACATTTCTGAAAATGATACACAATTAAATAAAAGTGTACTTTACTACTTTTAGGGTAATATAAATTGTCGTTTTATTACTTTTACCTACCCCTACTCTCTTCATTTCACTCAGAAAAAAAAGTACGTAGATCTACGTATTTTCTTTAAGGAAAATGTACCATTTCTACGTAATTTTCTAATCTGTCCTACGACTTTTTCAAAATCCGAGTTGGCAACACTGCGCAAACCACCTGCAGCTCAGGGCTTAAGGGGCAGCCTCGAGGATCGTGTGCCAAATCCTCTCGTAACAAATCCAACAATTTTTGCCCAAAACTTTTCGAAAAACGGTATTTACTTTTGAAGTCAGGTTCTTCTAGTAAAAACGGATTTGCTCGGCGACGGTATCGTATGGTTTGCCGAGACGGTTCAATAGAATCCATGTCCTCAAAATCCATCAGATCCATGTCATTTATATCCATTTTAGATCAAAATTGGAAACGAATTAACCACAAATTAACCAATTCACAAAAGCGATTTGACATTTGACATAAGATAAAGACGTCAAAGTCAAATGTTCACAGATTACTAAAATTTGGTCCAAGCTTAAACTAGGGGTCTTGCGGTTTTATCTTTAGTACCACACATAGTTCCAGAATTAGTGCTAAAACTTGTTTTGTAATAAGAATTTTTCTAGTCCATAGTTAGGACCAGGTTTAAAACCAGTTTTAAACTTAGTCTACGTTTTGTAATAAGACGGTCATAGTCACTAACATTAGAATAATTATTATTACGTAGGTATATGGTAGCAATCCCGTAAATAATAATTATTCGTGTACCTAGTTTCCGAAAGAGCATGTAGGTAGGTATTCGTGGTATTACGGAGGTCACCAAAAATGTGGATTAATTCCATAGAAAAGAACAAAAGAAGGTAACTCATTACTGCATGCATTGGTAAAAGGAAAAAGCTCATTTTTCGCTTTGACTGTCCATAGACAAGAACATTACGTCCTCTGGTATCAAAAGCCGATTTCCCGTTGCAGTCAGTCGCAGTTTCGTTTTTTTGAAGCTGGGACACATGTGACGAACTGACTGTGAATGTTATTGTGTTGTGTTTTAGTAAGATATCTTATGGCTAAGGAAGGATTGGATTGATTTTCGAAATTTTTATGTTGGAATGTCATTCCAATCATAAACTACAAAATCCATCAATGTTACAAGCTATATTACCTACTCACTCTATTGGATTTGTTGTTACTCAGGAAGAGATATGGCCACTGGCTATTATCTATTACTTTTCTATTCAAAATGTATTTCTCTGGCCAAGTATTTTTTACACTTGCGGCCGTGTTCACAAACATTACTATGAGGTCTCAAAGTGCACGTGGACGCACAAGGTGGCATACAAACCAATCACAGAGCTCTATTAAACGCTGCGTTCGATTTGCTGCTTCACTTAAGCAAGCATCGTTTGTGAATACGGGCGTTAGGTACTTTTCGACTTACCGTACTTCTTTTTTTATCAGACTTATGTTGTTGTTTTGGCAACGGCAATCTATAAAATGAGATCCCAGCCTTGCTCCGATCCGAGCTGATCGAATGCACTGTTTCTCACGGGGCTCTTGCGTATTGAATGGAAACGTAAAGGACTCGCACATGTCACTTTATACTAGGGTTGTCAAACTCACTTACATAAGAGTAGGCGCACACCATTGATTTTTCGTCGGCCGATAGTTTAGTCGGGCAGTTGATCAGTATTGGCATGTATGGGAGTGCGCACACTACGCCGATTCGATTTGGCCGATTTTTCATACAAATTAAAATCGGGCACAACTATCGGCCAACTAAATATCAACGGTGTGCGCCTACTCTAAGAGATGAACCATGAATACCATGATGAGACCATGTGACATGCAATAAATATTTGAACCATGTCTATATTGTCACGTCTGAAAATACTAATAACATTAGAAGTCTATCAACTGTTAAACAAAAAATCATCGTATACAACAATTTGACTGACTTGGCACACTCATCAATAGTAAAGTTAATTTTTTCAGCTGGATTGACATTGAAAAACTGACGTTTGACAAGGCAAGGACGACGTGATGCCTGCCAACATTGTACTTTTGTCTTTTGAAAATTTCTGTCAATTGTCAACCCTACAAAACTTATGCACTCACCTTTTTCGTGGCTCTCCATGTTATGAATAATGCCAATACTTTTTCTTTTTGTTGTTTTCAGTTAAAATTAGGCCAAAAAGCGGTTATCTACGTTTCTGAAAACTTTCTAAGCGATCGCAGCCCTCAGCCTACATCGTGTTATCGACGAGCAGGCGAAATGAGCCTCGAAGGCTTACCCTCAGCCCTCCGTTATCCTGAGAATGGAATATCTAACATTTTCCATGTAATTGCATTCGATTATTCGTAGCAAGCAGTTGAACGGTTAAATGATTTATGTTGATAATTAACATTAACGATACCTATTTGAAATGCTGTACGGAAACTGAAAATAGCACTGTTTTGAAGACTACGTCATGGTTTTGTGACAATGGAGGTGGTTCATCATCATCATCATCATCATCACCACCTATAGGACGTCCACTGTTGAACATAAGCCTCCCCAATGATTTCCAAGTTGCCCGGTTGGTTGGTAGCGACCTGCGTCCAACGCCTTCCTGCTTTACGATGTCGTCGGTCCACCTAATGGGTGGACGTCCCACGCTGCGTGTAGTTTATTATGTAGTTGGTTCCAGATGGCTATGACTAATACAAATTTTATAGTGCGGGTTTTTTGCTTGCTAAAAAATCTTCAATCTATCCCTAAGTCACTAGATGCCTTTCAAGTAATTCCTGGAAAATTTCAGAATAACAAAATTCTTGTTGGCATGGATTTCGCAGATAAAGCTCTTAGCGTGAATTTAAAATAAACTTTGAAATAAGTAACCTTGAATTAAGTAGCGATATCTTTGAAACCCGAGTATTAGTAGTAGACACTAAAATTGCATTTTAATTTACCTTATAATCTGGAATTTGGATAATCTAGATAATCATTATTGTGACCCCAGTAACCCCCGGCCATTTATATAAAACAAAGCCAATATTAGGAAGGCCTCAAGAAATATTTTTTACAAATATTTTCACGGAAAGCACCTACCAAAATTATGTAAATTGTCACCATTTCTGCCTCTCTTTCTTTCGCATTTCTAGCTTTTTCTTTTTGCTTACGTATTTGAGTGTCCGTGGAATTTATGTTTTACCAAATTGCGGTAGACCGATGCCATTTTGAACGTTTTATGTAAAGGGTAAGAAAATTTGTCTGGAAATCAAAATGTTAAAGTCTTTGTAGAGTTTATTTTGGTTTGCCTAATAGTTCTTTACTTTACAAGATCAAATAATTATAAGGGTTCTAGTTTTGAGACTCTTATTATCAAGCCTTTTAATAGGTATTATTATCTTAGATGATAATATAAATAATTAAAATATGCAGTAAATATTTATTTGAGCTAATTGTCTTTGCATAGTAGTATCGTAGTTTTGAACATGAATTACTTAGTGTGGCTATAATTCAAGTTCAAAATACGATTACTATAATTATGCATAGGTCCATATGAATAAGAAACTGAATTTGAATTAGTTTCTTCAGACGACGGTCCTAAGGTCAAATTATATTTTACCATTTAGGTAAGTATGTAAACAAAACAATAATTAATTCAGTCATGAACTTTTAGCAGATGTATTTGCTGCTATATTTTGATATAGGTACGACGTATTAAATAAATGAATAAACCATCTTGCATCTATTAATAATAAAAACAACTGTCAAAAACCTGTTTATTTCTTATTTGAATAATAAAGAGCGATGCAGACATAACAGCTAGTAGATTTTCCCATAACCCTAAAAACTAAAAGCCGCATTTCCGCAATCAGTCTCCCGTATACCTGCAATAAATATGCTGCGATAAACGTTGAAAACCCCGACGATCGTACGTCAGCAGCAGCCATCTAACTTAACGGACGACTGGACTAAATTGATTAATAAAAGTGGATCCGTCCCGTGAAAACTGGATCTAACTTAGAATTAATTTTTGAACGCTTTCGAGCATGTGCGAGGTATTAATAAACTATTTAGACGTAAATATAGCCCGTCTTTACGAGGTTCTAAATGTGACTCTTCATTTAATGAATTTTAGTAGTACTTCAAGTTTTTAGGTAAAATTGATGTAATTTTTAATGTCAATCCGATTACCTTTCGTTCGTTCGTTTCAGCGGAATGACGCCCACTCACTGCTGGACAAAGGCCTCCTCCAAGGATTTCCACAAAGACCGGTCCTGCGCCGCCCGCATCCAGGCACCTCCCGCGACCTTCACCAGATCGTCGATCCACCTAATGGGAGACCTGCCCACACCACCTCTTCAGGCTCAGGGTCGCTCGAGAACTTTTCTGCCCCAGCGGCCATCGGCTCTGCGAGCTATATGCCCCGCCCACTGCCACTTGATTTTAGCGATTCTGCGGGCTATGCCCGTCACTTTGGTTCTCCTGCGGATCTCCTCATTTCTGATTTAATCACGCCGAGGCACTCCGATTATTATCCATGGTATCCGATGGTAAATCCATTAAAAATTGCGAGACTACGAGTATTAAGTGTTCATTCAATTACCCATCCACTCCCATTCTCATTCATTTCATTACACAAAAACAATATAGGCTTTCATAAACAACTTTGTTGTTTTAAAAGGTTGTTGACATTTTTAATAATGGATAGATTAGTTTCATGTTTCGTGTTGCGTAGTATTCATTAATTTTATACAGATGAATTTAGAAGGTAAGTAGGTACTATAATTATTTACGCAGCAGGTAATATATTCTATGTCTATTACCTACCTACAGCAAACTAGTAAAAAAATTGTAAATCTGTTAGGTCGCTAGTTACTATTAGGTAATAATATTCATCCCGTGGTATAGCGAAAAAAGAGTTTTATTTTGTTACATAAACTTCCATTCAAAACTAGTCTCAAATTCGATGTGGCAGTCGCAACATGAATATATGAATTCGTATGAAGATTGCATAGTCGACGCCTCGGGCTCTTTCCACAGGCTAAAAATACGCGCCATCTCACCTACGAGGAAAAGTATTAGTATGAATGTCGTACAATAAATCTATTGTTGTTTACCTAAACAATATAAAGGTCACGAGGGCTATTCTGTACAGGTACGAGAACCTGATTGTCCTTAAATAGGTACAGGTACAACCGACCATAAGAAGGGTATGAGTACCGAAATTAATATGTTTACCGCAACCCAAATTACAAAGCCGTTTATAATAATAATAACAAATATTACAAAATGCGTTTGAAAGTAAAAGTCAATTTACCTTTATCTGCATAGATTGTTAAATATTAAAATAAAAGACTAAAAACACTGTAAAGTTTTGCTCTTATGGAGCCTTTAGGTACATGTCTCATAATCTTATTGCCCTCCAGCGCTTCAAGATCAACATTTGGCAAGTGCTGAGATGAAGCGCCGCTAAAAAATCGTTCTTAATAATTGATGTACAATCTCCACCCTTTTGTTAATAAAGACTAGCATCTATTCCAACAACAAACGCAACAAAGTCTCCAAATTTCTAAGAACGGCGCAGGTGGTCCATCAGGAAACGTCCCTTCCTTACAACGATGTGTTATTATCTACACCCACTCCAGTTCCGGATTCCAATCGGATCCATTATGTTATTATTCCGTGCGTAAAATGAAACGCGTCACGCGAATATCCGGAACATTCCGAGAGTTCCTTCAGGCCTTATCATTGTGACCTTTTCTGTTACTATGTTTTAATAACTACGCCGGCGCTGTATTGGTTGATAATATTATGATTGAATAAGTCATATAATAACATATTAGATAACAGATTGATGAATCAGTGTGAAACGATGTAGATAAAATACTATTTCTTGTTATAGAAAAGTCCATTATGCATTACAGTGAAGCTGTTTATTTATTTAATTAACACTAGAAGGGCCGGGCTGCATACTATACCTTCAAAGACCGCAGCGGTCAATTTGACGGTACTAGAGATTAAGTGAGAATACTTATGAAATTATTACAGATTTAAAAAAAAAATTAAATAAAAATAATACAAATTTATTTTTTAATAGTAGTAAACAATTTAGCATTAAAGTTAGTAACATTTGTAACAAGTAATAGTTTTTTTAGACTCTTTTGCACATTTTCCACAAACAGCTTTTTTACATGTTTCATTTTTTTACAATTACTATTGATTTGACATTGCCACCTCTTATTGTTTGTAGTACATGGTTCACTTGTTTCAGAATTAGTTTATTGTCTCTGAGTCGCAGTTGAAGTGGATTTTTTTCACAAATACTCTTCACTTAGTTCGCTCACTAGTTGAAGGATAAAATCATGCTGAGAAATTTTTATTCCTGTGACTTTTTGATATAGAACCACGAGTTTATAGCTGCTAAATCAAGTATATTGTAAAAAAAAAGTCTCCGATTTCCAGCTCTTACGGTGTATTTGCGTGCCATTTGATCGATGATGTCTACACCAAATTTTGTAGCATTATAAAATTCAACTGTTTCAGGCAGCTTTTTTTATCAGTACCTATGCTTACGTTGGGGTGTAGAATATACTCAAAATAATAACAATTTTTACTGGTTTTCCTTGATAGGTAGTAAGGGTTATATCGGTCTCGGTTTTCATTATGAAAGTTTCATATCTTATAGTAAGAATACCTCTACAAATCGGTGGTACTTCTCTTTTGCACGCCGCATTGTTCCAACAATTATACTAGTCTTTTCGACCATTAGTTTTTTAGCCAAATTTAGAGACGTGAAAAAGTTGTCAGTGGTTACGTTTCGGCCCTTTTGGAAATAGGGTTGTACTAGTTTCGAAACCACATAACCACGACTGCTCACCGAACGAAACCAATGTCTACTGTAAAATGTAAACAAGCTAGGCAGTAACAACTTACTCAGAATTCAATTCAACATAAATAAAAACAAAAGTACCCACATTAGTTTGAAAAAATCGTTGTTTACTAATCTTATCGCCGCCTTTATATGTATGCCGCCACATTGACGGTGCGCGGTCTTAGTAGGTATTTGTCATCGAAACTCATATACAACATACTGTTATTTTCTTTTTCATATAGATTTAGCTTAACAATAGCAAATTAGGAAAAGTCATAAAATATGAAAAGAAACAAAAACATAGTTTGTGAAATATTTAACAATGAAATTGCTTTGCCGCCAATTTGACTGCCTTGGTCTTTCTAGTGTTAAAATGCAAGTGAGCTTACAAATAGATCCAAAGCGTTCACATTTGAAAAGCTGCAGTTACGAATTGCAACAAAAATTTATGATGTACTGCCATGTCAACTCGACAGTGCAATTTAAGTGCAGTGGCACAACTTTTTGGCTACTTTGGGTGTCGGGAACTATTTGATGCTGATTGTAACTAGCTAATCTAACCTAATATGCAGATCAGGTAGTAATTAAACTACCTGGTAGTTTATTTCAGAGCCAGTCTGTCGGAGCAAAATAAACCCTAATTCAGGATTAGATAAATCATCGTAGAAGTGATAAATAAAGTAAATAAACTTAAACTGAGCTCAATAGAATTAGTTCCACTTGAATAAGGCAGGCCGCTACCAACCGGGTAACATAAAAAGCATTGGGGGAGGCTTATGTTTAGCAGTGGACGTCCTGTGGCTGAGATGATGATGATGATGATGATGATAAGGCACAAAACTGAGTTTAGTCTAGTACTTCCAAATACAGTCGGTCACTACATTTTGGTTGCAAAACAGCTACTGTTACAACCAAATAAGAGTGACGGGGAAACTTGAAGTGCCAGTCTGTATAAAGGAATGTAGTTTAACATTACTTCTCTGGCTGAACCGCAGATGCTTCGCGCAGCTCTCATTACCCTTCTGTCCTGATTTCCACTTAACCTAATCCGCTTACCATGGATACTTTTATGCTGGATAGAAAATTAGGTAAGTATATTACTTTTAGTTTTTTTCTTTGATTTTTCACACACCAGCTTCGACAACCCGAGGCCGTCAGTGTTCTTTGTATAAAAGCCTCGTCTCACATCGCGAAAGGCGATACAGTGTTGATCCCTTTCCGAGTTGATAAGTCTGCTAAGAACTTAATAGTTATTATTATTATTGGCTTTGGGCCTTCATTTGCGCCATCTCGACCAGGTTTGATCTATTGTGGCAGCCCTTGTCTTTAGAGTTCACTGCTTAGTCCCGTTGAGTCTATAAATTTCCAGATTCTTTGGAGCGTGATATCTGCTAATAGTTAATAATAGTTACTTACTAGTGGTTTCTGTGAACTCTTTACACGCCAAAAATGAATAACTTAATCTGAACGCTAAAAATAAACAGATTCAATTATTATTCCAATCAGAATCCATTAAGTTATTTTAAGCCCATTGAGACTGTGTTATTTATAGCAGCTGTCCCAACTTAGTCTATACTTAGTTAGAACAGCGTAATGTGTTTTTGGAACAATAGTAATTAGTTAGAATTAATTACCGTTAACCCTTTGACTGGTCTCGAAAAATATGTTTTGAACCTTATCCCATGGTAATAGAGTTCAATATACAGATAAAACAGTTCAGCCACTAGTAAAAGGTTTGACCTTTATGTCAAAGTCCTACAATAGGTCACTAGGGCTAATTTTCTACTGAATTTGCTTGTAGGAGTGTAAAGGGTTTTAAAATTTTACCGGGAACAGCTGAAAGTTGTGATTCAAATCTAATATCAAAGCCTGCAGAAATATAATTAAAACGCCCAATTCTCGAAATCGCAGGGACTAATTAAAAGATTGCGAAGAAATATACCTTTAAAAGTCCCCTTCTCAAAATCGAGGGAAGTAATTCGAAAAAATACGCTTTGCCACTTTTGGAATTCTCTATAAAAGTTAATATTGAGTTGAATTTATTTAAATTTTAAATCGGTAAATAAATTAGAGTTTCAAATAGGTACAGTAAAAACTTCCAAAAGTACCCAAAAGACACTTTTGTGGTGACTGTTTGAAACCATAGCGCAAAAGCTAGTTTATATTATTTTACTTATCATACATTTTTAATTGATTAATTTAGAACTAGTTACGAGTAGATGGTGTTGGGTGAAATTACCAACCAAACGAACCTAGAATGTCCAGCATGTAATACAATAGGATAGGATGGATAAGCACGCAAAATGATTTTTAGACTCTTCGTGCTCTCACCTAAAGTACCTAAACCCAAGTCAAGGCTAACCACCGCAACGGAAGTAAAACACCATGTTAAACATACATTATCTTCATTCTTATCCAGCTATGTACATTACATACAACGCTTATCTAGATTATTTATGTCTATGTCTCAACACAGGTGTCGCCCTACCGGCGCGGAGACCGATACCTCCTTCCATAAATCACTAGCCAGCACTTGAAGTAATGGAATGGACCCAGATTGTGCCAGCCAATAAATATTCAGCCGTATTTAATTAGAACTAAATACTAAAATCCTAGAAGAATTACTGTTCAGTACCTCTAGTACGAAAAACTTTCGAGTTCGTTTCGTTGCGTATTCAAAGCACGGTAATACTATCTATACCTTNGCGAGATACTAGCAGCCAATACATTGCGTCCACAAGACACGCGCGAGTTGAAAATACGCGCGTAAATCGCGTCATTCATACGCTCGTGTTCGCGCGAAGACATTCGCGGCGAATTCGCCCTCCTAAACAAGGCCTTATCTCAAACAAGCGGTCTCATCAGAAAAACCCAGGGAGGAGGCAATTTTATAATATTTTATAGTATTTTGTTACTTTTGCGACTGACTGTACCAGTCCCAATTTATACAGACGTGTGCCAGCTATATTACAAGGATGCCCGTGGTTTCGGCCATTGTCAGTAGGTGCTTTGTTTCCAAGTTTCTAGAACATATTAGATGTACGGGTATCAACGGGCTTGATGAAATTGATTTCTATCATCGCCTTAAGCTTCAACCACACCAACGCGTGCAGATCGCCATCGCCGGCGCGATCATAGGCCAATGACAGGTCGCGCGACCCATGACAGTCCGCGCGACCCATGACAGTCCGCGCGACATATCATAGTCCTTTGATTGCGCCGGCGATGACGATTTGCACGCGTTGGTGTGGTTGAAGCTTAAGATCGGACACTATTGGACACTCTAAATGGGACTATTCTATTCCCACCTCTCGTTCCCACCGCTGCAACTCTTGTGTAGACTGTAGACTAGTCAATTGACATACATTTTATCTGTCAAAATGCGACTCTCCCATGGATGGCTATAATATCACAAAATCAGTTTTTTTATACACAAAGAGGAAGTTCTTAACCTGCGGAAACTGATGATCAGGCCGAAGGGGAATGCGAGTTCGCCCAGAATCGTCAACCACAGAGGAACTGGCTATCTTAACTCCTACTGTTGGAACACAACAAAGCGAACTATATTTATTAAAATATTTCAATTATTGATTTCAAATAAAATCAAATCAAAATAAGAAAATCCACACTAAAGACACTTCAATATTATCTCTTGTCATTATTCATCACATTGTACAGTCAATTGTTTTTAAGTATTTATTTTCGAATTCAAGTTTGAATCGCAAAGATTTTAAAGATATGCAAAAATGTTACATTGTTACACATTTGATACGTTCCCACGTTGTCCGTCTTTGTTTTTTTTTACAATAACACATCCTCCTTTTGTGTCGAATTCAATCCAACAGTAAAATGTAAAAGAACTGCAACAGCACGTATTGTTTTATAAAGGAACCGGGTTTTTTCGGCTTGTTATGATGTTTTCTGAAAACACTGGAACAACAAAGAACTGAGTGAGTGACACTAGAGCAGTGGTTCTTAACCGGTGGTCCGCGGCGCGGACCACTGGTGGTCCCTGGAGGCATTCCAAGTGGTCCACGAACACATCGTAATAAATAAGTGACGTGACGTGATGAGTCGAGTCAACACAACGCAAACGGCGCACAGTGGGCGAGAAATCGACCTCCCCTTTCATAGGATTTTGAAAAAAAAAGTGGTCCCTGACAAGACAGAAAGGTAAAATGGTCCCTCGTGACTAAGGTTAAGAACCACTGCACTAGAGTCACTAGCAGCAACACTGTGTGATAAAAAGAGTTGCGTGATATTGTCGCCGTCACGTCTTTTTTTGCAACTATTTGACAGTTCGGACACAAAATAAGATCATCGGAGGCACTTATTGTCACGCTAAAAATGTGAACTCTTGAGATATTTTCAGATTTTACGTGAGTAAAATCGTGAATGTTTATGAGAAGTAGTGCTTCAGGAACGTGGTGACTGGTTCAGTGATTGATTTATTGTACAAAACAGTGAAATAATCCTGACCCTGACACACAAATGATATCCAGTGTCATCCAAAACCGGTTTCGTTTGACAGCTCGTGGTTGTTGCTCTATTTTGAAGGAATAATAACTTTATGGTGTAGGTAGGTATTTTATGTACACGCGGGTCTCTTTGTGGACTCTAGCTGGTGTTTACAAGACTATTGGGTTTCCTAAACATGGTCTAATCCACGTATGTCATCTAACGTACTTGGCGGTCTTTACACTGTACGATTTTAACTTGTTACATGATGAAGATGACGTGCGTGTATAATAATATAAGTACTTAAATTACAGATTATTATTTACTAGCTTATACCCGCACCGCGGCTTCACCCGCGTGAAATTTAGTTTGTCACAGATCGTCATAAATTATAGCACATTCTGGGTTATAAACAATAATACTGTAAAGTTTCATCAAAATCCGTTCAGTAGTTATTGCATGAAGGAGTAATAAAAATCCAGACATCCATACAAACTTTCGCATTTATAATATTAGTAGGAAGTAGGATAGTGGGATTCGAGCGAAGCGGAGGGCATAAGCGTCCAAAAAAAAATCTTATCGATGATTTTTAGACTACAAATTTATGGGCTTATCCTAGGCCTACTGGTACAGTCAGCGTCAAATAGTCAGTGAATCTTCTTCTTAGTCGGGCTCTCTTGCCAGAGTGGTCGTGGTGGCGCTGACGAGTTACACGGTGGGGTGTTCGATGTCATCTCCGAGGGTAGCTCTCCTGGCGATGTGCTTCCATTATTTCTGACGGCTAGAGGCGTCTCGAGTACACTGGACTCAGGTGTGATGACTATGGTGGACTCAGTGGCCTTTGTGATGGCATCTATCCGGCGGGTTGGCGATCGACCGCGTGCTCTCTTGCCTTCCACCTGGCCCTGAACTACCAGTCTGTCCATCGAGTTCTCAGTTCTAGAGACGTGACCAAAGAACTTCAGTATTCGGAACTCAGTGAATCAAGACACCTAAAATGCCCAAAAAGTTGACAACAGAATCTTTTTTTCTACTTTGGGTGTTGCGAACTATTTGCTGGTGATTGTACGTGCCATGTAAATCCCACTATACAAAGCAAATAACGGCAAGTGTAAAGACCAAGCAACAGTATACGGTTACAATACACACATGTCAAATGTTATGTCAATTGAACTGTCACGCGTAGGCCGAATTACCGCGTCGTTAGCGCTAGTGTTGTGTTTAATTAATATGTTAATTTGATATCGATTTCGTTTGATGTATGCTAAATTAGCTTTTGGTTAATGTCTTATCCGAATTCAATTAGAGATTAACCCCCTTCCTAATAATGGTTAAACGCTTGTTGAACGTGACGTGATAGTGACGTTTAGTTTAATGTCATTTTACGAGTAGAACAGTGTTCAACAACGCGTGTAACTTTTTATTAGTAGGGGGTAATCCCTAAGTCTTGTTTTGCTAATTTATTGTTTTTTTTTTCAGGTACTGTTTTCATAAGTATTTTGTGGAACGTATTAGGTAAGTTTAGCACGTAAATTGTTTATAATGTAATCTACATAAATACGTATCAAAGTTATAAAAATAGGTATAATCATGCCAAAATAAACGTAGTTAGGTATTTCATATCATCTACTTTAACGTAGTTACTATTCAGCAACTGATGGCACAATGTATGAGACTTTATTAAATTGGATTAA
Source organism: Ostrinia furnacalis (assembly GCF_004193835.3). Classification (NCBI taxonomy): domain Eukaryota; kingdom Metazoa; phylum Arthropoda; class Insecta; order Lepidoptera; family Crambidae; genus Ostrinia; species Ostrinia furnacalis. The sequence continues at coordinate 202,027 of NW_021130422.1, read as the reverse complement.
TTATACTGAATATTCCAAAGCAGGTCATCATAAACTTTTGTTAATGTTTCAAAATTAGGTATACTGAATAATAATTACACAAAGTGGAACAAACTACACCACCCGTAGAATTGAAACTATCACTTTATAATCCAACTAAAGTAATAAAACAAATATCGACATTAAACACAAAGTGACATCACTACATCACCCTTTCTTCCACACGGATATCGTGTTACAAAGCAAAATTCCCGCCATTTCGCGCACGCTAAAATGTCCATCCGTCTCTCTCGCACTTACCATTATACTATATGTGTAAAAGAGACAGATATAGTAAGGATATATCGAAAGCTGACAAGTGTGTGCCCTGATTTAAAGGATATGGGAGGTTGATTTCTTTTTGTGTGACTAAAATGTTATTAATTTGATGTCAGATTGTTGTGTAATGGTTTTATAAGGCATCTGACAATTTAAAATGATACAAAGATTAATGAGAATTGTTTTTGAAGTGATTAATTAGATAAAATATGTCTGTGTATCTAGTAAAACTCCTATGTTCTTCTGATTAATTTCGTTGTGGGTTCAATGACAGTTTAACTTTCCTCGGGACAAACTGGTCTTTTTGGTAAGTTTTTATTGGCGGTCAAGCTGTAGATCCTGGCTACACAGGAGTTGCAGCGGTGGGAACGAGAGGTAGGTCGTAGAAATAGTCCCGTATTCTAGTAAAAAAAAAACTAGTCGGTAATAAACTAGATATTATTTCTTCTAGAAATCTGTCCCCTTAAGATTTCTAGAAGAGATCACTCCCTAGTGAGTGACAGGACACATTATTATAAGAGGAACGCATCAAAAAAGCTAGATTATAAAAAACTAGAGCACCATAGGCCTTATACAGAAGCTCAAAGTTGTACAGCGTGCTATGGAGAGGGCTATGCTCGGTGGTTCTTTACCAGATCGAATCAGAAATGAGGAGATCCGTAAACGAACTAAAGTCGCTGACATAGTCTGACGGATTAGCAAGCTGAAGTGGCAATGGGCAGGGCACATAGTACGCAGAACTGACGGCCGATGGGGCAGCAAGGTTCTGGAGTGGAGATTATCTTAATTAATTTGATCTAAATTAGTTTTTTTGTTGATATCATTTGGTTCCCAATAAATATTTTTTCTTTCTTTCTTTCAAAAAGAAGTTGCTAATCTAACTTCTTATGCGCTTTAATAAATTATTTTCATTCTCTTTGGACATTATTCAACACCGGACGAACAAACAAGTCGGAAATTTCATTAGATCCAATTAAAATACAATGAACTTACAAACTGGGTTAGGGCCGAGCCACACCAACTGTTCTAGGCGACTACTGATTCAGTAAGGAGAATAAAAATAAAGTAATAAAAATAAAACATTAAAAAAAAAAAGAAAAATAAAAATAATAAAAATGGAGAAAAAATAACATCTCCAAGAAGCTGCATGAAAAAAAAAACTGAATAATTAGGCGAAGGAAATTTGAGGTTGAAAAAAAGGCTTGAATTTGGTGGAGAATGAACCCGTATGACATCTGGCACATAATAAATATAGTATTAGTTATCGCTGGAAAAATAAGCAATAAAAGGACTATTCCCACTTCTCGTTCCCACCGCTGCAACTCCTGTGTAGCTAGGATCTACAGCTTGACCGCCAATAAAAACCGCCAATAATTGTAACCTGAAAAAATCTATACTAATAATATAAATGCGATAGTAACTCTGTCTTGCTTTCACGCCTAAACCACTGATCCGATTTTGATGAAATTTGGCATAGATAGTTTGAGTCCCGGGATTAAGGTTTTCTATGACAGACAAAATTCCAAGCTAGTAAATAATAAAGCCAAGTCGTTTTAAAGCAAACAGTGTAATCTGACCCTAACCAACGCTTTAAAATCCCCCCAAATAAGTTTGTAATCAAAGTATCTCTAAGATTGATTCACTTCCGTCAACTTCGGGGACAATTGATTATTCTAACCAATTTCGCAAAGAAGTTCTATTAGAGAGACAATAAGGAACTGCTGGGAACAGTACCTAATTGATTTATAGGAAGTATTAAGGTTTGTCTACACGATGCGTATAACTGTCATTATTTGATAGTAACTGTCAAAAAGCTGGATTGACAAAGAACTTTTTTTGGCATTAAAATATGTATTACTAAGTCTCTTCATAAGAACCTGGAGAATGGATTTAGTGTCCGACCGAAACTAGTTTTACGACCGAAACCGAAACCGAAAACGAATTTCGGCAACGCGAACGGTGTCTATTTCGGCCGAAACCGAAACCGAAACTTCCTTACAAGGCTAAATGGATTATGCAAATAGCTCGTAGATTTGGTGGTAGGTACTTAGGTAGGTCCCAAAATCGTTGTACCGACGATCTGATGAAAGGAGTGGTTTTGGAAATACTGAGGGAGGCCTTTGTCCAGCAGTGGACTTCTTTAGGTTGAAAAGTCCTTTAACTCGAACCTTTCTCGAATTGCGTCTTTTTTATTAATCATAATCATCATCTTCATCTCAGCCACAGGACGTCCACAGCTGAACATAGGCCTCCCATAATGACTTCCACATCGCATGGTTGGTAACGGCCTACATCCAGCGCCTTCCTGCTTCCTTTATCAGATCGATGGTCCACCTTGTGGGTGTACGTCCCACGCTGCGTTTTCCGGTACGTGGCCTCCACTCCAGAACTTTGCTGCCCCATCTATAAATAATAATTCTTAATTTCATCATTCTGCTACAGCCTTCGGTCATTACTCTTTCAAACAACTTTGCGTCCTCATTTCCAAAAATACCCTCAAAAGTCTCTGAAAAAGTATAATATATAAACTCTTTGAATAGCTAATCTCACAGATAAAAAATTTCCAACCTTGAATTTCTCCCCATTTCCATCGCTAATTTTAACTTCTGGCAACAAAGTGTCGGATTGATGACTGGGGAACTCGCCATGGCTATATTGAAGCAATATCTAATAAAAACTTTTTCAAAGTGCCGAAGTTCTTTCTTTTTTAGGATTAGTCTATTTTTGGGTTAACACGATTGACTTCTGAAAGTTCTGTTAATAGCCCTTGCATAGATAAAATCAAATCAATTTAAACTGTGGCTTTTTATGTAGTTTTAATAAAGGCTATATTGCTACCAGTAGGCCTAAGATGCGCGCCGTGATAACTTTTATCGACGTCAAAATGTATGGGCAAAATCGACAAAATGGCGCATCTTAGGCCTACAGGTTGGCCTAGGATGCGCAAGATAAGCTTTACAGCGCCATTTTATCGATTTCACGCAATAAGCCTATACATTTGTCATCTAAATTCTGTCACACACAGTCCACAAGGTGAAAAAACCTATTTGGCTAAAATAAGAATTTTTGTAAACATCGAAAACTTCAGCATGCTTTTGATCTATCGGCTGTAACATCTTGTATTGACAAGTGAATTTATGTTCTTAAATTGCGATGTTACAATGATGGAACATTACAATGTTGTCCGTATCATAATGGCACATCTATACTAATATTATAAATGCGAAAGTAACTCTGTCTGTCTGTCTGTCTCTCTTTCACGCCTAAACCACTGAACCGATTTTGATGAAATTTGGCATAGAGATAGTTTGAGTCCCGGGAAAGGACATAGGATAGTTTTTATCCCGGTTTTTGAAACAGGGACGCGCGCGATAAAGTTTTTCTGTGACAGACAAAATTCCACGCGGGTGAAGCCGCGGGCGGAAAGCTAGTAATGTATAATTATGTATTTACTTGATGACCAACTTTAGGGGTAACTTCTGACTCAAAACTAACGAGGCTTGACCTCAACTTGACCTAGAAATCCAATCACCCAAAAACCACTTAATGCCCCAATAAAAACACCCACCCCCATTTCGTACATACATAAACTTTCCAGCACAATGTAGCGTGGTATGATGCAAGCAATGTACCGTGAAGCGAATATTGCTGGAAGTTTCCATATTCCCAATAGGACGCCGTTTTTTTCCGAAATAGAGCAAACGGCGATAGTGATGGGCGTAGCACTATTATTTATCGATAGACGACTATTTAAGTATGTTACTGAAATGAAATTAGACACGATTATACATCTAATCATGTCCAGCCAAGTCCAAGAAATAGAACTGACGAGCAGCGCCGTGTTTAATAAGTATTACACTAATCATTTGGAGCCACTTTTGACCCCTTCATAACTCAAAGGTAGGCAGGTATTTGTACACCTTCCAAGAAAAATACGTATTTGTTTTAAAATATATGTAGGATTGTAACATCTATGGCGTAAATACTCTATTGTCTTAAACTCTTTGGATGAACGAACGAGTGTGAGCGAGACGAACGTATGGAGAGTGAGTGAGAAGGAAGGAGAGGGGTCATGGCGGCAAGACGGTGATGAGTAAAGTGTGGCTCTGTATTTTATAAAAGAAGATTAAACATATTATTGGAAGAAACTGATTTTCCTTGCGAAGCCCCGTCCCTACAAATTTTGGGGGCTCGTCCGGGATAATTATCTTCGCGGTGGACGGTGTACTTCGCGAGAAAATCTCAAAAGACGTACGAGCACACGCGTACGACGACGCCATTGTACCGGCCGGCGTGTTTCAAGATTCAGACGGGATCATACGACGGAAACATGCCGAACTACGGCAAAGAAAGACGTAAAAGCCGACAAGACGACTATGAAGATTGTGATGACGACAATATCACGCATAACCCGACGCACATGTTGCAAATGACGGCGGAGTTGGTGCCTAGATACAGCGGGAGAGATAATACCTATCCCGTGTCACGCTGGATTGAAGACGTCGAGAGCAACGCGGAAATATTCGGTTGGTCTCCGTTGCAGCAGCTGCTGGTGGCACGAAGGTCACTGACGGACACTGCGCAGCTGTGGCTCAGATCCGAACGTCCGTTTAAGAGCTGGGACGACTTGAAGGCCGCGATATCGAAAGAATTCCCAGACACCGTGGACATCAAAGCCATTCACGAACAAATGAGTGCTAGAAAGAAGCGGGTGGATGAAACATGCCTCGACTATATGCTGATCATGAAGGAGTTAGGCAAGCGTGGCAAGATGCCGGACTACGTTGCGATTAAATACATCGTTGACGGAATCGTGGACGTAGAAACAAACAAGATCATGCTTTACGGTGTTACAACCTATAACGACTTAAAAGAGAAGCTTAAAATCTATGAAACGATATCAAGAAAAATGCAGAGTGCTGTGCAGCAGAGGCGTGCAGTGAGTACAAGCAAGCAGCAGAGTGATCGACGAGGGTCGTGGAAGATTCGGTGCTATAGCTGTGGAGAGACTGGACATGCATCAACTGATTGCCCGCATAAAAGCAAAGGTATGAAGTGCTTTAAGTGCAACCAATTCGGCCATGTTGGATCGGCTTGCACTTCGACTGCGACGGCGAATCGGAAGACTTCGGAGGAGTTCGGTAAATCTCGGCAAGACGACCACAGACAAAAGAAGAGCGCTATGTTCGCGGCTGACATCACTCGAGACTGCGGCGCCTCCAGCGGTGAGCTATGGAACGAACTACAAGACTACCAACATCATGACAAGAAGCGGACGATGTTCACTACGTCAAACTCCATAGAAGGCAGCGCCCCTAGCGGCTCCAGTACGAACGACGACGAACCAAAGATGGCGACATTTGTTTACGACGAGATGTCAACATTGTCAACCTCTCAGATCAACAAAACGGAGGAGAAAAAGCCGGTTATTGTGTTGACAATGAATGAAATACAGCAAAAAGCGTTAGTTGACTCCGGCAGCGACGTGAATATCATATCGGAGGACGTTTACATCGAGTTGGGAAAGCCCAAATGTGAGAAAGATGATTTGGTGCTATCTGGAATTGGACAAGGAACAGTGCGTTCGTTGGGAAAGTGTCTCCTAAACCTGTGCGTAGACGAACAATATTATTTAGACGTAATATTTCACGTAATCAACAAAGAATATGTACCTTACGACGTAATACTAGGACAAGAGTTTTTGAATGACGTAACAGTTGTGATTAAAAAGGGTTGTGTAAAGTTTTATACTAAAGAATGGGAACGACTGGGATGTTATGCGAGTGAGGTATGTTCATCTAATTCTGTTGTAGGTCCCATGAAAGATCCAGCTTTGAGAGAGGAAGTCATCGAGTGTATACAGAAGTACAAACCGGAACAGACGGAGGAAGCACCACTGCAGCTCAAGATTGTGCTTAAGGATGAGGTACCTGTAGCACTACGACCGCGACGACTGGCACTTAAGGAGCAGGAGATTGTGGAGGAACAGATTGCAGAATGGTTAGAAAAGGACATAATACGCGTAAGTCACTCTGAATATAGTAGTCCATTGGTTTTGGTCAAGAAAAAAGATAATTCCATTAGAGTTTGCGTTGACTATAGGATGTTGAACAGAAAGATTATGAAAGATGAGTTTCCATTACCAGTAATTGAAGATTTAATAGATAAATTAAAAGATGCCAAAGTGTTCAGCGTGTTAGATTTAAAAAACGGGTTCTTTCACCTGAGAGTAAGTGAAGAGTCGGTAAAGTATACATCTTTTGTTACACACAATGGACAATATGAGTTTTTGAGAGCAGTATGTGAAGTGCTAAAGCATCATTCTTATGCAGACTACTGGTTAGACAACGGACTTCTATATAAAGGAGAGCAGAAGCAGCTAGTTATACCGAAGTCACTAGAGAAAGAGATCATAAAACAAGTTCATGATAAAGGACATTTTTCTATGAAAAAGATGAAGGAGATAATTAAACAAGACTATTACATACAAGACTTAGAAAAGAAGTTGCAAGAGTTTGTGGTTACCTGCATACCTTGTCTTATGGCAACTAAGAAGGCTGGGAAACAAGAAGGCTATTTGAACCCAATAGATAAAGAAGGTATTCCCTTACACACACTTCATATAGATCATGTAGGACCATTGACAGACACGAAGAAACAGTACAACCACATTTTGACAATAGTAGATGGATTCACCAAGTTCACATGGATATTTCCAACTAAGAGTACGACGAGTAAAGAGACAATTGAGAAGCTGAAGATGCACCAACAGCATTTTGGAAATCCTGTAAGAATAATAAGTGACAGAGGAACAGCATTCACCGGGGGTGAATTTCAAGATTATTGCAAAGAAGAGAATATTCAACATGTTACCATCACGACGGGTGTACCAAGAGGAAATGGACAGGTAGAAAGACTACATAGGACTATTTTGGCTGTGTTGACCAAGTTGTGTATAGAACATCCATCATTATGGTACAAGCACATCAGCCGAGTGCAGAGGGCTATAAATAGTACCTACCAGCGTAGCATAGACACGACTCCATTTCATCTGATGGTTGGTATAAACATGAGATGTAAAGAAGACCTGGAAATATTGGATTTACTAAGACAAGAAGAGATTGATCAATATGATGAACAAAGAGAAGACATTAGAATGAAAGCTAAGCAGCAAATACTTCAGGTACAGGAGGAAAATAGGAAGACTTTCAATGAGAAGAGGAAACCAAGTTCTCAATACAAAGAAGGAGATTTGGTGGCCATAAAGAGGACTCAGTATGGACCGGGTTTGAAGCTGAAACCTAAGTATCTAGGACCGTACCGGGTGACGAAGGTTAAGCGGAAAGATCGTTACGACGTAGAGAAGATGGATACTGCTGCTGAAGGGCCTAATAAGACGTCCAGCTCAGCTGATCAAATGAAGCCGTGGCCAAATTAGGTAAAGTATCTTGCTATTTTAAATAAGAGGTGATGAATGAAAGAATTTGTAAATTAAAAACCATTTTTATTACAGTTGTTACGGTCATTCATTATTGTATATTTTATTTCACTAAAATGTAAAGTTCATCGTAGTTCATGTTTCACTAACTGATTTGATTAATTATAAAGATGAACAATATTACAGTTTTATAAACATTGGTGTGTTTAGAACTTGAATATCTTAAGACTTGATATTGAGTAACCTGAAATTAAAGATTTCGAATTATTTCTATAAGATTAATAAATAAGATGATATGCACTATCTTAGATGTAAAGTGTTTAAGACTAAGTTGAAAGATTGATATAATAAGATGATAACTGTAAAATGTGTAAAAGTGTAAAATGAGATGTCTAAAATGTTAAGAATTTCAGGTAATTTGTAAGAATAGTAGTTTACCGTTAAATGCTCATTTAAGTAGTTATTTACAAAGTATGTTTTGTGTAAGAAGTTAAATGTTTGAGAGTTTGAGTTTTAAACTATTGGATGCTTGAATAAGTTTTTATTTACAAAGTTAGCTATGTATAAAGTTTAAGATGTTAGGAGATGTAACTAAAGTTTAATGAGTTGAGTATTTACAAAGTTTAATGATGTTTAATGAAAGTTAGTGTTTGTAGCCTAAGGTTGTCTGAGGACAGACAAAGACAGGATTGCCGAGAGTGTAGGATTGTAACATCTATGGCGTAAATACTCTATTGTCTTAAACTCTTTGGATGAACGAACGAGTGTGAGCGAGACGAACGTATGGAGAGTGAGTGAGAAGGAAGGAGAGGGGTCATGGCGGCAAGACGGTGATGAGTAAAGTGTGGCTCTGTATTTTATAAAAGAAGATTAAACATATTATTGGAAGAAACTGATTTTCCTTGCGAAGCCCCGTCCCTACATATATTTACTAAAAAGTTCTATGTAAAAGTAACCGTAGAAGAAGCAGACAACCAAAGTTATGCCCACTCACAATAATGTATTGTAAGTTATTATGATTTTCCGTCGATAGACGTCATCATAAATTTTCATAGTATTGACTCCAAAAATACGGCGTAAATATTTAAACTTACTGCTCGTAAACTCGATAGGTAAATATCAAGTCGGTACTTTTATCGACGTTTTATCGATATTGCACGTCCCTATCTTCATGAGCACTAAGTATTGCTACTTAATCAAGTTGACGTCTAATTTGTACTAAAAGACCTTCCATAAAATACAGTTCGTAACTAAAGAGACAAGTTATAGGAAAACAAATCAAATGAAACTGGTATTCGATTGTGATTCGATTACCGATGAACAATCGTATGGGTTACTATGAAAAATATTGCTTTTATAGCCCACTTCTTTGTAAAGTATCGTATGAAAGTTCCGTTTTTCAACACAACGGTCAAAATTCGAGTCACGTATTATTTTACTTTATATTAGTCTAAATAAATCTTATGCTTTTTATTCGAGTTTTCAGTGTTCTGAAACTTACTTAATAAAATTAAAATTGTGTAATTCTCCAGAAAGATCGACGAAGAACTGAAAAAAAAAAGAAGAACACGTGCTACTTTTGTCGGTGTCATTTGTTCTTAATTGCTATTTAGCATAGGTACAAAATTCACGAAATAACTTTTCTAAAATACCGCATGCGATATCCAATTCGAGCGCTTCAGAAATACACCCCGAGAACTAATTACGTGGTTACCAGACCGCACTACGTCATCGTCACGCCCTCTAGCCGTCTCTAAATGAACTATTCCCTCTCTAATACTATTAGCTTTAATAATTAAAACGTTTTTCTCACTTAATAATTCAATTCTTTCTACAGGCTAATTTGTACTAAGTAAAGGCTAATATTAGTCATGAATTTCTAGTTCAAAGGTATTTTAAAGTTTATTTTTAATCCACTGCTGAACATAATGCCTCCCCGAATGCTTTCCATGTTGCCCGGTTGCTACCTTTATGATGTCGTCGGTCCATCTTGTGGGTGGACGTCTCACGCTGCGTTTTTCGGTACGCGGCCTCCACTCCAGAACCTTGCTGCCGCAACGGCCGTACTATGTGCCATGTTCAGCAGTGGACGTCCTATGACTGAAATGATGATGATGATTTTTAATCAGCTGGTCGAAGCCCGAAGGAAACTACGTAAAAGCATTCGGAAGAAATTGGCCTACTTTGCGCCGATGACTCGCGGAAAATAATGGGAGATACGGGAGGATTTTGCGAACTGGAACGCAGCTTTTATATACCATTTAATAATGTTAGAAAAACATGTTCATTTCTTACCTTCGTTTGCGAGCAATGAGCTGATGGCAGCTGCGGCCGAAAAGTTCTCGAGTGGACAGGCCTCTCACTAGGTAGACCGACGATCTGGTGAAGGTCGCGGAAGGTGCCTGGGTGCAAGTGGCGCAGGACCAATCTTTGTGGAAATCCTTGGGGGAGGCCTTCTTGAATTACCTGCATATTCTTGACTTCACCGTGCGAATATACGCCCCTATGTTTCCTCCCAAACCCACTAAAGTCAGTAGGCATAATAATTTCTCATTATAATACCCCCATTCCGCGGGCATTGTTAGGCAATCTTTCTTTTTTATTTGCAACTAATGCCTTTTTGTTCAGACCCAGTTTTTTGATCCATTTACCATCTTTTTTGCTGAGTGAAACTAACGAGAGTGGACGTTTTGTGTAGGCTAGTCACTGCTTAGATTTCTAGAAAGACGTAGTAATATTGGCATAGAACTTTTTCTAATTTAATGAAAATTGCTGTTTGGGCTAAGGGTGAGGCAGTAATTGACCACGACTGTAATGTGTTGTGATTTCTTACTAAAAATAAACAACAATAAATTAGATGAATTGTACATTTCCTTGGTTAATAACTTCTTCAAAAATATACAACAAACCCGTACTCTATCGACAAATGCACATAAGAACATCACTAAAACCACCCACCACTATCGACAATGCACACGAGCACGACATGAGCACATCCCTAAAACCTTAAAAAATCTTGGACCCAAATCGGAGTAATCTATCCAACTAAACATAAAAGGGAATGCGTGTACAAACCTACAAACCTATACCTCCACAAATTCATAGAGTTGCCTGGAGGGCATCATTTTGAGAGAGGTTTTTCTTGTACGCACCAGGCTGCTTCAAATTGGAAAAAATGTGCGCAAGATATATCCTCCTGAGGTGTCCTGAGTTCACTGCATACTTTGCGGAACCCTAAAGTTTAGTAGGGTACCCAAGTGTTTGGTGGAATCGGGGAAAGTTGAGACAACTCGACTTTTCACAAAGTAATCCTGTAGAATTTTTGGCCTAAGTACATCTTAAGGCTTATTTTTCTGTCTGTCACTTTTAATAGGAAATCAAAGTGTAGATTCAATTATTCAATTAGACATCCAAAGAAAAGTATTATTTTATCATGTTTATAAAAAGTTAGCTAAACTGCTATACTATGCTTGAATTAGTGGTTAGTGGTCTAGCTGTGGCAATTTTTTTTATCCACAACGAGGAAGCTCTTGGCCTGTATCTCACCTGATGGTAAGTGATGATCAGGCCGAAGGTGGATGCGAGCTTCACCCGGAATCCTCAACCACGGAGGAACTGGCTATCTTACCTCTAACTGCCCTCACTGGGAATCGAACCCGGGACCTCTGCGTCTGAAGCAGGTGGTCTTACCACTAGACCACAGAGGCGGCTGAACTAAATCTTGTCGACAAAACAAATAAATTTTTTCCAAAGTTATTAACGAGATCGTCGTATCGTCGTCCAAGAATATTTTCGTAGTCCCAGAAGCATGGTCACCCTACAGGCTAGGACGAAGGTGTGATGCGTTGTAAGTTGACGTTTTATTAGCAAGTGATGGCAGCCACGCTGGGACCTGGAGGTCTACTCCGAAACGCTGTTTACGTACTTTGTGATCTATCTGTCACCTTCGCTCATGCAGGCATCTCGCTTTACGTGAGAGGGATGGCAACATTCGAAACTTCGGATTACGTTTTTCAGAGTAACCCCGCTGGTTTGGTTATTTAGGTCACACGGTATTCGGGCTATTTCGTTTGCGTATCAGTGTCAATAGATGGCGCTATTTAGATATTTACGGAAACAGGCTAAAAATAGGGTTAGCTAGCGCTTATGTATTGTAGTTTTACCAGAACAATATAGGTAAATAGCATTATATTGTTACTATTTTTGGACCGGCAAACACTTACCAATGTTGGCCTCGAAGCGCCAGTAGGGTAAAAACAATAGATAACAATGTAAATTGAGGATATTTACGAGAAAAATTGCCGATTTTCAAGCGCAATTAAATTACTCCAAACAAATAAACATTTTTGGTTTGGATCCACGCGGACAAAGGCGGACAAAAATTAGTTACATGTTCTCTTGATACATCGATATACCTTTGTTCTCGAGAAAGGGTAAATATTTCTAAATAAATACATCCCAGCGTTATCCATCGTCTTTAATTATAGCTCTTAATACATGTTATGTCAATAATAATCCACACCTTGATAGGAAATAATAGGATGTTGTTAATAAATATCCTTTATCTCAGCATTAATGGATTCTGCTCGCACGTCTGCTACGGTTGGTCAGTCAGATCTATCGATATCGATACATTGACAGCTCGTAGAGAAATATCAAGGGATTATAAGGTTACCTTGCTTCTCAGGGATGTCGTAAAAGGCGATTGAGATACAAAAAATATAAAGAAAGAAAGAATATATGTTTATTCAGTATCACTCAATTCACACACGTCACAATTTACAATAATTTAGAAAAAAAAAAGTTTAAATTTTTTTGGCCTCCCAAGAGTCCCAACCCGGGTGAGCCAGCGTGTTCCCCATTAAAATTTGTCTGTTGTAAATTAGAGAGAGTCGCTCATGCTCAGTATAATGATAAGGTTGTCTTTAGACTCTCAATTATTGTGATATGATTTCAAATAGGTACGGCTTTCTAGAAGATTCCTGACAAATTAAACAACAACAAAGACCACAAAAAATGTAGTGTAATTTTATCGATAAATATTCGCTTCCCCTATATCGACACCCGCACATCACTCAACTCGTGTCATATTTCCTTGGAGAGATCCCGATAATTTTTCCAATTAAAGTGAATGTTAAATGTGTTGCTTTATTTCTTTTGCGCAGTTGGTGAAATGCGGGAAATTGTTTACCATTAAATCGCACGTTGGGAATTATATTGCCTTCGTTTACAGTTTTCGGCGAATAAAATGGAATATTTGGGAGTGAAATGGATTTCATTAATTTTTTACGCTAAAATAATAAATATGGTGTTGGCAAATTTATCTGTAGCAGTTGGTTTTTGGGTGTGTCAGTACGAAAAAAATACTTTTAATAAAATGACATCTTCATCATTTCAGCCATAGGACGTCAACTGCTGAACATATGCCTCCCCCAATGATTTCCATAATGACCAGTTGGTAGCGGCCTACATCCAGCGTCATCCTGCTACCTATATGATATCGTCAGTCCACCTTGTGGGTGGCCTGTGGCACAGGCCCTGTAAAATGTCTAAGAATATTTTTTTATTATAAAAAAGACACTTATTCTCATCGTAAGTTGGTTTTAAAAAGTTTTTTTTTTTAATTTTTTATCCCTTCAGTGCTTGACAGAAAAGCTACGGAATATGCCTGAGGTATGGGAGCGGCACGGGAGCGGTGTCATTGACATAATGACATGACAGAACATCTGAATGAAATCTGAAGTCTCACTGACGTTTGATGTCTCATACCTCAGGTATTGACTGAGTTAAACCCTATATATCTATAGTATCTATTACATTGCTCCGTTACAGTAGATGATTGGTCTTGCGGTTTAAATTACAAACCTAATAGACGCAGGATCAAATCCCGCTAGGGGTTTGTACGCGATCCGGTAGCCACATTACAAGGCTTACAAGTTACAATATTGGTTCCAGTTTAGTTCAGATATTTGGTTAATTGTTACAATTGCGTACTGAATATTGCGTAGTTGAATATGAGTTAAGTAATTTATGAGGCTGATTTGCACCTTACTTTAACCGTAACTATAACCATAACCGGCATGATTTTTGACGTTTGTTTGTGTTGCCTGTGAATTTTATTAAGCTTAATTTCTGTCTACTTCAAGTACGGTGAATGTGCCAGTTATGGCACACTACACTGTTTTTGGAAACTTTTTTTTTACTAATGGTAAAGCATTATAGAATAACAAAATATTTTTTTACGATTTATTTTTATATTTAAATCTAGTTTAAATTTTTTATGTATATATTTTTTAATATAACAGTAATTTTTTAAACTGTTCAAAAAACTTACAGTGACCACAAACGGGTTCTTTACCCTACTTAACTTAATTATTATCATCTAATCATTAACTGGCAATGCTACTAGCATTTTACCCATGAAGCCATGGCATTATAAAACTAAATTACCTACCCCCATAATTCAATACAACTTCATCCAACTCCATTATTAATATTAGTTAACCATTGCAGTGAAATATTATGATTGCTTCCTAAATTTCACTTTTGGCTAAAACTAAATCAATTATTAACTTTTGGTTTTGTGCATGCAATTTTGATCCCTATTATAATGGTGTGAAGGTGAATTTGGGATGCTAATTATCCGAGAGTGGAGGTTTTAGAACCTGAATTTGGCAAAAAGTTCATTTGGAAATTGTACAAACTTTTGAAACTAGTAATACTGAAAAAAAAACATTTTTTTGTTAAAACAAATTAATTTGGTTAAAGCTGTAGATGATGACCTTTTTGACGACATTTTTTTTATCTCTTTAATGTAATTAATGCATTTTTTTGCCAATGATTTTTTTTACTTCTTTCTATTTAATATAAGCTCAATTTTTATACTTTAATTCAAATTCAATAATTTATTTGCTAGAATACATATCACATGATCTAATAATAGGTACATATCTTATCATTGGTTGTTTGTAATACATATACCTAAGTAAAGGTAACGTCATAAAAATAATGACTAACTCTACACGAGTACTCTAACTAACGGTATCCCATCCAATGTAAAACCTAAAATAAGCCATTTTTTATTTACTTTAAAATATGCATCTAATAGAATAATACCTGAGTTCTTAAAAAAAATATTCCAAAACTAGTTGCGAAAGAATTTGACCGAGTCATCTTATTTTCCGAGTAAAAAATCTTATATCGAATCCCGAATATTAAGCGTTAGATTCTTGAAATACATTTACAGTTCGCGTTCTAAGACCTCCCCTCCTAGTCTTGGATAAGCAATTATGAACTCTATTCCTTTACCTTAAGATCGGATTTGCAGAATATAATAACCGGAAAGTAATTGAAATTCATTGTTTGTATAGGAAAATTCGTTTTTGTTATTTGCAGTACTTTTGGTTATAGAAATTTGCGTGTTTCGTTTTCTCTTGAATGTTGCCGTAATTTCGAGTGGTGTACTTAAAGTACAGACTGGCTACCTGTTTCTGGAGCAAACTTGCCCGTATAGAGTCTTGTTCCCAAGGAGACAGCCTGTTTTTCTATATACAGGGTGTTTAACGGAAGGTTAGACAAACTTCTTGGGTGTATAGGTGAGGTCATTTAAAAAAAAATAAATGTGATAATGGATTGCCAATGATCTAAAAACATTTCTAGCTTCTCTTTTTTCCAATGATATATCACACGTAGTAATTAGATATTGAAATTCGTCAAAAATTCAAAGTTTATGGAAGAAAATGGAATAATAATACAAAAATTATCCTTGAAGTTTATCTAACCTTCCGCCAAACTGTATTTATATTAACCGGCAGACAGTGGTGACTGAGTTTGTTGCGGCGCTTCTTCTCAGCACTTGCCAAATCTTCGTCTCGAAGCGCTGGTATGGCAAAAAGATTATGAGACATGTAGGTAGGTAGAGCAAAATTTTTGACGATTTCAAATACTATTTAAATGATCTGTACAAATAAATAAATTTTGACTTTGACGTAAGTAGACTTTGGAGTTTGTTTAGTATTTTACCAAATTTTGAACCACCATGTTAAAAAACCTAAAGTAAAAGGGCAAAGGCAAAATGGGAATATATTTTTAAATTATTACCAAAACAGATACAGGTGAAATACCTACGTCCCGAGAATTTCCTGGAACGCGCATAATCGGAGTTTAATTAGAACAATGGAATCCTTTGTTTGTTGCCCCCGTTTGTATAACGTATACAAAGTAAATAAGGCTAGTAGAATTTATTCGCCATCACAGAGTAGGTCGGAAAATCGTCAGAAATAAAAAAATCGAGTGATTCGACGACCTCATAAGGTAGCAGGAAGGTGCTGGATACAGGATGTTGCAATCACTTCAAAACTTCCTACTAATATTATAAATGCGAAAGTTTGTGTGGATGTCTGGATGTTCGTTACTCTTTCACGCAAAAACTGCTGAACGGATTTTGTTGAAACTTTACAGTATTATTGTTTATAGCCCAGATTAACATATAAGCTATAATTTATGACGATATGTGGCAAATAAATTTTAATAAAANTATTGCGATGTTTGTTACATTACAAATGTATAAGGAACTTTACAATGTTGTCTTTGTCACAATAGCACTTAATGTATATTATTATGTATTTACTTGATGACCAACTTTAAGGGTAACTTCTGACACAAAACTAACGAGGCTTGACCTCAACTTGACCTAGAAATCCAATCACCCAAAAAACCACTTAATCCCAACTAATATTATAAATGCGAAAGTAACTCTGTCTGTCTGTCTGTCTGTTACGCTTTCCCGCTTAAACCTCGCAACCGATTTTGATGAAATTTGGCATAGAGATAGTTTGAGTCCCGGGAAAGAACATAGGATAGTTTTTATCCCGGTTTTTGAAACAGGGACGCGCGCGATAAAGTTTTTCTGTGACAGACAAAATTCCACGCGGGCGAAGCCGCGGGCGGAAAGCTAGTGCCCCAATAAAAACACCCACCCCCATTTCGTACATACATAAACTTTCCAGCACAATGTAGCGTGGTATGATGCAAGCAATGTACCGTGAAGCGAATATTGCTGGAAGTTTCCATATTCCCAATAGAACGCCGTTTTTTCCGAAATAGAGCAAACGGCGATAGTGATGGGCGTTGTACTTTTATTTATCGATAGATGACTATTTAAGTCTGTCACTGAAATGAAATTAGACACGATTATACATCTAATAGTGTCCAGCCAAGTCCAAGAAATAGAACTGGCGAGCAGCGCCGTGTTTAATAAGTATTACACTAACCATTTGGAGCCACTTTTGACCCCTTCATAACTCAAAGGTAGGCAGGTATTTGTACACCTTCCAAAAAAATACGTACCTATTTGTTTTAAAATATATTTACTAAAAAGTTCTATGTAAACGTAACCGTAGAAGAAGCAGACAACCAAAGTTATGCCCACTCACAATAATGTATTGTAAGTTATTATGATTTTCCGTCGATAGACGTCATCATAAATTTTCATAGTATTGACTCCAAAAATACGGCGTAAATATTTAAACTTACTGCTCGTAAACTCGATAGGTAAATATCAAGTCGGTACTTTTATCGACGTTTTATCGATATTGCACGTCCCTATCTTCATGAGCACTAAGTATTGCTACTTAATCAAGTTGACGTCTAATTTGTTCTAAAAGACCTTCCATAAAATACAGTTCGTAACTAAAGAGACAAGTTATAGGAAAACAAATCAAATGAAACTGGTATTCGATTGTGATTCGATTACCGATGAACAATCGCATGGGTTGCTATGAAAAATATTGCTTTTATAGCCCACTTCTTTGTAAAGTATCGCATGAAAGTTCCGTTTTTCAACACAACGGTCAAAATTCGAGTCACGGATTATTTAGTTCATATTAGTCTAAATAAATCTTATGGTTTTTATTCGAGTTTTCAGTGTTCTGAAAGTTACCTAATAAAATTCAAATTGTGAAATTCTCCAGAAAGAAGTAAAAAAAAAGAAGAATACGTGCTTCTTTTGTTGGTGTCATTATTCTTATTTGATATTTAGCATAGATAGGTACAAAATTCATGAAATAAATAACTATGCGATAATAGATATCCATTTCGATTGCTTCAGAAATACACCCCGAGAACTAATTACGTGGTTTCCAGACCGCACTACGCCATCGTCACGCCCTCTAGCCGACTCTAAATGAACTATTCCCTCCCTAATACTATTACTTAGCTTTAATAAAATTAAAACGTTTTTCTCACTTAATAATTCAATTCTTTCTACAGACTAATTAGTAAGTAAAGGCTAATATTAGTCATAGAATTTCTAGTTCAAAGGTATTTTAATGTTTACTTTTAATCCACTGCTGAACATAGGCCTCCCCCAATGCTTTCCATGTTGCCCGGTTGCTACCTATATGATGTCGTCGGTCCATCTTGTGGGTGGACGTCTCACGCTGCGTTTTTCGGTACGCGGCCTCCACTCCAGAACCTTGCTGCCGCAACGGCCGTACTATGTGCCATGTTCAGCAGTGGATGTCTTATGACTGAAATGATGATGATGATTTTTAATCAGCTGGTCGAAGCCCGAAGGAAACTACGTAAAAGCATTCGGAAGAAATTGGCCTACTTTGCGCCGATGACTCGCGGAAAATAATGGGAGATACGGGAGGATTTTGCGAACTAGAACGCAGCTTTTATATAGCATTTAATAATGTTAGAAAAACATCTTAATTTCTTACCTTCGTTTGCGAGCAATGAGCTGATGGCAGCTGCGGCAGAAAAGTTCTCGAGTTGCGACCACGAGCCGGAAAACGTAGTGTGGGCAGGCCTCTCACTAGGTGGACCGACGATCTGGTGAAGGTCGCGGAAGGTGCTTGGTGCGAGTGGCGCAGGACCGATCTTTGTGGAAATCCTTGGGGGGGGGGCCTTCTTGAATTACCTGCATTTTCTTGACTTCACCGTGCGAATATACGCCCCTATGTTTCCACCCAAACCCACTAAAGTCAGTAGGCATAATAATTTCTCATTATAATACCCCCATTCCGCGGGCATTGTTAGGCAATCTTTCTTTTTTATTTGCAACTAATGCCTTTTTGTTCAGACCCAGTTTTTTGATCCATTTACCATCTTTTTTGCTGAGTGAAACTAACGAGAGAGGACGTTTTGTGCAGGCTAGTCACTGCTTAGATTTCTAGAAAGACGTAGGTATATTGGCATATTTATATCTTTCTAATTGAATATAAAATTGCTGTTTCTGCCAAGGGTGAGGCACTAATTGACCACGACTGTAATTTGATGTGATATCTTGCTAAAAAATATTTTTAGTAAGAAATCACAACTGGCAATACTCGCACTTGATTGTGGTAACGAATGTGTTGCGATAAATATTACAAAAAATACCTTAAAACTGAGTTAATAATTACTAATAACACTTGAGCAGTAAGTAGCTTTATAAGTAATCACATCTACAATTTTATTTTTCATAATGACTAGATTTGCACTTATTTTAGCGAGTGTCAAAGTAATAATATTTTGTCGTTTATGCTTACAGCATCCATATAATATTGTAATGTTATAATATTAGATGGATGACACTGTCTTTTGGTTAATAACTTTTCAATTCAACAAAATTCAATAAACTTGTCTCTCTATCGACAAATGCACATAAGAACATCACTAAAACCACCCACCACTATCGACAATGCACACGAGCACGACATGAACACATCCCTAAAACCCAAAAAAATCTTGAACCCAAATCGGAGTAATCTATCCAACTAAACATAAAAGGGAATGCGTGTACAAACCTACAAACCTATACCTCCACAAATTCATAGAGTTGCCTGGAGGGCATCATTTTGAGAGAGGTTTTTCTTGTACGCACCAGCCTGCTTCAAATTGGAAAAAATGTGCGCAAGATATATCCTCCTGAGGTGTCCTGAGTTCCCTGCATACTTTGCGGAACCCTAAAGTTTGGTAGGGTGACCAAGTGATTGGTGGAATCGGGGAAAGTTGAGACAGCTCAACTCAACTTTTCACAAAGTAGTCCCATAGAATTTTTGGCCTAAATGTGAAGGCTTATTTTTCTCTTTTAATAGGAAACTAAGTGTAATTGTCATATTAAACAAGCTGTAGACGAGCGAGATACTCGGTACTTAGGTATTTTCAAATTGAAGTAGTGGTTGTCAGTATGATCTAGCTGTTTCAAATACCCAAGTATGCTATACTTAGCTATGATACTGTGTTTGAGTTGTCTGATTTAATCTATCTCGAGCAGTGATAAAAGCCATAATAGGCTAAGTAAAAATTGTTACTAACACGATTATGGACCCCGGTCTAACAATATTTTTTTCAGTTCAATTCAATAATCTGACTATTATATTACTATTATGTCGTGTAAAATACCCGATAGATTTCCTTGCATACTAAATCTTGTCGACAAAACAAATAATAATTTTCCAAAGTTATTAGTGAAATCGTCGTCCAAGAATATTTTCGTAGTCCCAGAAGCATGGTCACCCTACAGGCTAGGACGAAGGTGTGATGCGTTGTAAGTTGACGTTTTATTAGCGGGTGATGGCAGCCACGCTGGGACCTGGAGGGCTACTCTGAAACGCTGTTTACGTACTTTGTGATCTCTCTGTCACCGTCGCTCATGCAGGCATCTCGCTTTGCGTGAGAGGGATGGCAACATTCGAAACTTCGGATTACGTTTTTCAGAGTAACCCCGCTGGTTTGGTTATTTAGGTCACACGGTATTCGGGCTATGTCGTTTGCGTATCAGTGTCAATAGATGGCGCTATTTAGATATTTACGGAAACAAATTAAAAGTAGGGTTAGCTAGCGCTTATGTATTATAGTTTTACCAGAACAATATAGGTAAATAGCAATATATTGTTACTATTTTTGGACCGGCAAACACTTACCAATGTTGGCCTCGAAGCGCCAGTAGGGTAAAAACAATAGATAACAATGAAAATTGAGGATATTTAACAGAAAAATTGCCGATTTTCAAGCACTAATTAAATTATTCCAAACAAATAAACATTTTTGGTTTGGATCCACGCGGACAAAGGCGGACAAAAATTAGTTACATGTTCTCTTGATACATCGATATACCTTTGTTCTCAAGAAAGGGTAAATATTTCTAAATAAATACATCCCAGCGTTATCCATCGTCTTTAATTATAGCTCTTAATACATGTTATGTCAATAATAATCCGCACCTCGATAGGAAATAATAGGATGTTGTTAATAAATATCCTTTATCCAAGCATTAATGGATTCTGCTCGCACGTCTGCTACAGTTGGTCAGTCAGATCTATCGATATCGATACATTGACAGCTCGTAGAGAAATACCAAGGGATTATAAGGTTACTTCTCAGGTAGGTTTCTTCTCAGTAATGTCGTAATAGGCGAATAAGGTACAAATATGTGACTATTACATATATTGTGACGTACTGTGACGAACTAGTCGCTGACATAGCCCGACGGATTAGCAAGCTGAAGTGGCAATGGGCAAGGCACATAGTACGCAGAACTGACGGCCGATGGGGCAGAACGGTTCTGGAGTGGAGGCCGCGTACCGGAAAACGCAGCGTGGGACGTCCACCCACAAGGTGGACCGACAACAGCGTTGCCAGTTTTTTTTTTCGCCAAGTCGGGACTTTGGTACATTTTGAGTGAAAATAGCAGGATTCTTCCGTCAGAAGCGGGACATAGTAAAAAAACGTATTATAATCAAAGGTTTTCAAATATTTATCTTTTTATTTCACTTAAAATTACGTTTACGTGACAATAGATAGCAAAAGTAGCCATAGAAAATGTATTTTAACAAAAAAATAATATTTAAAATCAGATTTACTGTATCGTTAAATTCGTCTTTAGAATAAAAAAAGAAAAAAATTAAAAAAGTTTTATTCTTTAGAATAATATGGCGTTTCAAACAATAGTCTGGTGAAGTGAGTGTCTCTCTCCGAAAAACGGGACCGAGCCTGTCCCGCGCGGGACATTTAAATTTGATCTAAAAATCGGGACGTCCCGCCAAAATCGGGACGTCTGGCAACGCTGACCGACAACATCATAATGGTAGCAGGAAAGCGCTGGACGCAGGCCGCTACCAACCTGGTAACATGGAAAGCATTGGTGGAGGCCTATGTTTAGCAGTGGACGTCCTATAGCTGAGATGATGATGATGATGATGTGACTATCAGGTCCCCAACCAGTCTGGCCAGCGTGGGAAGTATAGGCCAATTCCCCATTTGCTTCTGGTAAATTAGAGGGTCGTGATCCTGTAGACTAAATGATCAGAGGTGGAATTGTGTAAAGCAATCGTAATCATTTGACATTTATTCTGTCAAACGCTTTGTTTAACTGTCTTTATCGTACGTTATGAACTGTCAAATGATTACGATTACTTTACACAATTCCACCTCTGATGAGGATAATGACAGATTAGATAATTGGTCATTAGATTCTTAATTATTGTGATCTCAAAATACATGCAGCTTTTTTTAAGCATTCTTGTAAATTGACAAAGAATGAACACAAAATATGCGGCATTAAAATGTGGCGTAATTTTATCGATAAATATTCGCTCTCCCATATCGACACTCGCACATCACTTAACTCGTGTCATATTTCCTTTGAGAGTTCCCGATAATTTTTCCAATTAAAGTGAATGTTAAATGTGTTGCTTTATTTCTTTTGCGCAGTTGGTGAAATGCGGGAAATTGTTTCCCATTAAATCGCACGTTGGGAATTATATTGCCTTCGTTTACAGTTTTCGGCAAATAAAATGGAATATTTGGGAGTGAAATGGATTTCATTAATTTTTTACGCTAAAATAATAAATATGGTGTTGGCAAATTTATCTGTAGCAGTTTGCTTTTGGGTGTGTCGAAACGAAAAAAATACTTAGATTAAAAAAAAATGACCTTCATCATTTCAGCCATAGGACGTCCGCTGCTGAACATATGCCTCCCCCAATGATTTCCATAATGACCAGTTGGTAGCAGCCTGCATCTAGCGCCATCCTGCCACCTTTATGAGGTCGTCGGTCCACCGTGTGGGTGGATATGATAGTCTGTGCAAAATGTCAAAGAATATTTTGTTATTTATAAAAAAAAACAGTTATTCTCATCGTAAGTTGGTTTAAAAAAGTTTTTTTTTTAACTTTTTTATCCCTTCACTGCTTGACAGAAAAAATACGGAATAGCTACGGCCTGAGGCATGGGAGCGGCACGGGAGCGGTGTCATTGACAGTTTGACACCCATGACAGAGCATCTGAATGAAATCTGAAGTCTCGCTGACGTTTGATGTCTCATACCTCAGGCATTGACTGAGTTAAACCATAGATCTATAGTATCTATTACATTGCTCTGTTACAGTAGATGATTGGTCTTGCGGTTTAAATTACAAACCTAATAGACGCAGGATCAAATCCCGCTAGGGGTTTGTACGCGATCCGGTAGCCACAATACAAGGCTTACAATATTGATTGTAGTTTAGTTCAGATATTTGGTTAATTGTTACGGTTTCGTACTCAATAATGTGAATATTACTCATGAATATTAGCTGAGTATTTGTAAGGCTGATTTGCATCTTACTTTAACCGTAACTATAAACATAACCGGTGTGATTTTTTACCTTTGTTAGTGTTGCCTGTAAATTTTATTAACTTAATTTCTGTCTACTTCAAGTAGGGTGGAAGTGCCGGTTGTGGCCGTCTTTACAATGTTTTTGGAAACTTATTTTTAACTAATGGTAAAGCATTATGGAATAACAAAATATTTTTTTACGATTTATTTTTATATTAATATCTAATTTAAACTATTTATGGTCATCATTTTAAATATTACAGTTTTTTTTAAACTGTTCAAAAAACTTACAGCGACCACAAACGGGTTCTTTACCCTACTAAACTTAATTATTATAGCTAATCATTCAAACCCTAACACTGGCAATGCTACTAGCATTTTACCCATAAACCTATAGCATTATAAAACTAAATTACCCCCATAATTCAATACAACTTCATCCAACTCCATTATTAATATTAGTGAACAATTGCAGTGAAATATTATGATTGCTTCCTAAATTTCACTTTTGGCTAAAACTAAATCAATTATTAACTTTTGGTTTTGTGCATGCAATTTTGATCCCTATTATAATGGTGTGAAGGTGAATTTGGGATGCTAATTGTCCGAGAGTGGAGGTTTCAGAACCTGAATTTGGCAAAAAATTCATTTGGAAATTGTACAAACTTTTGAAACTAGTAATACTGAAAAATAAACATTTTTTTGTTAAAACAAATTAATTTGGTTAAAGCTGTAGATGATGACCTTTTTGACGACATTTTTTTATCTCTTTAATGTAATTAATGTATTTTTTTTGCCAATGATTTTTTTTACTTCTTTCTATTTAACATGAGCTCAATTTTTATAATTTAATTCAAATTCAATAATTTATTTGCTAGAATACATATCACATGATCTAATAATACATATCTTATCATTGGTTGTAATACATATACCTAAGTAAAAGTAACGTCATTAAAATAATGACTAACTCTACTGTACGAGTACTCTAACTAACGGTAACCCATCCAATGTAAAACCTAATATAAGCCATTTTTTATTTACTTTAAAATACACATCTAATAGAATATACCTATGAGTTCTTAAAAAAATATTCCAAAACTAGTTGCGAAGGAATTTGACCGAGTCATCTTATTTTCCGAGTAAAAAATCTTATATCGAATCCCGAATATTAAGCGTTAGATTCTTGGAATACATTTACAGTTCGCGTTCTAAGACCTCCCCTCCTATTCTTGGGTAACCAATTATAAACTCTATTCCTTTACCTTAAGATTGGATTTGCAGAATATAATAACCGAAAAGTAATTGAAATTCATTGTTTGTATACGAAAATTCGTTTTTGTTATTTGCAGTACATACTTTTGGTTATAGAAATGTGCGTGTTTCGTTTTCTCTTGAGTGTTGCCGTAATTTCGAGTGGTGTACTTAAAGTACAGACACCAGGCTACCTGTTTCTGTAGCAAACTTGCCCGTTTAAGGTCTTGTTCCC
This sequence comes from Ostrinia furnacalis, assembly GCF_004193835.3. Lineage (NCBI taxonomy): Eukaryota > Metazoa > Arthropoda > Insecta > Lepidoptera > Crambidae > Ostrinia > Ostrinia furnacalis. The sequence continues at coordinate 177,217 of NW_021130422.1, read as the reverse complement.
ATGGAGACAGCCTGTTTTTTCTATACAGGATGTCCCAGAATGGGTGAATAAAATTGCTAGCTAGGGAAGGTAGCTCTACTAATGTACTATCCCTAAAAAATATGAAAAAAAAAATTTGAGTTCGGATTTTTTTTTAAATAAAGTACTCAAAATCGAAATCTAGTCATTATTTTCAATAGTTTGTTTACAGATAAACGAAGCGATCATGTACAATTAATATTAGTAAGAAAAAAGTACAAATAAACTCCAAACGCAGCAATTATAGCCAGATACTTAGGCAAAGAGGATTTATTTTCACGTAAAAAAAAATTATGTCCTTATGCGCTTTATTTTTTTTTTAATATTTTTTAGGGATAGTACATTAGTAGAGCTACCTCCCCTATCAATTTGATTCACCCATTCTGCGACACCCTGTATATTTATATTAACCGGCAGACAGTGGTAACTGAGTTTGTTGCGGCGCATCTTCTCAGCACTTGCCAAATGTAGGTCTCGAAGCGCTGGTAGAGTAAAAATATTATGAGATATGAAGATAGAGGCTTTGAGAGCAAAATTTTTGACGATTTGGAAGTACTATTTAAATAGTCTAAGATACAAATAAAGAAATGTTGACTTTGACTTCACGTAAGTAGACTTTGGCGTTCGTTTTGTATTTTACCAAATGAATCCACATGTTAAAAAACGTAAAGTAAAGGAACAGTAAAATGGGAATATATTTTTAAATTATTACCAAAACAGATACAGGTGAAATACCTACGTCCCGAGAATTTCCTGGAACGCGCATAATCGGAGTTTAATTAGAACAATGGAATCCTTTGTTTGTTGCCCCCGTTTGTATAACGTATACAAAGTAAATAAGGCTAGTATAATTTATTCGTCATCACAGAGTAGGTCGGAAAATCGTCAGAAATAAAAAAATCGAGTGATTCGACGACCTCATAAGGTAGCAGGAAGGTGCTGGATGCAGGATGTTGCAATCCTACTTCCTACTAATATTATAAATGCGAAAGTTTGTGTGGATGTCTGGATGTTCGTTACTCGTTCACGCAAAAACTGCTGAACGGATTTTGTTGAAACTTTACAGTATTATTGTTTATAGCCCAGATTAACATATAGGCTATAATTTATGACGATATGTGGCAAATAAATTTCAATAAANTAATAAAATAAATAAGACGTCTAAAAACCGCCGTCTATCGTCATTGGTTAAAATCTACAGCGCTGGACAAACTACTGTTTTTGATATTCGTAAATATTCATACCGTGAAACGCCATCTATCAACATGATATCTAACGGGGGTAAAACGAGGTCCACGCGTTCGAAGTCGCGGGCGGCCGCTAGTTTTACTCATATTTTCAAGTTTGGGGAGAGCCTGCTGGACTCTTTTTGCATTATGTTAATAAGATAAATAATAATTACTTATAAAAGAACAGATTAGAGACAGTAGCAACAGTATTATAAACTTTTGAGGTATGTAAGTCGTGATTGACAAGATTAATAAACAAAGTCAAAGTCAAAGCTTAATTTGAATTTGAATCTTAACTAAATATAAAACTAAGTTTTTATATCTGTTTGTAAGATCCCGTCATATAATTAAATAAATAATAATAAAAAATATTTTCAGACAAAGCTGGTTATAGAAACTAGACCCCTTACTAATAAAAAGTTACAGAGTTGTTGAGCACTGTTTTAAAATGACATTTCCATACTAAACGTCATTTTAAAACACTATTCAACGAGCGTGTAACTTATATTAATAAGGGGGTACGTTAGTAACAATGTTCTAAGAATTAAGTATGTTAGTACTAGATCATTATGGGTTTGACAAACTATAATGACTATATTGATATAAAAACGGTGAACCGGGCGGACTTAGAACAAGCCCTGCCTCAAACCTAATAAAAAACTTTGCTCCCACTGGAAATCGAACCTGAGACCTCTGTATTTAAAGCAGGTGGTCTTACCAATAGACCACAGAGACGGTTAATTATTTAAAAAGACATCTGCCAATCTAATATACCAACTTTTTACCTTATCAAAAACCGAAAAAATCTAAAAAACCGTGGAAAGAATAAATCAACACCCACACAAGGGCCGGGTGTACAAAGGTGCTATTGTTCTATTCGTACTTTTTTGATAAAACCCGGAGTCACACAATATAAGGACCCCCCGGAGTGTAGAAGATATGGAGCCAGGAACATTTGGTTCTTTATGAAACTGAGCTTTGGGGTTCCGTAAGAGATTTTGAGAAAATATTAAAGAATTTCTGTATGTTCTGCTTATTATACCTTTCAGATAAGACATGTAACATCTCAAACGTATTTTTAGAAATGCCAAAGTGAACATTTTTATTATTAGTGTGAAAGAGTAGAAGTTATTTTTAATTTATTACTAATATTATTAATGCGAAAGTAACTCTGTCTGTCTGTCTCTCTTTCACGCCAAAACCACTACACCGATTTTGATGAAATTTGCCAAAGAGATAGTTAGAGCCCTGGGAAAGGACATAGGATAGTTTTTTCCCGGTTTTTGAAATAAGAACGGGTGTGATAAAGTTTTTCTGTGAAAGATAAAATTCCACGTGGGCGAAGCCGCAGGCGGAAAGCTAGTTACAAATAAATGGTATCTAGTTACCTTTTAATCCAAATCAAAAAGAAGAAATATTTATCTTGCAGATAAGGGATAATTTCAAGCTTTACAAAAAAACTAACAATAATCTACGGAACCCCTACAAAACTCACCTGCTTTAAACTTAAACTCTTTGACAACATTCACACTTCAAAAATAACGTCATTTATTTGTGATTTTGATAAAGAATTTAGCCAAAAAATGTGGAAGAATGTGTTATGATATTTATAAAAAGTTACAAGTTAATATAACATTTGGAAGAAACTTTTTTTGAGGTGTCCAAATAGTGTTGCTCAACTCTAGAATCGACAGTTCGATGTCGACACCGCTGGGCGATTGTCAATGAAGTGTACAGCGCTTTTTACAGTTTATAAAGCCCGGTCTCCGAGCACGTAGAATTTTGTCCAATGATCCCAAGCTACCCATTCTTATCACTCGCGCGTAATTATTCAAATATTCGCGTAAAAATTAAAATTCTACGTGCTCGCAGACCAGACTATAGACAAATGCAATCGCTAGGCTGTATGGACAAGAATAGTGAATACAGCTATTGTTTTCTTCCAGTCGTTAATCTTAAGTTTTCTATATTTATGTGTTTAAAATAAAAAATACAAGGTTAAAATAAGTAAGATAAGGTATAAACTCCATTGAAACAATATAAAACTTTTGTTTTACTTTTAGTAAGATTAAAATCTTTGTTTTGTTGATGAAATGTGTGTGATAAAAATTTACATTGAAACACTTTTAGATACTTATTTATAATACGAAAATAACTACCTGGCTCGTACTCCTCCAGTGGACTCTAAAGGACGTCGCACATTTATCAACCCGGAAACGGATCGTAACCGTATCAACTCGAGGCGGTCAGTATTCTTTGTATGAAACTCCATACTGCAACGCACACTTATCCGCACCGTAACGTAAACGCCTCGCCTCGCGGTTGACAGCGCGCGAAAGGCGATGACAGCTCGCGTAAGGCGATACGGTGTTGATCCCTTTCCGAGTTGATAAGTCTGCTATCATCATCATCATCATCATGTCAGCCATAGGACGTCCACTGCTGAACATAGGCCTCCCCTAATGCTTTCCACGTTGATCGATTGGTAGCGGCCTGCGTCCAGCGTTTCCCTGCTACCTTTACGATGTCGTCGTCCCGCGCTCACGTCCCACGCTGCGCCTTCCAGTACGCGGCCTCCATTCCAGAACCTTGCTGCCCCATCGGCCGTCAGTTCTGCGTACTATGTGCCCTGCCCATTGCCACTTCAGTTGCCAAGTCTGCTATGCGTACCGGAAAACGTAGCGTAGGACGTCCACCCACAAGGTGGACCGACGACGCAGGCCGCTACCAATCGATGAACATGGAAANGGAAAGCATTGGGGGAGGCCTATGTTCAGCAGTGGACGTCCTATGGCAGAAATGATGATGATGAGGATGATGAAGTCTGCTATGAGCTTAACTCTACCTAATGATATTGAAGTTTGTGTTTGTTTCTGGATGGCGCTATACAACTTCCAAAGATATTTATTATTATGACTTATTTGACGACCAACAGACAAAAGAAGGTAAATAACTCGTTATGTCACAATCGTCATTAGTTATACGTAAATATTTCTTTGACTGGCACCCTACCGATCCAAAGGCCCATTACTCGCAAGTTTACCTTATTCGGAAGCTTTTGTGGGCAATTATTAATTTTTACCCCACTTATCAAGTAGCTGGGCATAAATTAAACCGTATGGTGCTATAAATAAAGTTGATAACAGCTTGCAATTAGTGCGTCGTTTCTGTAAAGACGCAAATGGTGTGACAAGACAAATTGAGGTGCTCGTATTTGTTTTGGTCGAGTTATAAACTATATTGTGCATTTGTGAACTAGTTTCTGTCTGTGGCGTCTCTCGCATTTTATCTGTCACGTAATTTTTTATCTAAACTAATATTATTAAGCTGAAGAAATTGTTTGTTTGTTTGCTTCAACGCGCTAATCTTAAAAAAAAAAATTTTTGTTGGATAGCCCGTTTATCGAGTAAGGTCACCATCACTCAACAGGACCCTGGGGGCAGAGCAGTCAATAAAAATGTTGCAAAAACGGGAAATATTATTCAAACTATTTTCACGATATGAAAGCATCAGATAAACAGACAGACTTATTTTTGCATAATTATTATACTTTTGGTTTTTAAAAAATGTTCGTCTACCATATTTAGTGGTGACTAATGGAGGTCTTTAAGTGGACATGTGATTTAAATAAGTGACATTTTATAAAATGATCTAAAGAAAGTAAAAAGTATAAATTAAACAGAGGCGCCTCGGAACGCCCACAAGTTTGCCATTTAATAAACTAGTTTTGTTAATTGACCAAACTCAGTACTTTTGTAAGAAGGTCTCCCACTCGGTGGACCGACGATCTGGTGAAGGTCGCGGGAAGTGCCTGGATGCGGGCAGCGCAGGACCGTGCGTTATGGAAATCCTTGGGGAGGCCTTTGTCCAGCAGTGGACGTCATTTGGCTGAAACGAAGACTTGAGATCTTCACAAAAACATTAAAAGCTTGTTCACGGAGACATCCTGTTTTTTACAGGAACCATTTTGCAGGATCCCGTTTAGTAGTAACTTTTTTTTAACTGGTAATTTGCTATCAGAATCAATGTTTTTTTTTTTAATTGGATGTTTAGTTATTATTACGTTACTTTTATCGAGTTTTGAGAGAGTAGGATAGTTTCTACAAGCAAATTGAAAAAGACATTGATGTGAGACAATATTTACAAATGATGATGATGATTATATTTGCAAATGATGATGATGGTTATATTTAAAGTAAAAGATCTTTTTTTTTAACTATTATATTGTTTTTTTTTATATTTAACTATACGTATTTTAATATTAACGATTTCACGAACATCCCCTTTGCAGTGTCCCGCAAAAAATCAATCTGTTTGAATTTCAAACACACTCGTCCGTATTCACAAACATTACTATGAGGTCTCACAGTGCGCGTGAACGCACAGGGTGACACACGAACAAATCACAGAGCTCTATTCAACGCTGTGCGTTCGATTTGCTGCTTCACTTAAGCAAGCATCATTTGTAGCGTTTGTTCTTAATAGTCCAGTTTTGTGATCCTGCATTACTGGGTACCGCAAAACTGGAGTGCCGTGGGAAATAATACCCTTAGATAAACGTCAATGTATTGATGACGATCAAACTAAAACATATCTTATGCACTGTTAATAAGATTAATTTTCCAACAAATTATTCTATCCTGTAGGTAGGTAGGTAAGCTACTATTTACTTACATAAAACAATACCTAAGATCCACGTCAGCTGAATAAAGGTATTTGCTTGATTGCAAGTTGGTCTCATCAATATTTCAGGGCTTATTTACTTAGGATTAAACTTGTCCCGGCATCCCGCGGGATTGGGGCGGCAGGGTTGAAGAAACGTGTAAAGACAAAAATATTTTTTTTTTTGGATCAAGAAGTCGGTCAATGATGAAGACCTCTTTCTTCATTCCTACACATTCAGTTAAAAACCTTACGTATTTAAAATGTAACAATGTTTTGTGAAAGAGTAAATAAAAGTTTGAATAAAAAGACTTCTACAATTTCGTTAGTCTAGTATTAATGAAAATGAATAAAAAAAATAACTTTTTTCACATATTGCCGTAATTTTTTTTTTATTTCATAGTTTCATAGCTAACCCAGACGCGCATTTAGAACATAATAATGTCTGCAAAGAGAAGCATGAAAGACTTCGTACAAATGTCTTCTAAGATCTGTAGAACATAAAGGAGAATTTCGAACTTACCTCATTTCTCACCGCTGCCGTCGCCGTAAGGATATCAGATTCGGAATCGAGTCGGGACTCCAGGATATTGTGTAGTTGCTTGTTCAGAGTTGGAAGTTATTCCGGAACTATTCCAGGTCTGTTCCAAGCTCTGGAGTTACTTTGATTGAAATCTGATATTTTAGTTCAAAGTGAAGTTTCAATTGCAATAATTGTGGTTGTAACTTTATACGTGATATTGGTTTTCATTAACCAATTAAGGCCCGATTCGACCAAACTTTTATCCGAGAATAACTCTTGGTATAACTGGCACATTGACAGTTTCAGTATGGGAAATATGTCAAAACTGACGATTAATTCTGAGAATAATATTTACTCTTGTTTGGTCGAATCCAGCCTAAGACATCTCAACAGTTAGTGTAAGGGCGCTTTCCTACGGCAATCCAAGTTTTGCAGCATCCCGCAAAACTGGGCTGTGAACAGTGTGTGTTTAAAATTCGAATTCCAAATGAGAACGAATCTATTTTTGCGGGACTCTGCAAACGGGATGTTAATATTAAAACACTACTAAATTGGATCCTGCAAATAATATGATGTCTCCATAGTAAAGAGCCTTAAGGTGGTTTTATCACTTGGAGTTGGAAGTGATTGGTGAAGTGTTACATTTATAAAATACTCTCGCATTTCATAAATCCTTTCATTAATTTATTTTTATTGCTTTCAATGAGCGATTTTCATTAAAAACGCAAAGATAAATTAATTAAAATCCATTTTATTGCACAAATCCGTGCCCGTGTACTGTACGAAGAAACAAAAGCAAAAGTGATAATTTCCGAGCTCTTTTATGAACGTAGAGTGTAGCAGTGTGTGAAAATGGAATGAACAAACAATTGCTTTATCGAAAACGTATGTACAGTTTGTACAGGGTGGAATTTTGTAATGCCGGAGGGAAAGTACTCTTAATATTGTAGATAGAATTATTTTTTCTCAAAGAAAACATTCTTTTATTTTTGAAAAGAAATAGAACTGCATGCAAAGATAGATTTCCAAAAATTTGCTTGCCACACCCGGGATTCGAACCAACTAAAATCTTTTAAAAATTACATCCTGTGTTTTTATTGCATCGATCGTTAGGGCACAGAATAAGTAATAGTAGGTACAGGTACAGAAGGATTACTCCGCAAGACGATTTAAATAAATGCGAGTCTTGCTACGACGCGATACAGTGGAATTCAGCTCGCACAGCACTACGTACCTACAATTTTATTCACCTACAAGTTTTATCTCTTTCTATCGCGTGCCTCTGAACTCTTCTTACGCTATTAGGGTTGCTGTCTAATGAAAAATTAATTAATCTACTTATATGTAATGAGGTACGTATGTAGGTAAGTACGCATTCATTATGGAAAACCTTGGGAGAGGCCTTTGTCCAGCAGTGGACGTCATTTGACTGTAACGAACGAACGCATTCTGAGCAGTAGTCATGGTAGGTTAGGTTCCTATACTACTACTATCCTAAGAATTTGATTACCTACAAGGCCAACATACCTTTCAGCATCTTTGGGAAGCGAAAAAAAATATAAATCCGGTGTAGATTTCTTTTCGAATTTAAACACCCAAACGCCGCACAATATTTCTTTCTCTTTATGTCCATTTTTAAATAATACTTCGATCATAGAATTAGGTACATACTACAACGCACGCCAGCGTCCTGACGAGCGCGCGCGTGACACTCCTCGACTGATATAATATAATACCCGCCGGCGCGCCGGCCGGGGCGCTTCGCTGTAGGTAATTATCGGATGTACCGCGCGGAGTGAGCCAGGCCTGGTTAGGGTTAACTATAAGGATGAAATTTCTCTAACAAACTTGATAAATGAAATGAAAGGAAAACCATAAAATCTTAAATTATTTTAATTATGTTCAGGAAATTGTGTACTAGTATGGTAGAAAATTTTAAAACATTTTTGAAAATCTTTAATTGCATTTCTCTTTCTTTAAAAAAATAAAGGAATGATTTCTTTCAGTAAAATTTTCTATCTATAGTATTGAGTATTTTTCCTCCAGGTGGCATTACAAAATTCCACCCTGTATTTATAAGGACGTTTGTTATAAATATGTACATGTTGTATTCTTTGCATCGTTTGTTTTCTGCTACATTGATAAATGACAATATTTCTTGACACAGAAACAAACTAGGGCGGATACTAGATATTTTTGGAATAGCCTGGCTGTCTATGGCCTCGGATGATACATCGAGTAAAATACTAGGTGTAGGTACCATTTTTTTATTCTAGGAGGTTTATTTTGTGAAAATATCAATGAGGGACGGACTTACAAGGTAGACCGACGACCTCATAAAGGTAGCAAGAAGGCGCTGGATGTAGGCCGCTGCCCGCTACCAACCGGTCATCATGGAAGTCATTGGGAGCGGCCTATGTTCAGCAGTGGACGTCCTGTGGCTGAAATGATGATGACTCGATGCACGCTCGAATTAAAATCGTGATTGTCCATGCCGTCAGTTCCACTATCTTCCACGGAATTTCCATGCAATTTTGAACCAAAAAATGTGCAGTCATCTACTATGATCATCATTATCTCACTGCTGAACATAGGCCTCCCCCAATGCGTTCCAGTTGTCCAGCGCTTCCCTGCTACCTTTATGATGTCGTCGGTTCACCTTGTGGGTGGACGTACCACGCTGCGTTTTCCGTCTACCGTCACTGTGTCTTAAGTGAATGATGAAGGTGCTTCAGAGTGAAGAGTTACACGTCACCCCGAAATAGGTCAAAGCTTGGAAGTGAATACAAAGAAATCCGGGCACCTGCGCGCTGAAAATTAACCTCCCACTTTAATAGCTGTAAGATAGTCCATATTAAGTAGGTTCGTTTTTAACCTAATTTGGTAATCTTGTAAATTATTTACAGAAGTAGCTGGTATTATTGGCAGAGCAGAAATAGGACCACCCATTCCCACTTATGGACATCGATATGTGTTTTCATACAACTATGCTTTAAATTTCACGGTAGCAAGAAGGCGCTGGACGCAGGCCGCTACCAACCGGGCAACATGGAAAGCATTGAGGGAGGCCTTTATTCAGCAGTGGACGTCCTATGGCTGAGACGATGATGATGATTAGATTTCATGATCCAAACATTCGATTTGTTCAACAACTATACTGCAATCCATACACCTCACTTTAGTGCGACTTTGACATTCAACTGTACTCTTTAAGCGATCTAATGCTGCATGTTTTAATAGTTTGGTTCATCATCATCATCATTTCAGCTATAGGACGTCCACTGCTGAACATAGGCCTTCCCCAATGATTTCCACAATGGCCGGTTGGTGGCGGCCTGCATCTAGCTGCACAGTTTGGTTAGACGACAGAAATGTTTTAACACTGCAGCGAATTTTTTTTTATTTCTTTCCAAAATGGAGCATGAACTTTGTCTATGATAGCTTCTCTATCCTTTTTAACTATGGTTACATAAGTTATTTTATGAAAATACTTTCTGTCCCTTTTTTCATTGTTCCCATATTCAAGCCCCGAGATGAATTCCCCTTAGATTTAATGCGAGAATTTCAACGATTATTTTGGAAGGGAATTATTGAAGCGAAATCTTTTTTGATTTGGGCTGACGGCTGGCGTGACAACTCAATTTTGCTTAAAAAAGGGTTTAGGATCTTTGTTACTGCTCACTTGAAGACTTTTCCGCACTTTTCTTTTAATTTGCTTTATTGTTTTTTACTTTAGGTACCTTTTCGGAATTTTGTACTAATTGAAAAGCCTTCTTGAATATGAACTTAAGGATTTTTTTACTATAGTTTTACCTCACCAGTTATTGTTGCTAATACCAGTATTAGTGGTATAAAAAGTCTATACACATTATTATTGTTGGTATACCTAGTTAACCACGACTATACGAGTACATTATTGCCAGTATTCACAAACATTACTATGAGGTCTCACAGTGCGCGTGGACGAACAGGGTGACATATGAACCAATCACAGACCTCTATTCAATGCTGTGCGTTCGATTTGCTGCTTAACATAAGCAAGCATCGTCTGTGAATACGGGCGTATATCTACACTTGCTTGTAAATCATAAATTATTTGCCCTTACCAGGAGTCGAACTTGCAACCGCTGCTGACATTGTCATCACGCATATTGCCAATCGAATTCGCCTCTACCAACTATTCTATCACCCGTATTCACAAACAATGCTTGCTTAAGTTAAGCTGCAAATCGAGCGCACAGCGTTGAATAGATCTCTGTGTTTGGTTCGTGTGTAACCCTGTGCGTCCACACGCACTGTGAGGCCTCATAGTAATGTTTGTGAATAGGTACGGGTATGACTAATATTCATTTCTAAAATCGCTTGAAAAATGACGATTATTTAAACTAAATTTCAAAATCGAGTAATAGAGTACTTATTATTATTCTGTGGTAATAGTTTCACTGGCAATTGAACCTATTGACTAAATTTGGCTCCCTTTAAAATTGGGGTAGAGCAAATTAATACCCATAATTTATTACATCAATTTTAGTCGATCCCGATATAGTTTTACCGTGAAAGTGGCCCAGATATCGATATGTTACGGTAGAGATCCACTAAATGGCAATTGCTATAAAAATGTATTAAATCTACCAAGATTTAAACTTTCACGTTCCATGTAGTACAAACCCACAAAATTAATTTTCAAAAACAACCTATTATATTCATCTGTCGGCTGTCAGCAAGGCGATCCTCTCGGGCCCGCTATTTTTAGTTTGGCAATACAACCCATTATTGATTCACTAAATTCAAAATTTAATGTGTGGTACCTAGATGACGGAACTATCGCTGGCGATATTTCATCCGTTCTCTCAGACTTTCACACCATCATTGATAAATTCAAAAGTATCGGACTTGATCTCAATTATTCAAAATGCGAGCTATTTATCCCAGAATCAAAATTTTCACATGTTCAGTTACAAGACATTATTACAAAATTTTCGGCTTTAGCTCCCAATATCAAAATTCTCAATAATACGTCACTCCGTCTTTNAAGGACGTGCGTTATAAATATGTACATGTTGTACCTATTCTTTGCATCGTTTGTTTTCTGCTACATTGATAAATGATAATATTTCTTGACACAGAAACAAACTAGGGCGGATACTAGATATTTTTGGAATAGCCTGGCTGTCTATGGCCTCGAATGATACATCGAGTAAAATACTAGGTGTAGGTACTATTTTTTCATTCTAGTAGGTTTATTTTGTGAAAATATCAATGAGGGCGCAGGACGGACCCACAAGGTAGACCGACGATCTCATAAAGGTGGCAGGAAGGCGCTGGATGTAGGCCGCTACCAACCGGGCAATGTAGAAAACATTGGGTGAGGCCTGTTTAGCAGTGGACGTCCTGTGGCTGAAATGATGATGATGACTCGATGCATGCTCGAATTAAAATCGTGATTGGCCATGCCGTCAGTTCCACTATCTTCCACGGAATTTCCATGCAATTTTGAACCAAAAATGTGCAGTCTGTTCTACTGTCACTGTATCTTAAGTGAATGATGAAGGTGCTTCAGAGTGAAGAGTTACACGTCACCTCGAAATAGGTCAACGCTTGGAAGTGAATACAAAGAAATCCGGGCACCTGCGCGCTGGAAATTAACCTCCCAGTTTAATAGCTGTAATACAGTCTATATTAAGTAGGTTCGTTTTGAACCTAGTTTGGTAATCCAGTAAATTAATGACAGAAGTAGCCGGTACTATTTGCAGAATAAGACCACCCCGTCCGACTCATGGACATCGATATGTGTATGTAATTACGCACTAGATTTTACGGTAGCAGGAAGGCGCTGAACGCAAGCCGCTACCAACCAGGCAACATGGAAAGCATTGGGGGAGACCTATGTTCAGCAGTGGACGTCCTATGGCTGAGATGATGATGATGATTATGATTAGATTTCACGATTCAATCATTCGCTTTGTTCAACTGTACTGCAATCCATAACACTGCAGCGAACTTTTTTTTGTTTCTTTCCAAAATGGTGCAAGAATTTATAACTAAATGGTTAATATATTGTAATATAATATAATATAATATAATTTTTTTTATGAAAATACTTTCTGTCCCTTTTTTCATTGTATCCATATTCAAGCGCCGAGATGAATTCCCCTTAGATTTAATGCGAGAATTTCAACGATTGTTTTGGAAGGGAATTATTGGAGCGAAATCTTTTTTGATTTGGGCTGACGGCTGGCGTGACAACTCAATTTTGCTTAAAAAAGGGTTTAGGATCTTTGTTACTGCTCACTTGAAGACTTTTCCGCACTTTTCTTTTAATTTGCTTTATTGTTTTTTACTTTACCTTTTTAGATTTTTGTACTTATTGAAAGCCTTCTTGATGAACTTTAGGATTTTTTTGTTATAGTTTTACTATTCACCAGTTAATGTTGCTAAAACCAGCATCAGTGGTCTAAAAAGTCTATATACATTATTTATTATTGTTGGCATACCTAGATCGCCAGTATTCACAAACATTACTATGAGGTCTCACAGTGCGCATGAACGCACAGGGTGACATATAAACCAATCACAGAGCTCTATTCACATAAGCAAGCATCGTTTGTAAATACAGGCGTATGTCATACTTGCTTGTAAACATTATAGAATTTGCCCTTGGTCTTGCCTGGAGTCGAACCTGCAACTGGCTGACATTGTCATCTCATCACGCATATTGCCAATCGAATTCGCCTCTACCAACTATTCTATCACCCGTATTCACAAACAATGCTTGCTTAAGTGAAGCTGCAAATCGAGCGCACAGCGTTGAATAGATCTCTGTGTTTGGTTCTTGTGTAACCCTGTGCGTCCACGCGCACTGTGAGGCCTCATAGTAATGTTTGTGAATAGGTACGGGTATAACCAATATTCATTTCTAAAATCGCTTGAAAAATGACGATTATTTAAACTAAATTCCAAAATCGAGTAATAGTTTCACTGGCAACTGAACCTATTGACTAAATTTGGCTCCCTTTAAAATTGGGGTAGAGCAAATTAATACCCATAATTTATTACAACAATTTTAGTCGATCCCGATATAGTTTTACCGTGAAAGTGGCCCAGATATCGATAAGTTAGGGTAGAGATCCACTAAATGGAAATTGCTATAAAATATATTAAATCTACCAAGATTTAAACTTTCACGTTCCATGTAGTACTTATTATTATTCAGTGGTTCCATTTCGACTAAAATAGAAAGACACGGGTCTTAACACGACATTTATTAATGAGTTACATTATGTACTCACGGCTTGACGACGCCGCGAGCCGCCAGTCTGCTTGTGACCACGGCTGCAGCATCGCAGCCGAAACGCCAAGCCGTGAGTACATAAGGTAACTCATTATTAAATATCGCATTAAGACCCGTGTTTTAAATCTACCAAGATTCAACTGAGGTTTCGATCCCCGCATAACACTAATACAATCATCATCATCATCATCTTAGCCACAGAACGTCCAGTGCTGAACATACAACATAGGCCTTGCCTAATAATTTCCACATCGCCCCAAAAATCCACAAGTAGTTGATTAAAACCAAGATCCCAGTGGAAAGTCTAATTTAATTTTATTCCAAACATATGTCCAATGTATGGATCGTCAAAAACTTAAATACCGCGATTCAACCTAAACACAGCGCCATCTATCGGTAACTTAAAACACTACATCATCATCATCATATCAGCCATAGGACGTCCACTGCTGAACATAGGCCTCCCGCAATGCTTTCCATGTTGTCCGGTTGGTAGCGGCCTGCGTCCAGCGCCTTCCTGCTACCTTTATGATATCGTCGGTCCACCTTGTGGGTGGACGTCCCACGCTGCGTTTTCCGGTACGCGGCCTCCAATCCAGAACTTTGCTGCAACACTACACATATGAAGTTTAAACATTGAACACATTATGAGCCAGCCAGGGTGGGNAGCCAGGGTCGATTCATCAGTGCATAGCAGGCACTTAAACTTAAGCTTCCTTACTTCAAGACTAGATGGCGCTGTATAAACCGGCCAATAAAACATATTATATCTTTTACTACACCACTGTCCTAATCCCCACATATCAAATTATCAGTCAGCTCAGACCTCAATAAATCTCCACAGACCAGTTATACCCCGCATAATTATAAGGGATGTGTCCCTAGAGGAGGGTGAGGATAATCTCATGGTGATACAGTGAAGTTCGGGACAGTTCGGGAATAGTGACAAATTGCGGTTTGAACGGTCGTAAAATTACTGCTACCGATTAGTTATAAAAGTTCGGTTATTCGTTTACCGATGAATAATAATAAAAGTAGGTAATTTATTTAGCGATTAGTAAAGAGTCATCATCATCATTTCAGCCACAGGACGTCCACTGCTGAACATATGCCTCAGTACGATTATGAAGGTAACATTTAATTACATTCTTACGATACTTCTGTTTTTATACAAATCATGAAGGTATGTATTATAACCTCAAAGCTACAAAGCACAAGCACAAGACGTGATCTATGACTGAGGCTAAATAAATTCTTTTTGTATTATGAATCTGTATTTATAACAACACATGTATTTTCTTTTATAACCGAGTTCGGTATTTCTATTTTACCAATAAATTCATAAACAAAACTCCTAAAAATGGACTCGCATTTGCCCAAAGCATTGTTCGTTATGAAATAAAACAAAAGAAAGATAAATCCAACATGGCGCCCCGCAGCGAACTAGTTCAAACCGAAAATATCCAGTTGAAAGCTATTAATCACGGCTAATTTGTTTTGATTGTAAAGTGCGATGTTAAATCGATGATTTATCGAGCTATCTAGAACTACAATCGATTAATTTTGTTATTATAATCGAGAATAAAAAGAAGTATTAGATACTCGGTATCTGCGCTTTGAGCTGGGTTTGAATACAGATTTACTCAAGTATAATGAAATATTCATTTATTTTCTTTAAGAACACATCTGTTCAGTAAATAAATAGAAAACAAGTTTGGTAGGCATATTTAAATTGTGGACCACATTTTCATACAGAAACATAGTTAGTTATCTATATTTTTATACATTTTGTCAGTTGGTTGGTCACTGTGATTTAGTGACCAGTACAATTCTCTTTTGATTTTCTGTTATTTGGATAGATGGTTAAAACTGCTCTAGCCTTTGTAGGGTTCCGTAGTTCTGAAGGAAAATTAAATTAATCTAATGTCACACAAGTTCTCGAGTGGCGACCGGAAAATGCAATGTTGCCCACATTCAGTGAACCGACGATCTGGTGAAGGTGGAAAGCATCTGGATGCGGGCAGAAAAGAACCGGTCGTAGTGGAAATCCTTGGGGAAGACTCGGACCAATACTAGCAGTGGATGCCCTTTGGCTGAAATGACGTTGATGATGATGATGAGGAATTTCAGAAAAGAAGAGATAGTAATTGATCCTTTAGTTGAACAGTTTTCCATAGAAAAGGTCTTGCTTCAAGCAAAATAACTTTCAAATTATCAACTTCAGTAAAATAAACTATTACAATATTCAACAATAAAACTTCCCAGTAAGAATAGTAGGAATAAACTGGAGGGTACCCGTGCAGAAACTTGATTTAAGTTATCTGGGGCAGGTGGGATAAGTTCTAGAACTTTTGAGACCCGCTCTGTGCTAGACTTAAGAGAATTTGTTTAAGGACAGGCTTTGTCATGCTAAAATATGAATGGGAAACCTTAATGGATAGGATTTTAAAGGTTTCAAGATGTCAGATATACGGGACTATTCCCATCTCTCGTTCTCACCGCTGCAACTCCTGTGTAGCCAGGATCTGCAGCTTGACCGCCATTAAAACCCAACCAGTGAAGGGAAAGTTTGTCCCGGGAAAGTTAAACTGTCATGTCATTTAGACTCGCAACGAAATTAATCAGAAGAACCTAAGAGTAGTTCGAAGAGAACTGCACGAGAAGATAATGATGTAAGAATCATCAAAATGTAGTTTGGTTTAAGAGTTATTAACGCCTATATTCACAAACGATGCTTGCTTAAGTGAAGCAGCAAATTGAACGCACAGCGTTGAATAAAGTTGTGTGTCACCCTGTGCGCCCACGCGCACTGTGAGACCTCATAGTTATATTTGTGAATACGGGCGTAAGAACAAACATACATAGGCTGATAATGACATTATCCTCCTTTGTCTCAGTCGGGTAGAAAGGTCGCTAAAAATGTCAGCTTCGTAAATTAAAATCCATCGTTTTCATAAAGAAATATTTCCTCAAAACCCACCAATTCTCAGTTGAAAACACAATAATCTTGAAAAATCGGCGATAAAAAGGGATTTCTTTATTCTTTTAACACGCAGTGTACGTACGCATTATAAGGGACATCTTAGATTTTTTTTATCAAAGAGTGTTTTGACAAAAACCTTGAAAAGATTGAAGTGGAAACCTTTGGACTGTTTTGTTGAATTGATATATCTATTCAAATTTAAATTCTTTGTTAGTATCGCAGAATAAGACAAGTACTAGTTGTTAACTACTTCGATAGCTTATCCGAATATGAGTTCCCCAGTGTCGTCCAGGCACAACACAATCAACAAAACACAGAAACAATCGAACAGGTACCTTGTCTGCCGCCGCGCTGCTGGTAGGTACTCTGTAGGACGCCGCCGGCCGGTAGTTAGGGCTTCGCCCGGTGTCTTCGGTGGTTCACTTGAGTCACTAACTTCAAGCAAAGTACTGTGGAGGCCTCACACACAAAACATTTCCAAAAAGTCACCAAATTTCACATTTCCGTTGGAGCACACAATAAGCGTGGCACTCGCGGAGCCGGCCCAAACGCGAGAGAGCGCGTTGCATAGTTTTCGTTCGTTTGCCGTCGTGGAGCGCGGCGCTGCTGGTAGTCGCGCGCGCTCGCCGTGTAAGTTTTGGCGGGACGGAGTTGGCGGCAGATTTAAATAGGTCCCGCGCAATCGTACCGTGCTCATTGAAAGCATGTGTGCCTGAACACTAGTATTTCTTATAATATGCCCTTTTCAGAGTACAATACACGTCACAAATAAATTCAAATAATGCTTGCCCTACTACCTTTGGAACAACATACCTACCGGCTGGTACCTAGAAGAAGTGGCCGAAGAAATGCATGCCCGTTTTCACCATCGATCCCTATTTTTTAAGTGATCCCTATGAAAACATAATTCCTGTTATGTGTTACGATAGGGGTCACTTAAAAATTAGGAATTGATGGTGAAATCGGGCATCAGACATTTTTGCCAGCCATGAACGATGAAATCTTAAATTCTTTTCATTATTTATAGAAAATTTTGTAGTAAAGTGGTGAATTTTGGAAAAAAATCGGAAATCTTTGAATGCCATTCTCTTTCTTTTGAAAAATAAAGGAATGTTTTCTTTGAGTAACATTTTATATCTACAGTATTAAGAGTACTTTCCCTCCAGGTGGCATTACAAAATTCCATCCTGTATACAGACAGATACAAATCTTTGCTTAATGTTGATCGCCTCAACTCTTGCTGCGCCACCTATAATTTTCAAATAATATTTACTACTTCCCAGGAGGAGCCCAGAAACGTTTTTATCTACCTATCAAGCCCAATTTATTTTAACTTGACAAACAGTTGAAAATTGATGACACTGGATTAAATTATCCAGCTATCTTATTACATTGGCCACTTATTTAAAAGCCCTCAAAAAAAGGGAATTTCACAAATTCCGATGGCAGACCTAAAGGTCCTTGTAGATCCCTTCATTTTAATTAATGAAGAAGGGTCCTGTAATTCCTTTTTAATTTTATTAGTTATTCTGTTTCAATTTCCCTGAGCTATGTTTTTAAGGGTGTTACAGATTAAGCGTGTTTTTAACCGCTTGGAAAAACATGCGTCTATCTTAATCCAGCCATTTTTAATACGATATCACGAAAAACCGCGTGAATGACTAATACCTACTCGATTTTAAGATAATTTTTTTTTTGCAGTTTTACCTAATTATTTGATCAGACCACAGCACAGCAAGTTAAATACTGTGGGACCTTATGTGTCTAAATTAGGACTGATTTTGCAAATAAAATGTGTAACCGTAGTAAATTTCATGGACAAAATTGATCAACCGAATTAGAAATCCCTTCTTTCAAAATCTAAGTAATATGTATGTAAATAATAAAATCTTCGTGCGGTCCACACAGCTTATGACCGCAGTCGATGGAGGAACACTAATATGTGGTCGCGATCCTCATTAGTGAGGGGCCGAGGAAGAAGAAGAAATAAAAACTTACTTGCGTGTGGCGTGTAAAAAACGCCCAATCTGTAAGCTCTCACGAAAACTAGGGACGTGCTCATTTTAATTGGCGTCGGAATAATTTTTAATCTTTCCAAAGGGAAGTGGCTTCGAAAAGCATTTTCAAAGTTTCGTTCATTACGCTAAGCTGGGAATGTATTTTTAGTTAAAAATTGAGCTTCTTTTCATTAATTTTTGTTCCTTATTTATTGTTTTCTATTGTTTGGGTATAATTAAAGGTCTTTTTAACGAAAATAGCTCCTGTTTTTGTCTTTACAACATTTTCTTTTAAGATCATTTTCTTTATTGATACGATATAAGCCGTTTACTTACTTCACAAACGAAGCTTGCTTAGGTGAAGCAGCAAATCGAACGCACAGCGTTGAATAGAGCTCTGTGATTGGTTCGTGTGTCACCCTGAGCGCCCACGCGCACTGTGAGACTTCATAGTAATGTTTGTGAATACGGGCGTATATGACTTGATCCCACTTGGAAGTCTTTAAATATACTTCGGACGCAGGTCGGCCGTAGTAAGGACAATCTGTTCAGGTGGGGATTCTTGGATGGCTCAAACTTGGAGTGCAAGTATGATTTTGTTCCCTATTTGACGAAGCACATGATGTCGTGCCCTGCGTGCCCAAACAACTGCACGCAGGAAGATTTAATAAAGGCTACTGACAACGCCACTCTTGTAGCGTTTTGGGATGACACTGTGTAGGTCTGTTGTCGACACGACAAGTAGGACAATGACTTGATGATGATGATGATTAAGTAAACGTAGTTTTTATTAAGTCTAAGTAGGTCTCATAGCAGGCTATAATTTTGCATGTTGAAAAGCCTAAACACATTTCAGAGCAGTGCGAAGCTTCGGAAATGTAATTATTCATCTTGATAAACGGCTTCAAGTGTTGAGATTCATGTGATTACTATTATGATTTAGGTGGCTATGTGCAACAGTTTATGGAGTGAAAAAAGTTATGAGCAGACGTTGCAATTTGCATTAAAGATTGCTGAAATTGTTTCAAAATAACAAGACTATTTTAAGAAATGGTAAGGCTATTTTGTAGTAAACTCTAAATAGTATTTATTTAAGACTAGCTTTCCGCCCGCGGCTTCGCCCGCGTGGAATTTTATCTGTCACAGAAAAACTTTATCGCGCGTTTCCCTGTTTCAAAAACCGGGATAAAAACTATCCTATGTCCTTTCCCGGGACCCAAACTATCTTTATGCCAAATTTCATCTATTTATTTTTTTCAGTGAGGGCAAAATTTTCTGCTCGGTTTGGTTGGTGGTAGGACTTTTTCTAAGTGTGCCTATCTACCTTAGTAGGTAGGTACTACCAACTTACCTAAGACTGTCACCATAACAATAATGTTAACAGCATTGTTGTGTTCCGGCAGTTACAGGTAAGATAGCCAGTTCCTCTGTGAAGCTCGCTTCCACCTTCGGCCTGATCATTACTTACCATCAGATGAGATACAGAGCCTTATCATAGAGGATTAAAAAATGACTTTATGAAAGTTGTCTATTTGTAATGTCCTCATAGTACGCAGAACTGACGGCCGATGGGGCAGCAAGGTTCTGAAGTGGAGGCCGCGTACCGGAAAACGCAGCGTGGGACGTCCACCCACAAGGTGGACTGACGACATCATAAAGGCAGCAGGAAGGCGCTGGACGCAGACCGCTACCAACCGTGCAACATGGAAAGCATTGGGGGAGGCTTATGTTCAGCAGTGGACTTCCTATGACTGAGATGATGATGATAATGAATGGCCTCATGTTGAAAGATAAATTATATTGAGAAAATTCAGCAAAAGTTGCTGTAATCGTGACTTAACTGAATGTACATTTTAATATGAACATAATGAGACGTTGGGATTGCGTATTATGTCACACATCCTTATATTATAATGCATCGTTTCGCGCCATATCGGGGTATTTAGCGGGATAAGTCATAAGAAACAAGCGGGGACTTTAGTAAACTTATTAATAGAATTAAAGAGAGAATAAGAACATTATTTGGCATCAACATAAATAAACTGAAACTCTGTATCTACCTACATAAATAATAAATATCCTTGGACATTTTACATTGCGCTTCTAGTCCCAAACTAAGCAAAGCTTGTACTATGGGTACCTACTAGACAACGGATATGAACATACTTAAATACTTTTTTTTTTGTAAATACATACTTATTATACATAGAAAACACCCAGTCCAATACAATCAAATATGTTTATGCACACAAATGTTTGTACTGTGCGGGAATCGAACCCGCTACCTCCGGAATAGTAGTCCGTTTCGAACCACTACACCAAACGGCCGACATAGGTTCTAGTATGGCACTAAGTTTTGACAGCCAGCAAGTAGAATGTGTATGAAATACAATACTCAATTTTCTGGACCTTCGGCGCAGGATCGGTCGTTGTGGAAATCCTTGGGGGAGGCCTTTGTCCAGCAGTGGACGTCATTTGGCTGACCCCCCACTCGATTGACCGACGATCTAGTAAAATTCGTGGGAAGCACCTGGATGTAGGCAGTGCAGGAATGGTCGCAGTAGAGATCCTTGAGAGAAGCCTTTACCCAGCAGTGGACGGTTTACTTACTAACATTATGGAGAGGAAAAATTGTGTATGTTTGTAACGAATAAACTCAAAAACTACGGCACCGATTACAAAAATTCTTTCACCATAAGAAAGCTACACTATTCCCGAGTTACATAGGCTATATCTGACCTAATTAACGCGAGCAAAACCGCGAGCAAAAGATAGTCACCTACGTATCACTCGACGTAATGGTATCCCGCGATTTTAATCAGATATTCCACCCATTTTCACACTTACACCATACATTTGCGTATTATTGAATTTTCTCCCATTCGCATAGGCTTTTAAAGCGTCTGGCGCTGAATTACTTACAGTAATTCACTTTCAACAATTACAAAGTTAATTTTTGGAAGAAACTGTGGAAGGGTTGTTAAGGACCTAAAAGGGAGAGTTTCGGATTTGATATNAGTAGGTCACATCACAGGCTATAATTTTGCATGTTGAAAAGCCTAAACATATTTCAGAGCAGTGCGAAGCTTCGGATATGTAATTATTCATTTTGATAAACGGCTTCAAGTGTTGAGATTCATGTGATTACTATTATGATTTAGGTGGCAATGTGCAACAGTTTATGGAGTGAAAAAAGTTATGAGTAGACTATGCAATTTGCATTAAAGATTGCTGAAATTGTTTCAATAATAAAAAGGCTATTGTGTGAAATGGTAAGACTATTTTGTAGTAAACTCTAAATAGTATTTATTTAAGACTAGCTTTCCGCCCGCGGATTCGCCCGTATTTTATCTGTCACAGTAAAACTTTATCGCGCGTGTCCCTGTTTCGAAACCCGGGATAAAAACTATCCTATGTCCTTTTCCGGGACTCAAATTATCTCTATGCCAAATTTCATCAAAATCGGTTCAGTAGTTTAGGCGTGAAAGTAAAACAGACAGACAGAGTTACTTTCGCATTTATAATATTAGTATAGATTTAAATTATTTACATACGGCTATTTTCTATTTATTTTTTTCAGTGGGGGCAAAATTTTCTGCTCGGTTTGGTTGGTGGTAGGACTTTTTCTAAGTATGCTTACCTTAGTACAACTTACCTAAGACTGTCGCCATTACAATAATGTTAACAGCATTATTGTATTCCGGCAGTTGCAGGTAAGATAGCCAGTTCCTCAGTAAAGCTCGCTTCCACCTTCGGCCTGATCATCACTTACCATCACGTCAGATGCAGGTCAAGAGCTTCCTCGTTGAGGATAAAAAAAGACTTTATGACGATTTTCATACTTACTTTTCGTCCTGATGTTGAAAGATTACTTCTTGTGAATGTGTGATAAACACAGCAAAAGTTACATAAAATGGTTCGTTCATTCATTCGTTTCAGCCAAATGACGTCCACTGCTGGACAAAGGCTTCCCCCAAGGATTTCCATAACGGCCGGTCCTGCGCCGCCCGCATCCACGCACCTCCCGCGACCTTCACCAGATCGTCGGTCCACCTAGTGGGGGGCCTGCCGACACGTCTTCCGGGCCGTACATACATAAAATGGTAATCGTGACTTAACTGGATATACATTTCAATATGAACATAATGAGACGTTGGGATTGCGTGTTATGTCACATATCCTTACATTATAATGCATCGTTTCGCGCCATATCGGGGTATTTAGCGGGACAAGTCATAAGAAACAAGCGGGGACTTTAGTAAACTTTAGTAATGGAAAGAAAGAGACAAAAATAACGTTATTTGGCACTAACGTAAATAAACAGAAACTCTGTATCTACCTACATAAGTTCTAGTATGGCACTATGTTTTGACAGCCAGCAAGTACCTACTTAGAATGTGTATGAAATACAATACTCAATTTTCTGCGGCGCAGTCCAGCAGTGGACGTCATTTGGCAGACCTCCCACTGGGTTGACCGACGATCTAGTAAAGTTCGTGGGAAGCACCTGGATGTAGGCAGTGCAGGAATGGTCGTAGTAGAGATCCTTGAGAGAAGCCTTTACCCAGCAGTGGACGGTTTACTTACTAACATTATGGAGAGGAAAATTTGTGTATGTTTGTAACCAATAAACTCAAAAACTACGGCACCGATTTCAAAAATTATTTAACCATAAGAAAGCTACATTATCTCCGAGTAACATAGGCTATATCTAACCTAATTTACGCGAGCAAAACCGCGGGCAAAAGCTAGTTACCCATATGCTACCCTCATCACGCAGCGTAATAGTATCCCGCGATTTTAATCAGATCTTCCATCCATTTTCACACTTACACCATACATTTGCGTATTATTGAATTTTCTCCCATTCGCATAGGCTTTTAAAGCGTCTGGCGCTGAATTACTTACAGTAATTCACTTTCAACAATTACAAAGTTAATTTTTGGAAGAAACTGTGGAAGGGTTGTTAAGGACCTAAAAGGGAGAGTTTCGGATTTAATATTTTAGACGTGGTTATTATATAAATGTTAAGACTGCTAATCGCTCGAAAAAATCTTAGTTTTTCTAAAATTCACTCATAATAGGAATTAATTTGAAAATCCATTATTTATTTTTGACCTTAATCGTTATCAATCAAATGAGACACCGATTTAATGCTTCATGTGACTTTCGCCAGGTCGTCAGTCCAACGAGTGGGATGTCTGCCTGCACTTACGTCTTCTGGTCCGTGGTCACCACTCGAGAACTTTTCTGCCTCAACGGCTACTTATGCCAAGTACTAATTCCAAAACCCTTGCGTACTTCTTACCATGTTACGTTATGTCACACAAAACTGACAGATGAATCAAAATTGTCGGTTAAGTTCTATCACCACGTAAGTTATTTTTTGGCAGTTTTGACATTTTCATGCCATTTGCTAGAGAATCGAGAGACACGTCGTTTCATCTAATCTCCTGAAAAGTTGCTAAAAATGACTTACGTGGTGATAGAACTTACACGACGAAATAGGAAACCCATTGTGAAAAGTGCCATTAAGTTATCGGAATAAGCTTGGGTTCATTGTAAATCTGTCTTATTACAAACAACTACGAGTATATACAAACTAGCTTCTGTTCGTAGCTGGAAATGATCAGAGAAAACTGTATAAAAAACCTTTTTTTTAATCCACAACGAGGAAGCTCTTGGCCTGTATCTCACCTGATGGTAAGTGACGATCAGGCCGAAGGTGGAAGCGAGCTTCACCCGGAATCCTCAATCACGGAGGAACTGGCTATCTTACCTCTACCAAACCGAACAGAAAAATCTGCCCCGCTGGGAATCGAACCCGGGACCTCTGCGTCTGAAGCAGGTGGTCCTACCACTAGACCACAGAGGCGGTTAAAAACCTTAGTCTGGTAAAAAGACACTTCGCAGTTTGTTTGGTCATAGCTTAAGGAATAAAATTGATACATGCCAACATATTGCTATATTTATGACCAATAACCCTAACAAGAAAATATGTAACCTATTTTGATTGCAGAATATCGCAATTTTCGCTACTTTAGAGATGAAATAAACTGGAAATACGCTATAAATGTCAAGATACGGGTCCTTTATCTGACCTTACTGTCAAAATGAGACAATAAGATAATGTTTAAGTTCATTTGATTCAGACAATGGCCTTTAGGCAACCCGCGCACGATTCTAAGATAAGTAGGGTGGCTATGCTTTAGGATTATTCGGGATAATTTTTGAAAAGATGCCAGTTTTTATTAGAAATCAGATGTTTGATTTGTGAAACATTGGTAACAATACGTAGGTATTCGTCGTATGAAGCAGCAAATCGAACGCACAGCGTTTAATAGAGCTCTGTGATTGGTTCACATGTCACCCTGTGCGTCCACGAGCACTGTGAGATCCCTTAGTAATGTTTGTGTATACGGGCGTAAATCTCACTTAACACCAGTTGCGATTGCGGTCAAATACCTAAATTGTTAAGCATAAAAAAACAAAGTAATAAACTATATTTAAGAAATATGTACTTGCTTTCGTAAATGGCACCAAATATAAAAAATTCAAAACGAAAATGCCTGTTGTTGTAGAGTCGCATAAAAATAACGCCCGCTGACAGACAGACATCCGAGGCATATTAATAGAGTCCTCATTAAGCCCGAATTTTCCAAAACCCTGGTCACCCTAAAAGTAATGTTGAGTCCCACTCCCTATCGTCTTAACAGCTGTTTAAATAATCATTTTATTCACAATTGCTACGTTTTACACTCATTTTACTGGCAACAAATCGTGGAGTCAAGGGTCTCTTATTAAGTGGAGCGTGATGCTGAGATTTTAGATTTTGGATTACGTGCTCTAGTTATGTCTTGATTTTGGCTTGTTAGTGAAATTTAATGACTTAAATAATTTAGGGGCACGAAAACTTGTTTTGTGTTATTTAGTTTAAATACAGTGTTGTTAAAAGAATGTATTGTTTATCTAAAACTTTCGTTGATTTTTTAAATCGAGATTTTAAATTGTGCTCGCTTGATGTGCTGCCAAGCCAATTTAATTAATAATTACTGCGACAGCTTCTTATTATTTGGTATCTCCAAGTGACTTGGCCCACTTTTAGCTTGGTCCACGGCTTAAGTCGCTGGATTTATTTTTTAAGTATTTTTTCTTCCAGTAACTGGGCCCAGTCTTAAGATTCTAGAGAAGTTTTTTTTTTTATTTGGTGTTTAATTTATTAATAAAACATTGAATGTGGACCCAGTTCGTTCGTTTGTTCGTTTCAGCCAAATGACGTCCACTGCTGGACAAAGGCCTCCTCCAAGATTTTCCACAATGCACGGTCCTGCGCTGCCCGCATCCAGGCTCTTCCCGCGACCTTTACCAGATCGTCGGTCCACCTAGTAGGAGGCCTGCCCACGCTACGTCTTCCAGCCCGTGGTCGCCACTCGAGAACTTTTCTGCCCCAGTGGTCCCAGTTACTGGAAGAAATAATATTTAAAAATTTAATCCAGTGACCAAGCCAAAAGTGGGCCAAGTCACTGGAAGACTCGTGCTGCCAACGTTATAAATAATGACCGCCACAGCTGCTTATAATTTATCCCAAAAAGTCTCAAACTAGGGACATCCCACAAATAGCGTATAAAACTACAATTCACTAAACACACTGTATTTAAACTGCTTAGTAAAACCTCCAAATACATTGTTATGAAGCCAGCAATACACTTATATCTACTTAAAATTCAAATGTGACTTTAATAGTGGACAGTCCGCGTAAAATTAAATTATAATGCGATCAAAAAACAACACGAGACTTAACGAGAGTCGTAAGTTTGTGGCGGCCCTAATATAAGACACAGAGCAAGGAGAACAGATAGCCAATTCCGAAATTAGAAAAATAGATTTTTATTTTTTTCTACAATGAGGAAGCTCTTGGCCTGAATCTCACCCGATGGTAAGTGATGATCAGGCCGAAGGTGGAAGCGACATTATGATGACAATTTAAAGCAAAATATCCCAACTGTTTCGGTATCGGAATGCCAACTCGGGAGTCGCTAGTTTGATTTTAGTCCAACGTTAAACTGTTGTGAACGCACTCTTAACTATGAGTTACTAGCAGTACTTTTAAGAGGGAGGATTAATATGATAAATACTATCTCTGTTTATCTATAGCAGCCTTTGGGTTCGCCTTCGAACATAGGCCTCCTCTTCAACCCTCCACCGACTTCTGTCCCTGGCCATATGCATCCAGTTCACTCCAGCCTGTTGCCGGATGTCGTCTGTCCACCGTTTAGGCGGTTTTCCCCTGCCGCGGGTAATGATAAATACTATAAATATTATAATACCTCGAAAACTCACTTGGTTGAAGGGTTTATGAGATTTTTCGCAGTTGCACACAAAATTAAATGTGACAAAGTTGATTAATTATGATTAATATACAGTTTGGCAGAAGGTTAGACAAACTTCGTGGGTGTATATGTAAGGTCATTTTAAGAATACACGTTCGCCTTTTTGACCGTAAGTGAGCTACTTTTTTTTAATTGAAGATACACCCTGTATTTTATTAAGTTAATTAAAAAATGGTTGGAGATATCAGTGTACTTGCCTCTGGAAATGTTGGCATGGTTTCAACTATTTGTAGCCTAGTTAAAGCTGGCGTTCTTCGCTGAACTGTGTCAATGTATGCAAATCGCAAGTTTTATTACAAATTCGTTGGGATACAGGCTGTAGTCATTACGGGGATTGAATTTCACACTATCAGTGTGGAATGAGACGTCCAATTTGTTCTGTTTATTTGACTTTCGCCCTTTTAACGGGCGAGTGTAAATTGTAGATGCAAATGGGTTTGCTGTTTATGTTACGGCTGTGGCGAAGATTGATAATTTTGATTAATTAATTACTAATTGAAACACGGCACAAAATATGTATAATTTATGTGGTCCTCATATGCCAACTTGATTAGACATAAGATCAACTGTTTACTAACAAAACCCTGGGCGATCTACCACTTACATACTTCTTGAAATCTTAAATGAAACAGCATAGTTTAGTACACAATCATGTATGTAGTAGGTATTTTTGCCTTGCCACGATCGACTAGACTAATAGCCGGTCAATCGCATTTATAATATTAGTATAGATATAGATTGTTTCAATAGTCTATTGTTACTTTTGTACCAAATAAACGTTACTTTATTATACAAATTGAAACATCACAACGAATGACCTAAAATCTTTCAACAATTAAAATCCTAAATCACGTAGGAGAGAGCAACGCGTAAACCGATAGCGCCGCGCTCTCTCTGAAATTAAAAATGCCCAAATTAAAAAAAAAAAAGACCTCGTCTTAGAGAAAACCCCTTTTTACCTACACCAACGATTTATTCCACCCACATGGGATCTATTTTTCTGTTTGTTTATAAATAAAGATACTATCAGATTAGCATACGGACCCCGACCGAGCTTCGTTACATTTTACATTACTTTAGTTTTATTGTGATGTAGGAAAGTAATTCTAATTTCTAAATCCATAGTAAAATTGGTCAACTGATTTTGGACTTTATACCAAAGGATTAAAACGCAAAGTTAAATGGATATTTGTGGTAAAGGACATTGGGAACTTTAATATGAGAAAATGCCCCATGGCGGACAAAGATGAAACGTATTTTATTTCAAAGTTTTTACTTGTAGGTATATTCACTTTAAGCGCTATGTTGTGAGATATGGGAATTCTGAGATATGACGAGACTAAGTTGAAAATATATTTGTCTAAAATGATTTGATATTTAACATGTTATGTTGTTTGGCATTGCAGAGTAACCAATAAAAGTAAATAAAATAATATAAATAAATAAAAAATATAAATAAAATAATATAAATAAATAAAAAATATAAATAAAATAATATAAATAAATAAAATATTATAA
Organism: Ostrinia furnacalis; assembly: GCF_004193835.3. Lineage (NCBI taxonomy): Eukaryota > Metazoa > Arthropoda > Insecta > Lepidoptera > Crambidae > Ostrinia > Ostrinia furnacalis. The sequence continues at coordinate 148,606 of NW_021130422.1, read as the reverse complement.
ATACTTAAATTAATATTAGACAACATCTCATATATTACTCCAACCCAAAATAAGTANCGAAAACCTTTGGTTTGTTTTGTATGCTATGTAGTTGAAATACAATCGATGTATTGTTGTGAGAATTATAGTGTTTATCTAAAACTTTCGTTGGTTTTTTAAACAGAGATTTTAAAGACGAGTTGCACCAACTTACTTAACCGTAACTTTAACAATAACCGATGCTTTTTATAGGAAATTTGATAGATTTTTGACGTTTGTTAAAGTCAAAGTAAGATGGTGCAACCCAGCCAAGTTGTGCTCGATCGATGTACTGCCATTGTAATAAATAATGACCGCCACAGCTGCTTATAATTTATCCCAAAAAGTCTCATATTGGAGACAACCCACAAATAGCGTTTAAAACTACAATTCACTAAACATATACCTTGATTTTTTAGAATCCAGCAGAGATGTAAACAAACGCTTTCATACACAATTACACCATAATCACTTACGTGTTCATAATATCATACACATTATTTAACAAGCCCATAAAACCAACTTTATTTTCACGTTTATACAAGTTTGAAATCAATCTTTGAAACAAATATTTTAGCAAAATACAAATTTTTCAGACTTGTCAAATTGACTTGACGTTTAAAATCATGTGTTATCTCCATATTGTCTATGACTTGTCTCTGACACATCATNATTAGACTGTACTTTGTATTTAAACTGCTTAGTAAAACCTCCAAATACATTGTTATGAACCTAGCCATTTACTTATATCTACTTAAAATTCAAATGTGACTTTAATAGTGGACAGGCCGCGTAAAATTAAATTATAATGCGATCAAAAAACAACACGAGACTTAACGAGAGTCGTAAGTTTGTGGCGGCCCTAATATAAGACACAGAGCAAGGAGAACAGATAGCCAATTCCGAAATTAGAAAAATAGATTTTTATTTTTTTCTACATCGAGGAAGCTCTTGGCCTGAATCTCACCTGATGGTAAGTGATGATCAGGCCGAAGGTGGAAGATTATGATGACAATTTAAAGCAAAATAGCCCAACGGTTTCGGTATCGGACTGCCAACTCGAGGGTCGCTAGTTTGATTTTCGTCTAACGTTGAACAATTGTGGTGAACCCACTCCTAAAAATGGTCTATTACAGTTACTAGCAGTACTTTCACTAGAGAGGGAGGAACTCCTCCAATGTTCTTTTGATTAATTTCGTTGCGGGTCCAATGACAGTTTAACTTTCCCCCGGGACAAACTTGACCTTCATTGGTTGGGTTTTTATGGCGGTCAAGCTGTAGATCCTGGCTACACAGGAGTTGCAGTGGTGGGAACGAGAGGTGGGATTAGTCCCGTAGAGATGGGAGGATTAATATGAAATATACTTTGCATATTACAATACCTCGAAAACTCACTTGGTTGAAGGAATTAGAGATTATACGTCGAAGAACAAAGTAACAAATCTGTGCCTGTACCGCTCATCGCTAGATGGCGTGGCACTTGTTATTAAAACAATTTCTGATTCGTTCTCCATTTTAAAGGTCGTTGAGTTTATTTGTGTTTAATATCGTAAAAAAAATGTCGATGATATTAAAAGAAAAGACGCCGACGTTAAATAATTATGCCACTTTCTACAAAAAGAAGTGAAATCCCACCAAAAACATTCTGTAAAAAATTAGCCAAGTCTCGATGGAGCTGCCACGGCCAAGTCACACAACATTAAATATAATAATAAAGAAATCGCAGTAAGGAACCATAGACTTGGCACGACTTTGTCTAGATTTCATTACTTTTTAGAGATAAACAGGCAGCTCCATCGAGACTTGGCTAATTTTTTACAGAATGTTTTTGGTGGGATTAGTCTTTTTCGCAGTTGCACACAAAATTAAATTTGGCAAAGTTCACTATGAATAATATATTTTACAATGTTGATTAAAAATGGTGTACAGAGTGTACTTGCCTCTGGAAATGTTGGCATGGTTCCAACTACTATTTGATTTTGTAGCATAGTTCGAGCTGGCGTTCTTTGCTGAACTGTGTCAATGTATGCAAATCGCAAGTTTTATTACAAATTCGTTGGGATAGAGGCTGCAGTCATTACGGGGATTGAATTTCACACTATCAGTGTGGAATGAGACGTCCAATTTGTTCTGTTTATTTTACTTTCGCCCTTTTAACGGGCGAGTGTAAATTGTAGATGCAAATGGGTTTGCTGTTTATGTTATGGCTGTGGCGAAGATTGATAATTTTGACGGCACAAAATGTATAATTTGTGTTGTCCTCATATATCAGGGGTGGCCAACTTGATTAGACATAAGATCTAATGTTTACTAACAAAACCTTGGGCGATCTACCACTTACATACTTCTTGAAATCTTAAATGAAACAGCATAGTTTAGTACACAATCATGTAGTATTTTTTGCCTTGCCACGATCGACTAGACTATCGACCGGTCGATCGCATTTATAATATTAGTATAGATATAGATTGTTTCAATAGTTTATTGTTACTTTTGTACCAAATAAACGTTACTTTATTATACAAATTGAAACATCACAACGAATTACCTCGTCTTAGAGAAAACCCCTTTTTACCTACACCAACGATTTATTCCACCCACATGGGATCTATTTGTCTGTTTGTTTATAAATAAAGATACTATTATAATCTAATAGTATCTTTATTATGGACCCCGACCGAGCTTCGTTACATTTTACATTACTTTAGTTTTATTGTGATGTAGGAAAGTAACTCTAATTTCTAACTCCATAGTAAAATTAGTCAATTGATTGTGGACTTTACACCAAAGAATTAAAGTTCAAAGTTCAATGGATTGTGATAAGTTGACGTGCGTTATAGTGTAGGCAGTAAAGTAATTGAATTCTGTAATTTAATCTTTGATTGTAAATTTATTATTGTTATTTTGTAAAATTTAATTTATCTTACTTAAGAATTAATTCAGCAAAATATACCTTTATGTTTATTATACTTAATACTTGCTATGACCTTACAGGGCGCATGTGATGTACTACCCTACCATTTACTAACTGTCAAACCACACATGTAATGCAATAAATGATTTGATTTGATTAAAACTTTAAAGTTTTAGAGATGAGCTTGAATAGGTAAATTGCTATTCTGTAACATTGATAGAAAAAACCGCACTGTAATCCTGTTTGCAGCGTCCCGCAAAATACCAAATTTCAAACTGGTGTGCTCAACAGTCCAGTTTTGCCGTGGATTGCCGTGGGGAACGGGCCTTCACTTATTTACAATTTTGAACGTGCTTTTAGAATTCGAAGTTAATTCCTGAATTAGCCTCAGGAGGTCAGTTGCAAAACAAATAAGCATAGTATTAACGAACCTGTAAACCTGCAGTAACAAAACTGTGTAAACTAGTTAGCGTTGTTAGTAACTGACCTATAAAGGTATAAGCGGCTTACATCTGGGTTTAACTACAGAATGCAATTTGTAAGCGAATTTTTCGCTTTGTTTCAGCTTTCAGTTTAAACTTTGAGAAAACTAGAACAAAATTAATTCAATTTACTACGCAAATATGCAGCCGTAACGCGGTTCGATTGGTTTTCACTCGTATGAACGTTAGGACAGTGTTTCTCAAAGTGACGGGACTATTCCCACCTCTCGTTCCCACCGCCGCAACTCCTGTGTAGCCAGGATCTACAGCTTGGCCGCCAATAAAAACCCAACCAGTGGAGGTCAAGTTTGTCCAGGAGGAAAGTTAAGCTGTTATTTTTCTAAAAGTTGTATACGCAAATTCCCAGTAAAGCTTAACTTGCGAAAAATCAAAGAATTTCCACCAAGAAGTCCCGTAAGACCTACCTTAATGGCGCCTAAGCGAACACCTGGTATGTTTATTATGCTGTCCCTAAAGAGGTTTGATTCGGATGGACACTTTACTAGAAATACGTCTTAATGACGAATGAATAAATGATTATTGGTTCAGAAACTTTCGTGGAATCTCTTAAGACCAAAATAACATTATTATCGACCATAATTTCTGCGAAAATTGATTCAATTTGCGACAGAAATAATCCTACTTAAACCCATCATATTAATGACTTTGTGTTACTGTTTTGACTTTTATAAAATAAAAGAACACGGAATATGATTGTATTGTGATGGCTCATTCTATGTTACTTAAAAAGTCTGTTGTAATTATTCACGAAGGCGAGTGAGCTTTACATGTGTGGTGGCTCGCTACTGTTCGTTTTCCAAAAGTTTTGACAGACATTACACTATCGCTATGTGCATGTACACGTACACACACAAATAAAGCTCACTCGCCTTTGTGAGTTGCAAGAACTATAACGTTTTTTAATATGGGTTTGCAGCCTTCACAATATTGAAAGAAGGGATCTTTTAAGTTTGAGAAACGTTTGTCTAGATGTTTACGCTGCGTTTCTATTAGTACGGAGTTAGTGGAACTGAAATCCCGGTTTCAACGAATTTAAGTACATAATAAATGAGGAATTCGAGGTATCACATAGACTTCTCTTCGTTGTAAAACAGGAGACAGATGACTGGAAAATAAACAAAGGTAGTATACATTTCTAAGGATTAGGTACGGGATTATTCCCACCTCTCGTTCCAACCGCAACTCCTGTGTTTTTAGGTTCTACAGCTTGACCGCCAATAAAAACCCAACCAGTGAAAGTCAAGTTTGTCCTGTGAAAAAGTTAAACTGTCATTGGACCCGCAACGAAATTAATCAGAACATATGAGGAGTTCGAAGCTACGGTTTGACTTCACTAGTGCAAAGCGGATGACAGATGACAGGTGACTAAATAAAGGTAAAAAATAGGTAGTCGAATTAGATATAAGATCGTTTCATCCAAAAAGACGCGCCCCACCTATTTTTGGTCGAGGGAAGCGCGGATTGCGGGCAGTTTGATCCGAGCAATCCGAGGGTCAATATTGTAGTGTGCGTGTGCACTCATGGATATTTAGCGGTACCGATAACACTCAAACATTAGCGGAAGAATGGTGGGGCGCGTCTTCGTGAATGAAACGATCTATACCATGTAATCGTATAGGTACACTGTATACGATCAGAGTAGGTTCATACAGAACAATTATAAATTAAAATAAATAAATAAAGATAGCACATTCCCTGTAGCTTGTTCCCACAAATTGCGAATACATTGAACTCCATCAATTAAATCGTAAAAATTAATTGTTTTCAAACGAGCTGCGCCGTAACGAAGCAATTTTAGTTTATAAAACGGTTAAGTTACGATACAGTTTTATTCCTTTTCATTGGACCGCTTTTTATTGTCCAAGTTTATTTTTATAATGCGCCTACTGTTTTTTATATTACACTTTACATAATATGTCTGAATGGACAAACATTTACCTTAGGTATATGTTCTTCTTCTGCCCTTTATAATGTAATATTTGAATGACAATGTCCTAGTAAAATTCCTTGATAGATCTTGTCCATATTTTTACAGTCGTATGGGAAAACAACAGCACGTTTGAATCCAGTAGAGGTCAAAACTATAAACGTAATGTTGGACAAGAGTTTGTTCAGTCGAAAGCATAAATCTTTACAGTATAATCGAAAACAACTGTAGTAACCTATCTGTTAATTCAGTTACTTTATTATTTTATTTACCTAAAAAAGAAAAGAAACTAAATAACTTTACCATCGCGAGGCGAGTTAAATACGCACAGCGCCATCTCGTAACAGCATTTTCATTTATAGATAGAACAAAAAACATTTCAAAGACTCGAAGACTTACCATCTCTAGTTTAATTTAATAACGACAACGCCATCTATTATTAGCATCTGGTACATTGTTGTAACGCGTGCGCGTATAACATGCCAACTTTGGCTGTTTGACATGCGTGCGGCTCACCGCAACCTCCGATACGTTCCAACTTTATTACAAGTCCATGTAAATATGGGTCAAAGTGACCCGAAATTGTATTAATTTAATGCGGGGTTTCTATGGAGAAATCGGGAATAGTTCAATTGGGGTCAGGGGTAAATACTTGGGGCAAAATAGCACTTAAGACGACTACTTAAGATGCAATAAATAGTTTGTATAAGTTTGTGGACTATTAGGATTTTGGGGGACTTCATGTGTCACAAAATACCTTCTATTACTTGGAATTATGTAGGTTACTTGCAAATTAAAATTCTATAACTTTAGATAATTCATCAAACGTAAATAAACTTTTTCAGTGCAATACTTATTACGTCTCTGGGTTTAATTTATCCCAAATTTATTTTTCCCAATTTGAATAAAATAACTAGCCCCAAACTAAAGTAGATAACTATTAGATAATCTACACTAATATTATAAAGAGGAAATAATTATTTGTTTCTTTGTATTGAATGGGTTCGATCGATCCGACACTACTGGACCGATTTGAAAAATTCTTTCACCATTATAATCGCACATCATTTCTGATGAACGTAGTTGATACGAAGTTCGTAGTAGCTACGGGAATTCCCATCTCTCGTTCCCACCGCTGCCGCGCTGCGATTCCTGTGTAGCCAGTATCTACAGCTTGACCGCCAATAAAAACCCAACCAGTGAAGGTCAAGTTTGTCCCGGGGGAAAGTTAAACTGTCATTGGAACCGCAACGAAATTAATCAGAAGAACATAGGAGGAGTTCGAAGTCAGCTTGTAGAAAATGTATGAAAAACAAGCAAAACTAGTGATTCCTATGAACTATCAGTTTTGCTTGTTTAACTAGCAATAACAAAGTTTCAGAGCGTACCAATTTCAGAACTGTTTTCGAGCAAATACCATGAATTTAACATGTGCTTTTATTTTTGTTGCAGGTAATGAAGCAATCTCTCTCCCATCATAGAGTCTTTATTTTATGTGAGTAAATATAATTTAACCGTGCGATGTGGAAGTCATTGGAGGAGGCCTATGTTCAGCAGTGGACGTCCTGTGGCTGAAATGATGATGATGATGAAATATAATTTATAATTACTAGTTAACGAGACTAGCTTTGCCAAGGTGGACCGACGACTTCATAAAGGTAGCAGGAAGGCGCTGGATGCGGGCCGCTACCAACCGGTCATGATGGAAATCATTGGGGGAGGCCTATGTTCAGCAGTGGACGTCCTGTGGCTGAAATGATGATGATGATGATGATGATGAAGCTTTTTACCCGACTGCACCAGAAGGAGGCGTATGTTCATTAATCTATTAAGTATAGAGAATGATGAGGTATTCCAATATTTTTGTTATAAATAATGTGGAATAAAAAATAAATGAATTGCTATCAAAATATTTGTGATGTACCTATAATAATAACACTGGTCAACAGTGGTTTTGGTGCCAAGGAACTGTATACATTTTTGATTGAGTACCTTTTGCTGGTTGCTTCAGTAGCAAATTTGTTGATTTCCTACGTGTGGTTTTCTAGATTTTGATGTGTATAGAAAAATACAAAATTTGACCAAAATCAGCGTTTATATTTTTAAATGCTTAAAAACTTTATTTTCCACGACTTTTGTGAATGAGGTGTAATGGAACTATCACGTTACATCCTCCAGCAGTAATCAGCCATCATATACCGATCCCATCTGCCTTGGTACCTCTCTTCCAATGGTTTTTAGGCCTTGATAGCATCGCTCTCCCTATTCTTAGCTATAGCATGCTATAGTGATTAGTGACCGAAGATTATCTGGGAATTGGTCAAGATGACTGTGGAGGTAGTGCTCTTTGATGAACATTATGACATCCTGAGTTTTTAAGGCATGTCTCACAATTTCAGAGTAGTTACTGGGCTAGTGATTTCCGAAAAAAAAATTGTAATTTTAATTAACTAAATCTATGCAAATCGTTCCAAATAGTCCATCGAACTTAAGAAATCAGTAGTTCTTTCCTCACTTTCTCCACTCTGAACTTCATGTTACGGCTTCTTTGACCATTGTAACATGGCCTTAAGTGTTCACAGCAGATTATACAAACAATTTTGGGTATCCACGACTTGAATACAACCACAATTTCCGACTTAAAGTAAGAAAAATAAGCACTTTTAATAAAATATTGCCTGAATTTTTGAACTTTTTAACTGTGTACACACCACAAATGTAACAAAAATACATTTTGATTATTGAGACAACTTCTTGGCGATGTAGACATGATATTAAAATAAATGCATTTATAAAAATGTACCGATAACACTACAAACTGTGCAACCAAAGTACCGATTAAAGCTAAATTTTAAAACTGAGGGTAGATCCAAAACTACACTTAGGAAAAAAAATGAAAAATATTTTTATTATTACTAATACACACCTAATAATAAACTATCAACAGAATCTCGGCACCATTTTCATTTTGATTTTTTGTTGCCCAGTGTAATACATAGTCCTAGTTTCTGAAGACATTCTAAAAGATTCAGTCTCGAAAATAAACATCTCTAATAAAATCTAACATCAAAGATTTCTTTAGACCTAGTCGGTAAAAAATACAAACTGATTCTTTATAATAAACATGGCATTTAAAGTAAAAACATTTATGATAACTTTTGCAAGAACCTTCACAATAAGATACACTCCGAAAGTTATCTAGACAATCTCAAGTTGAGATTGACTGAAACAGATTGTCTACAGCTTTGGATCAGTCAGACACAGCATAAACAGGTCAGCCAGCTCGACAGGTTTAAACTACATGTCCTTACGTAGCCTTTTAGAGTTGTATTTTTGAAGCTTAAAGGACGAAGCATACTTGTCAACCCGGAAAGTGATCGAAACCGTACCAACTTGAGGCAGTCAGTATTCTTTGTATGAAACTCCATACTGCAACGCACGCTTATCCGCACCGTAACGTAAACGCCTCGCTTCACGGTTGACAGCGCGCGAAAGGCGATGACAGCTCGCGAAATGCAATACTGTGTTGATCCCTTTCTGAGTTGATAAGTCTGCTATGACTCTTACACCCGTATTCACAAACATTACTATGAGGTCTCACAGTGCGCGTGGACGCACAGGGTCACACATAAACCGATCACAGAGCTCTATTCAACGCTGTGCGTTCGATTTACTGCTTCACTTAAGCAAGCATCGTTTGTGAATACGGGCGTTAACCTGTTTATTGAGGAACTGATGTTATGCAGGTAGGTACTTAAAGCAAAAATTCGTACAAATAGATCTGGCTGTTTTCCTCTTGCTTGTAGCAGGTAAACTTTCTAACTCGGTTTAACCTAAACTTTGAATACAAGACGAGGGCACGCCTTAATTGGCAAGTTGTAGAATAATAAAACAGGTTTCATAAACAAAACTTAATTACGACTTTTCAAAGTTAAACATATAGCCTAAGATTTAAAGTTTAATTAATTATTTAAAACACCATCTGTCACATTCGTTAATAATGTAGTCTCACGATTCTGAAACGTCAAGTGGCAAAAATCAAAAACTAAACTTAATATTGATATTAGCGCCCTACGGTAATGTCATATTATATGGTTGTCCAAAATGGCAATAATCGGAACTAATAATCCAGCTGAGATAGCAGCGCCCTTCTAACAATAAAACATAAATCAATGTCATAGCTGGGACGCGACGGTTCATTCGTTCAGTGTAGGTCATCTATGTGACCATCTGACAATGGCAAGTCAAACTTGACACCGTAGCATCTCAAAAAATGCCAGTTTTCATCAACTACGTTACTCGTAGTTCAAAAATGGTGAGACATTGCATCAAAAATATTAAAGCTGACACCCAAAGTGGCCAAAATTTAGACAATACAACCTTATTGTAATTGTAACAAAGACGTGTTGCGAACTTTTTGGTTACTTGAGTCTTTTTTTTTATCCACAACGAGGAAGCTCTTGGCCTGTATCTCACCTGGCTGATGGTAAGTTATGATCAGGCCGAAAGTGGAAGCTTCACCCGGAATCCTCAACCACGGAGGAACTGGCTATCTTACCTCTAACTGCCGGAAAACAACAATGCTGTTAACATTGTTGTTATGGCGACAGACTTAGGTAAGATGGTGGTAGCTAGCCAGGCGGACTTAGAACAAGCCCTACCACCAACCAAACCAGTCTCGTCGTATGTAAGTAGTATGATGATGATGAATGATCCGTTAAGCTAGCACCCATAACACAAGCATATTAGTTGCTTATTTTGGGGCTAGATGGCGCTGTGTGAAATTGTCCAAGAATTATTTATTTATTTATTTACTAGCGGCCGCCTGCGACTTCGTACGCGTGAAAACTTCAACCCCTCTTTTACCCCCTAAGGCGTTGAATTTCGCAAAATCCCAACTTAGTGAGCACCTACTTTCCAAAAGGAATCAAACAAATTTTAAGACTCCTAGCTCAGTGACCTTTCGCTTTTATAATATAACTAGCTGACCCGGCGAACTTTATTCCGCCCTAATAGCAATAAATAAGCAGACTTTTTTTTTTCGAACGGGATAAAAAGTATCCTATGTCCTTCTCCTGGCTCTAAACTACCTCCCTGACAATTTTCAGCTAAATCGGTTCAGCCGTTCTTGAGTTATAAGTGGAGTAACTAACACGACTTTCTTTTATATATATATAGATTGTGACTAAACGCGTCATTTTACTGCAGTATCCAACGCGGTTTCACCTCGCACATCTCCCTTTATCACCAGCTTTTTGAAGAAAAAATTCAAAATGTTATTATAACCAACTGACTCCTACAAAAACACTAACCAAAAACAAAACGCTTTGTGCGAACTTTGTTTTTATTTTTCAGTGGCGTTCGCGCGCGATATTGCAGTAACGAAACGCAAAAAGTTATGGCCGCAAATATTTTGAGCACACTGGTCGAAATTGAGATCTATTACTGGGGAGGTTTGAAAGAAGCGTTGATTATTTGCGACATGGGTATTTGACACTAATTCATAATTATTATGAATACTGATAATTGTGAAAAATCCAAACGTTAAAATAACGATATAGTTATACCAATGAGGTGCTGTCATGGTGACATTGACGTAGTATACTGTCAATGTCACACTAGAAACGTCAGAATACAGGGTGCGCGCTTTTGTGGTTTAGCTGGCACATTGACAGTTTTAGTTTGTGGAATATGTCAAAACTGACGATTTATTCTGAGACTAACTTCGCCCGCGGCTTCGCCCGCGTGGAATTTTGTCTGTCACAGAAAAACTTTATCGCGTGCGTCCCTGTTTCAAAAACCGGGATAAAAACTATCCTATGTCCTTTCCCGGGACTCTAACTATCTCTATGCCAAATTTCATCAAAATCGGTTCAGTGGTTTAGGAGTGAAAGAGAGACAGACAGACAGAGTTACTTTCGCATTTATAATATTAGTATGTATAGATTAATCCTACTAATATTATAAATGCGAAAGTTTGGATGTCTGGATGGATGTTTGTTACTCTTTCACAAAAAACCTACTGAACGGATTTTGATGAAACTTTACAGTATTGTTCTTTATAACCCAGAATAACATATAGGTTATAATTTATGACGATCTGTGACAAATTAATTTCACGCGGGTGAAGCCGCTTGAAAAAGCTAGTATTTACTATTTTAGGTCGAATCCACCCTTATTCCTGGTCTGAAGACCAGTGGAATATTAGAATTATTGGCTAAAATGATAATTATAAAAGAATGTAGGTACTCAGTAAGGGTCGAAATAATTGAAAGTATAAGTGTATCGTTTAGCCGATATTTTAATGAAACTGGTATCGTTATATTTAGATAATTGTCTTTAATCCCGTACCATCGTTGTAATGCTCTCCCAAGCATAATTTCTAAAACAAAGTAATTATACCCTTATAATTAAAACGCGAATTTGCTTCACTTAACTTCTACCAATTAAAACCTCGTTACGAAACTTAATCAAATATTAAATTTCGATTTGGGGAAATCACAAAATTAATAAACGGCCTTTAAGAAGCGAAGTGTTATGATTTGATTAAAACAGATTTTAAATATCACTTTTATGTTTAAATTGTATCGATTGTTGAAAAGTCCTGTGAACGAGATAATCGCACGCTTTAAAGGAAAATTGATAATTTAATTAAAATTTTGGAGATCAAAAACACATGTGGATTTAATTAATTTGTTTATGAATTTTGAGCGGAGCAATTAAGTACGGGTTTTACAATGGCTTGTGTACTGTGCAGATGTGTACTTACATGAAAATAAACACTGTGCCTTTATGTGGGTAAATAGCGCATTTACTTATGTTCGTTTCAGCCGAATAACGTCCACTGCTGGACAAAGGCTTTCCGCAAGGATTTCCACACCTCCCGCGACCTTCTTCAACAGATCGTCGGTCCTCCTAATGAGAGGCCTACGTCTTCCGGCTCGTGGTCGCCACTCGAGAACTTTTCTGCCCCAGTGGCCATCAGCTACGAGCTATGTGCCACTTGATTTTAGCGATTCTGCGGGCTATGTCAGTCACTTTGGTTATCCTTATTTCTGATTTGATCCCACAGGGCGCTACTTTGGATGTCTTCAACTATATGACGCTGACTGTACTTACCTACTACTGCAAAAGAATCTATATTAAGATCTAGTTTAGTTTTTTTCTTTCTTTCTTTCTTTCAAAAGTACTACACTTCAAACCGTGTAAAATATCAGAATGGCAGCACGTTACAGCTTCATGCAATTTCTCTACGGTTCCCGTGGGATTACATATGTATGCAATATGCTAATGCATACAAATGCAGTGCTACGGAGGTTTCTGGATATTCTGTGTTCCCGAGCTATGCGAGGTGAGATGATGAAAATATGCAATCGGCAGTTGTTAATTTATACGGCTTATACACGGTGGACCGACGACATTATAGAGTTAGCAGGAAGGCGCTGGACGCAGGCCGCTACCAACCAGTTAGTATGGAAATCATTGGCGGAGGCCTATGTTCAGCAGTGGTCGTCCTGTGGCTGAAATGATGACGATGATGAAGAAGAAATGTATTATGTGGTTTTAACGCAGTCTAGAAAGTTCTGGGGTCAATTCCCAGATGGTACAAAATCGCAGTAACAGAATGCCGATCTTGAAATCAGATTGTGTTAATCTGTACATTAAAGGACATTCAATCTTTCATAAAAAGTCAATATAAAGGTGAATTCACATCACTACACTGGCCTCACCTTTCAAATGTCACACACCACGCTCGCTTCATTTATCTGAATCTATCTTAACTTTTATTCGCTTACCTCATACTGTGAAACTCGACTTTTTCTGTCCTTTAAAAACTTAATGTTCCAGATAACCTGTTCAAAAATGGCTTTATCTAATAGATATGTGATCTATTATTATTATTGTTCGTACTATACTCCCAGCGGGGTCTGGACAGTCATTATAAAGGATAGATCCAGTGGTTCCCAATCTGTAGATCGCAGGAGTCAAAATATGGCACATTTATTGCCCCGAAGTAGTGGTTGGATTAAAGAAATACTGGGGCGTGTGAAAGCGCTTTAAATCTGTTTGCAGAAAAATAATAATGACTTTGATGACTTTTAGATTTTTTTTCTAATCTCAAAGTTTTAATTATTTATTTTAGGATTACCAAACCTATACGGAAGACGCAAGCTCACAAACTACACTAATTCAAAAATGTATTATCTAAAAAAACCGACTCCAAAAAAAGTGCACTAATAAGTAGAAAAAAATTAATTTTAAAACCATATTTTATTTATTAGGAAAGCATTCTCGAAGTCTTAATAACCACTGTAATTTTTTGATTTGATTTTGACAGCGGAACATAAAACCTCCTTCTATTAAAATAATACTATTAAAAAAACGACTTCGCAGTAGGGTAAATAGTCCTAATACCTACCTATTTAAATAAACGTCATGGTCCCCGCAAAAAAAAAGAAACAAATTAAAAATTTCAAAATTTGGCCCTTAATCCACAAAAGGTTGGGAAACCCTGATCTAAACGGACGCTATAGCAATAAAAAGGAACTATGGCATGAGATAGAGAAGTTTATAGGAATGTTATTGCTTTACAATAAATACAATAATAAGACAATACAAGGATTCCGGATTAGAGTGCAAGAATGTTGGACTATAACTTTTGTTATTGTGTATGAGTTAAATAATATCTATGTATATTAATGTAATGGAAGACGCTGGACGCAGGCCGCTACCAACCGTGCGATGTGGAAGTCATTGGGGGAGGCCTATGTTCAGCAGTGGACGTCCTGTGGCTGAAATGATGATGATGATTAATGTAATAAACGAGAAAGATTGATGGCGGACGTTTGTTACTTCATTACACACAATAATTGCTGGAAGGATTTCGTAGATACTTTATTATGTCTTATTATTTTAAATTCTTATAATTGATTAATTTATTGAATGATTAATTTATGGTTTTTATTATTATTTTTTACTCTTCTTTCTGTTTTTGTTAAATAGCGCTGCAAAAAGGCACCCACTGAAACTCAGTGTCTTGGCAGTCACACTGTCAAGATATTACTGAGTGGGTGACCTTTTTTGGCAACTTAGTAATTTTTTTTTATGTATGTCTTTGTTGCCTGAATCTGTTGTTGTCAAAATAAAATTATTTTCTTTCTTTCTTTCTTCTTTCTTTATAAAAAATACGATTAATTTGTTAAGAAAGAGCTCATTCATATTCTATCTAAACCCAATAGAAATAATAAGCTACTTTATTCATACTAGAGTTTAGAAAATTCTTCTTGTTTAGAAATTGTGGTAGATTTTAATATGAGGTTATTAAAAATTAAAAATCTATACACAGGTGACTGACTGACTGACATAGTGATCTATCAACACACAACCCAAACCACTGGACGGATCGGGGTGAAATTTGGCATGCTGGTAGATGTTATGACGTAAGCATCCGCTAAGAAAGGATTTTACGAAACTCCACCCCTAAGGGGGCAAAACGGGATCCACGCGTACGAAGTCGCGGGCGGCCGCTAGTTAAAAATATTACCAGACTATATCATTTTTTAGTGTTCACCTTCACGCGATATAATCTCCCAAAGTTTATAAATTTTCGCCTCTATATTCATAAATCGCGCTGAAACCCTCGAAACTTAATACTGCTTATCTCTTTATCCCGAGCTTGGCGCTGCACGCTTCCGTGCACCTTCACGGAGGATATAAACGTGTTACTTTATAGCGCTATAGTGTGTAGTTTACTATGATTAAGGCCCGGTTCCCAACCAAGGCGGAGCGGAGAGAGGTGTTTTGAATAACCAATCAGATACCATTATCTGCACATCTCTAATCCGCTCCGTTTTGGTGGAAATGGATCGAGCGGAGAAGAGTCGGGTGGACTTGTTTTTCTNATTTTTAATAATCCAACTTAACATCGTATTTCATAGAACGCCATTCTTTTACCACACTAACGAACTCACGAAAAATATGGCCGCCAAAGAAAAGCCCCGAGCGTGTAGTCCTAAAATGAAAGGCACTAAATCATTTCGCAAATCACTACTCCGCGTAGGTGGATCTACAGCGATCAAAACTTGGATTGGTCCCAGCGCAGCCGATAATAAAACAGTTTGAGGAAGGCTAGTGATGTGCAGACGTCGATAGTCATCGACTCGATGCATAAAAACGACAGCCAAGAAAATATAGCAGGGCTACGATACGATTGATAGGCGTCACAATTTGACGATAGACTGTATCGTCAAATTGTGTGTGAATTGTGACAGCGGTGAATACAGCGACAACTGTCTGTAATTACTGTTGGTTACGATGACAAAACCACGATAGTCGAACGGTGAAGGGGTCGGACTGGCCGACTCGCGATCCGGGGAACTCGGGTTCGGTCCCCGCCGCCGCTTGACTATTGTGGTGAGCTCACTCGTGACACAAGCATATTTAGCTTAGTACGAGGGGCTAACGAGAATATTAGTAATTTGTGTAATAACAAATTACTAATAATCTTTAAAAAAAATAAATAAAAAAAAAAACAGATAACGTGTTAGATTTTAGAAGGTGCGACTGTTTGGGCATTGAGCACAATACTACGTATAAAAAATTATATGTTATCCGCAAATTATTTAGTTTGTCCATAAAACATGTTCATTACATTTTTATAACTCAAAGTTAATAAGTGGTTTATAGAGAAAACAGTACCCAGTATCATTTCATAACGTAGATAATTAATCTTAACAGTAATTGCACAACTTAAAATTGTCGAATTTGCCTTGTTACTCGTATAATCACGAATTTCTTTATTTTATCGACATTAAAACATTGGAATAGTTTGTAAGCACATCACTAGCCCAGGCGTCTGCTCCAATGACTTGTATGATTCACCTGCAGCCCTCGGCCCCAGATTCCATTGATTCCCTAACTGGAATTGCCTGGAACTTTTTCGTTTCCATTCCTTAGAATAGAATTGCCTCCTCCCATATTTTGTGCAAACTTGGACTGCGAGAAAAAATAAAATCTTCTGTTTCCAATTGGAAGTGTTTTGTGCTGTGCAGGGTGGTGGTTTCGGTTTGTTACTATAGATAATAATATTTATGTTTTAGAGTCAAGTGAAAAACTTAATTTTGTGACTCGGTGACATTCGTATTGCATTGAAAAGTAAATTTTAAAACATGAAAAATACAACAATGTTCTGTAAATTAGCTACATAAACATTAAATTACATAGAGCTGAAAGAATATTATTAAAGCTTATAATTTTTTTATGATACATGTCGCTAAAAAAATTCGCAGATAAAGTGNCTACCACCATCCAAACCAGTCTCGTCGTATGTAAGTAGTATGATGATGATGAATGATCCGTTAAGCTAGTAGCACCCATAACACAAGCATATTAGTTGCTTACTTTGGGGCTAGATGGCGCTGTGTGAAATTGTCCAAGAATTATTTATTTATTTATTTACTAGCGGCCGCCCGCGACTTCGTACGCGTGTAAACTTCCAACCCCGTTTTAAACCCTTAGGGGTTGAATTTCGCAAAATCCTGACTTATTGAGCACCTACTTTCTAAAAGGTATCAAGCAAACTTTTAGACTCTTAGCTCAGTGTCCTTAATTATGACTAAACACGTCATTTTACTTCAGTATCCAACGCGGTTTCACCTCACACGACTCTTTTATCACCAGTTTTTAAAAGAAAACATTCAAAATGTTATTATAACCAACTGACTCCTACAAAAACACTAACCAAAAACAAAACGAAAGGAACAAAACGCTTTGTGCGAACTTTGTGTTTATTTTTCAGTGGCGTTCGCGCGATATTGCAGTAACGAAACGCAAAAAGTTATGGCCGCAAATATTTTGAGCACACTGGTCGAATTGAGATCTATTACTGGGGATTTTTAAAAGAAGCGTTTATTATTTGCGATATGAGTATTTGACACTCGTTTCAGCCAAATGACGTCCAGTGCTGGACAGAGGCCTCCCCCAAGGTTTTTCATAATGAACGGTCCTGCGCTGCCCGCATCCAGGTTCTTCCCGCGACCTTTACCAGATCGTAGGTCCACCTAGTAGGAGGCCTGCCCACGCTACGTCTTCCAGCCCGTGGTCGCCGCTCGAGAACTTTTCTGTCCCAGCGGCCATCAGCTCGCGAGCTATGTCCTCCGCCCACTGCCACTTAATTTTGATGATTCTGCGGGCTGTGTCAGTCACTTTGGTTCTCCTGCGGATCATTTCTGATTTGATCACGCAGAGAAATTCCGAGCATAGCACGCTCCATCGCCCGTTGGGTGACCTTGAGCCTTCCTTCGTTTGTTCAGTTTTAGCCCAGTGAATTCATTGGCTAAAATGATAATTATAAAAGAATGTAGGTACTCAGTAAGGGTCGAAATAATTGAAAGTATTAGTGTATCGTTTAGCCGATATTTTAACGAAACTGGTATCGTTATCTTTAGATAATTGTCTTTAATCCCGTAACATCTCTATAATACTCTCCCTAGCATAATTTCTAAAACAAAGTAATACCCTTATAATTAAAACGCGAATTTGCTTCACTTAACTTCTACCAATTAAAACCTCGTTACGAAACTTAATCAAATATTAAATTTCGATTTGGGGAAATCACAAAATTAATAAACGGCCTTTAAGAAGCGAAGTGTTATGATTTGATTAAAACAGATTTTAAATATCACTTTTATGTTTAAATTGGACCGATTGTTGAAAAGTCCTGTGAACGAGATAATCGCACGCTTTAAAGGAAAATTGATAATTTAATTAAAATCTTGGAGATCAAAAGCACATGTGGATTTAATTAATTTGTTTATGAATTTTGAGCGGAGCAATTAAGTACGGGTTTTACAATGGCTTGTGTACTGTGCAGATGTGTACTTACATAAAAATAAACACTGTCCCTTTATGTGTGTAAATAGCGCATTTACATATTATTCGTTTCAGTCGAATAACGTTTACTGCTGGACAAAGGCTTTCCGCAAGGATTTCCACACCTCTCGCGACCTTCAACAGATCGTCGGTCCTACTAATGAGAGGAGAGGCCTACGTCTTCCGGCTCATGGTCGCCACTCGAGAACTTTTCTGCCCCAGCGGCCATCAGCTACGAGGTATGTGCCCCGCCCACTGCCACTTGATTTTAGCAATTCTGCGAGCTATGTCAGTCACTTTGGTTATCCTTATTTCTGATTTGATCCCACAGGGCGCTACTTTGGATGTCTTCAACTATATGACGCTGACTGTATTTACCTACTACTGCAAAATAATCTATATTAAGATCTATCCCCAAAAGTACTACACTTCAAACCGTGTAAAATATCAGAATGGCAGCACGTTACAGCTTCATGCAATTTCTCTACGGTTCCCGTGGGATTACATATGTATGCAATATGCTAATGCATACAAATGCAGTGTTACGGGAGTTTCTGGATATTCTGAGTTCCCGAGCTATGCGCGGTGAGATGATGAAAATATGCAATCGGCAGTTGTTAATTTATACGGTTTATAATTAATTTATCGGCAGTTGTTAATTTATACAAGGTGGACCGACGACATTATAATGGTAGCAGGAAGGCGCTGGACGCAGGCCGCTACCAATCAGTGGAAATCATTTGGGGAGGCCTATGTTCATTAGTGGACGTCCTGTGGCTGAAATGATGACGATTATGAAGAAGAAATATTTTATATGGTTTTTTTAACGCAGTCTAGAAAGTTCTGGGGTCAATTCCCAGATGGTATAAAATCGCTTTAACAGATTGCCGATCTTTAAATCAGATTGTGTTAATCTGTACATTGAAGGACATTCAATCTTTCATAAAAAAGTCAATATAAAGGTGAATTCACATCACTACACTGGCCTCACCTTTCAAATGTCACACACCACGCTCGCTTCATTTATCTGAATCTATCTTAACTTTTATTCGCTTACCTCATACTGTGAAACTCGACTTTTTCTGTCCTATAAAAACTTAATGTTCCAGATAACCTGTTCAAAAATGGCTTTATCTAATTGATATGTGATCTATTATTATTATTGTTCGTACTATACTCCCAGCGGGGTCTGGACAGTCATTATAAAGGATCTATCCAGTGGTTCTCAACCACTAGATCGTAGGAGTCAAAATATGGCACATTTATGCCCCTTTTCACCATCAATCCCTAATTTTTAAGTGACGCCTATGAAAAAAAAAATCTGTTATGTGTTACCATAAGGGTCACTTAAAAATTAGAGATTGATGGTGAAAACAGGCATTATTCCCGAAGCAGTGGTAGGGTTTACTGGGGCGTGTGAAAGCGCTTTTTATGAACCTAATTGTCCAAAATGAATGACTGCTGACTTTTATAGATATTTTAAATAGTATTTGTTCTAGGATTACCAAAATACGGAAAACGCGAGCTCACAAACCACACCAATTCAAAAATGTATTATCTAAAAAAAACAACTCTAAAAAAAGTACACTAAAAAGTAGTCTTCTAGCATAGTCGCGAGTCGCGACAGCCAGTATAATTACGCGCGAGCGATAAGGATGGGTAGCTAGGGGTCATTGGACAAAATTCTACGTGCTCACAGACCAGACTTATAACAATATGTATTTACACTGTATTTTTTTATTTGATTTGATTTTGACAGCGGAACATAGAAACCTTCTCCTCTCTTTCAATGTGGTTAGAAAAGTTTCCTGTTAAAATAATACAGCTAATAAGTTAATAACCTTTTACGCAGTAGGGTAAATAGTCCTAATACTTACCTATTTACCTTAAGCGTCCTTGCGAACAAAAACAAATGAAAAAATTAGAATTTCAATCAGAATGGTCCCTAATCCACAATAGCTTGGGAAACCCTGATCTATACGGACGCTATAGCAATAAAAAGGAACTATGGCATGAGATAGAGAAGTTTATAGGAATGTTATTGCTTTACAATAAATACAATAATAAGACAATACGAGGATTCCGGATTAGAGCGCAAGAATGTTGGACTTTTTTGAATGTTTTCAAGGCGAGAGTGAATAGGCACTTACAGGGCAGATATTATGTACCATCCTAGACTGCATCTCACTTAACACCAGGTGCGATTGCGGTCAAATACCTGCCTTGGCTAGCATAAAAAAAAAACTATAACTTTTGTTATTGTGTATGAATTAAATAATATCTAAGTATATTAATGTAATGGAAGGCGCTGGATGCAGGCCGCTACCAACCGTGCGATTTGGAAGTCATTAGGGGAGGCCATGTTCAGCAGTGGTGAAATAATGATGATGATGATGATGATGATTAATGAAATAAACGACAAAGAGTGATGGCGGACGTTTGTTACTAATACACACAATAATTGCTGGAAGTATTTCGTAGATACTTTACTATGTCTTATTATTTTAAATTCTTATAAAAAATTACGATTAATTTGTTAAGAAAGAGCTCACTCATATTCTAAACCCAATCATCATTTCAGCCATAGGACGTCCACTGCTGAACATAGGCCTCCCCCAAAGCTTTCCATGTTGATCAATTGGTAGCGGCCTGCGTCCAGCGCTTCCCTGCTACCTTTACGATGTCGTCGGTCCACCTTGTAGGTGGACGTCCCACGCTGCGTTTTCCGGTACGCGGCCTCCATTTCAGAACCTTTCTGCCCCTAAACCCAATAGAAATAATAAATGCTACTTTATTACTTTATCGTAGAGTTAAGCAAAGTCTTCCAGTTTAGAAATGGTGGTAGATTTTAATATGAGGTTATTAAAAATATTACCAGACTCTATCATTGAATTTTAGTGTTCACTATATTCATAAATCGCGCTGAAACCCTTGAAACTTAATACTGCTTATCTCTTTATCCCGAGCTTGGCGCTGCACGCTTCCGTGCACCTTTACGGAGGATATAAACGTGTTACTTTATAGCGCTATAGTGTGTAGTTTACTATGATTAAGGCCCGGTTCCACCAAGGCAGAGCGGAGAGAGGTGTTTTGAATAACCAATTGATCAGATTCCATTATTTGCACATTCCGCTCCGCTTCAGTGTCAATGGATCGAGCGGAGAAGTTAATAATAAATAATAATAAATAAATATCCTTAGACATTTTACACTGCGCTTCTAGTCCCAAACTAAGCAAAGCTTGTACTATGGGTACTAGACAACGGATATAATTATAGATTTTTGTAAATACATACTTATTATACATAGAAAACACTCAGTCCAATACAAACAAATATGTTCATGCACACAAATGTTTGTACTGTGCGGGAATCGAACCCGCTACCTCCGGAATAGTAGTCCGTTTCGAACCACTACACCAAACGGCCGAACTTGTTTTTTTATAGAATTTGACAGCGGCGGCGACGCGCGCGGCGTAGTGCGAAGCGGTGTGCTTTCCATGAGTTTACGTTAGGTGTGCTCGCTAGCGACAACGTAAAAAAATGACATTAAATGTATGACAATATTGTGCACCCCTAGCGGCTACTTTCAAGAAATAAAATCTTCATAGATTTTTTTGACGAAATCGCTAGCGAGCACACCTAACGTAAATACATGGCTCACGGTACGGTGTTTCATAGATAGCAATAGACTGACAGCTGACAGCTAAGCAGAGCTCACACATCTCTTCTCGTCTCCTCTCCGCTCTTCTACACTCTTCTCCGCTCCGCTTTGGTGGAAATAGCCTACCATATTCGTGGCAACCAGGGATATTATGGATATCTGTAACCGTAACCGAAATTTTCGGATATCCGAAATAAAAAAATATCCGAAACCGTAACCGATTCAAAAGTTTCGGATAGTTTCGGATGTAGGCAGTTTCAATTGTTTTTTGTATAGCATTTTATGTAAAGGCATAACAGCCTGATTTACCTTTATAATGCTATCTAGTATCAATTTTTATTACTTTTTATTCGATGTAAAGTGTGCGGCCATGAATGAACCGTGTTGGACAACTATTGCAAATTGCATTCTAAAGGACAGATATCCGTAACCGTAACCGAAACTTTGGGATATCCGAAATAAGACAATATCCGTAACCGTAACCGAAACCGGTATAATATTATTCCTATATCCGTAACCGTATCCATAACATCCCTAGTGGCAACCACGCCTTACTTTATAGCACTATATTGTGTAGTTTACTATGATTTAGAACGGGCTATCCAGTGTAATCTTTGTTGATTAGGTGCGCCGACAAATTGGATGCATTTTTTAGTATTTTGTTGAACGAAATCGCTGTGGAATTTATTTTTATTATTAGTAAATCTTGGGATCTAAGGATTAGTAAATTATAGTTACTACTTTGATAGTTTAGGCTGGAGATTAAGTTTTGTAGCGTTATAATTTGATTAGGTTAGGACATTATACTATATTTTCGTTAAAATGCAACTAAAGTACAAAATGCCACGGTGTTTAGGTTGATTTGCTTGCTTAAGGCTCATAAATGTTAAAGNCAATGTTCTTTTAGCTTATACAATAGCTTTAGTTAATGCCTTGGTAGTCTTATTTGGATTTTTAAATAACAGATTGAAGCATAGGTATAGGTAATTTTTGTTGTAATCGTCAATCTGTATCTAGTTGTTCGCGTAGTGCCATAGACTATAAAAATAGAAGCAGAAGGATTCGACTCCTGTAAGGACCAAATAATTGTGAAACGAACCCAACGTACCTACCTGATTAACGCCCGTATTCACAAACGTCATTAACTTACTATGAGGTCTCATAGTGTGCGTGGACGCACAGGGTAACACACGAACCAATCACAGAGCTCTATTCATAACTTAAGCAAGCATCGTTTGTGAATACGGGCGTAAGGTTTTTATTGAAATGAAATTACAGTCAGTCAGTTGCTTATACTAAACGCTTTTGTGTTAGTTTCTCAAAAAGTTTAGTTAGTTTTTAGTAAACTAATGCCTAAAATATTCATTTTCCGATATTCCAACAAAATTCCAAGTATATTTCCAACATTAATGAAACATACTCACATCACTACGTATATTTACTGTTAAATAAAACCTTTGTTTGTATTTCTGTTCAAATGGATCGCGGATGCCGATACAAAACCCTTAGGAATAAGCCTGATTAATTATTGAGATCAGACTAGTGATGTAACGTGAACCTAAAATACCGATATCGACAATCCTACAATATTAAAATGTCGATAGTGACTATTAATCAATACGAGTATTAGTACTTCGGCGTAGCTCTCGTCATGGAATTAGCTCATTATTGGTATTTGTAGTAATAAATGAGATTTACCATTTATTTTATTGTTTTAAGATCATAAACAAAATGTAGATATAGGATAACAATAAATTCCCACAGAACACTGTTGTAACTCCTGTGCAGTCAAGCTAAAGTGACCCATAAAACCAACTAGTGAAAGGATGAGTTTTTTAATCCAATAATAATTAGTCAAAGTCATACACCCCCATCATCCTTCATCACCTAGGTACTTCAGATTTTAATCCTTAAAGTTAAATGTAATTTCCTGTAAAAATGTAATCTAATCTAAGATGCTGATTTCAATAATAACCAATAACAATGACTTAACTCCATCCTACGTTGATACCGGTTGGCGTTGTGACATGTCCATTTCTGTGTTTAAAAAACTAACGACAGTACTTTTTACTAAAATAACATCACATCGATATCGATATTTCAAATTATATCTCATCACTACATCATATACGTTCGTCTCACTCCAACCGCTTTTCTCTTTTCGTACAATAGATTGAAAATTTTGTCCATTCCGTATATTGTTTGATGTTTTCCGATATTTGCTCATGTGAAACTTTTGTTGTATACCGTATTATGTATATTTGTTATGTACAGACGACGATATATCTATGTAAATAGTTAACTATCTTATTAAATGGTGATAGGTGCGATTTTTCAGCAAATTGTTTATTAGAAATTACTATTAGTTAGTTACTAGTTTTAGCTATTGATGACCTCATAAAGGTAGCAGGGAGGCGCTGGATGCAAGCCGCTACCAACCGGGCAATGTGGAAATCATTGGGGGAGGCCTATGTTCAGCAACGGGACTATTCCCACCTCTCGTTCCCACCGCTGCAACTCCTGTGTAGCCAGGATCTACAGCTTGACCGCCACAAAAACCCAACCCATGAAGGTCAAGTTTGTCCCGGGGGAAAGTTAGACTGTCATTGGACCCGCAACGAAATTAATCAGAAGAACATAGGAGGAGTTCGAAATTAAGGTTCGACTTCCCTCCATTGCAAAGCGGATGACAGGTGACAAACAAAGGTTTAAAACCTTTAAGAAAAGATTATGCACCACGGACAATAAATTAAATTAAGGGGGCCTATCTTATGAGCAATTAGCAACTACCTGCCAATAATATTTTCATAAGTAGCAGGAAAGCGCTGGATGCAGGCCGCTACCAACTGGTCTATCTGGAAATCATTGCAGGAAGCCTATGTTCAGCAGTGAATCTGCTATTGTACTTTTCCCTTTCTTTTAAGTTTATTTTCCTACGATCAGGTAGGAAGGCGCAGCGTGGGACGTCCACCTACAAGGTGGACCGACGACATCGTGAAGGTAGCAGGGAAGCGCTGGATGCAGGCCGCTACCAATCGATCAATGTGGAAAGCATTAGGGGAGGCCTATGTTCAGCAGTGGACGTCCTATGGCTGACATGATGATGATGATGATGAGGTAGTGAAAACCTCAAAACTGTAAGGATACATTTTCGAATTGGATTCGTCGTTGAAAAAACATCAAAGGCAACGAAAAGGTACCTAATTAGCAGAATTCAATCTAACTAAACAAACGGAACGGAATTTACGAGCCATCTGACAATACCAATTAACGATTGATGGAATGAAAACAAAAAATAAAGATGTTTGTAGTGTTGGGACTTTGTCGATATAATTGAGGCAGTAATGCTGTATGTAATTCTGATGAAGATAATAACATTGAAAAGTTACGATAAAATCCGTTCCATAGTTTTAGCGTGAAAGAGTCACAAATGTCACAATGTCATCCAAAACTTTCACATCTATAATAGGTAGGTACTAGTAGGAGCATAAGGTAGGGTTTTATCGTATTTTGCAACGCTATCCTATACCTATCACCAAAAAACAAAAGTATTTCTTACGGTCAAGTATGGAAGGGAAGTTAATCACAATTGATAAAGTAATAATTCTTTTTTTTTACGCGAATATAGACCAGCGGACGTCAACAGGCGACGCGACCTTAGCTCCGTTGTAGCGACAATATTTTACTGTCCATACATTTGTCGGACAGACGCGTACAAAAGTGTACGAAAATATTTTTGCGTGAAACTGTAGTACCAAGGTTTTGTTTTTCGTTTTTTAGAGCAATAGCTGGAATTTTTCGTTTGAATAGAACGAACATGCATATTTATTCAGTAGGGGAGGATTATTTGCATTTCCTTTTGTTGTATGTTAGATGGATCCATAAGTATTTGGCACACAATAGTTGAAATAAAAATAAGCATGTTTCATAGAACTGTGATAAAAAATATTCACTCAGCATTAGAGAGACACATTAAGGTCTACTACTAATTTTACTACGTTTTAAAAATATAACTTTTTTTAAAGGTGTCATTTAATTAAAAATCTGAAACCTCAATCGGAGTCCCCGAACTTATAATGCATAATTATAATGCTAATAATAAAATATACAAAAACTATTTTTTGTCCCATTCTGGAATCGAACCCGGGAAAATTTAGATTGAGATCTCCATGACAATAGTCAATTTTTCCTGAAATCGTGTGAGGTTGAAAAATTACAGAAAGAAAATAATAACGTTATAAGAAAAGATTCTATAAGATTTGACCCCTTAGATTCTACGTTGAATTAATCTCGTCATTCGAAATCAACAATATTGAAATTGGGAATTATTTTTGTCAATTAAGAAATTCCGAGATTTCACCTAAAATGTTCCGCCATCTTGATTTGTAAATCCGAAATTTATATTTACTTTAATTCTGCCAACTCGGCGTTTACATACCTAACTAACCAAATCCATGACAGTGTTAGAATTTGCGATCCAAATCAAATCCTGATAGGGTTGCCAGATATTCAAGATTTTCCCTATTTTTTTTGTATTCCTTTGCGACAAAGTTAAAAATCTCTCAAAACAACTTCATTTTGTTAGCTTCACCCGTAACAATAATGCATAATGTTGTTGCTTTTAATTTTCTATTGTTGGTTGTCCCAACCAGTCCCTAAATCCCGAAAAATTGTTTGTTTGACTCCTTCAAATTCGGATTGTAGGTATACTAGCTTACAAATAAAAGCCACACGGTAGGCTTAAATGTCATCACATTAGTAACAACTAGGATGGTTATCCTTTATTTACGAGTCGCTAAAAACTTCGACACCGCGATACAAGTCAGCACAGCGCCATCTATTGACTGTCTTGCGAACTAAATTCACTTAGAATCTACGGAACATAAATAATTGACT
Organism: Ostrinia furnacalis; assembly: GCF_004193835.3. Classification (NCBI taxonomy): domain Eukaryota; kingdom Metazoa; phylum Arthropoda; class Insecta; order Lepidoptera; family Crambidae; genus Ostrinia; species Ostrinia furnacalis. The sequence goes on along the minus strand of NW_021130422.1, from coordinate 121,816 downwards.
GGACCTAGTCTTACAGACTATTCTTACATTGTTTTTTCTCAGATAATAGGGTCGGGAGACGAAGAGTGGGCCCCTCACTAGGTGGACCGACGATCTGGCAAAAGTGCGGGCAGCGAAGGTTGTTATGGAAATCCTTGGAGGAGGCCTTTGTCCAGTAGTGGACGTCATTTGGCTGAAACGAACGAATCAGAAGGGTCATTCGTTATGGCAACCCTGGATCCTGATATTTAACTTATCTGGCCTACCTCACAGGCAGGATAATCCGATATTGCTGTTTACTCGAGTTTACACGTGCCGATCAAACTAAAGCCTTGATCACACGTACCGAGCAAACGGGCGAGACAGGGCTCTCGGCCGAGTACTCGGTGTGTATGAACACTACGCCGAGTGCTCGGCCGAGCGCTCGAGTATGTGACTGGCCGATAGTTGAGTCGGGCTGTTAATCAGTATGGAGATGTATGAAAGTGCGCACATTGGATCGGCCGATTCTTCATACAAATTAGAATCGGGCCCAACTATCGGCCGACTAAAAGACTGTAGTCTGCGTCTAGGCTTATTTGGACAATAAAACAAATAACAATTATAATAATTACCCGATAAGTAGATAATGTTGTCTCGAAGTGATGGTAGAGCAAGATAAAATGGGGATTTGCATATGTGTAATTTGGATTATAAACAGGAATAAACTAATCAACAACAATTTAAACAACGTTGACGATATACAAGTTTAGTCTTTAGAAATCGGCCAGTTTAAACCGGCCTTCCCCAAGGAACGATCTTTGGTACACCTCAGTAATCCTACGCCTTGAGACCTACCTATTGCGGTAGAGGTGCTGTCCATCAACATAAACACTGGTCTTATGCCAGTGGCGATAAATGCCATTTTCCAAAAAATTTTTAAAATAATTTGAAAAAATTTAACTGCCTAAGGTGGGAATCAAACCCACGACCTTCCGCTTGCCGGGCGACTGCTCTTCCATCTAAGCTAATTAGACACTGGATGACCTTCCCACCTTAGGCAGTTCGACTTTTTTAAGTTATTTTAAAAATATTTAGGTCGAGAGGAGACTCTTAACTCCATTTTTTTAATAACTATCAGTTTATCGCTTTAATAGTTTTAACGGAATTAGTAGAATGATAGTAATTATTTGGGTTAACTTGTAAAATTGTGTACTTTACAAAATCTTTTGGCTCTCTTTCTTTATTTAAAAGTATTATTAACCAATATACCTACAATTTTCGATAATATCGCTAAAAATACTAAATAAAGCTTATAAATGTTCCTCCTTTTTCAGTAAAATAAAAGTAATTCTTTTTCCCCCAATTTTGATGCGGTTATAAAACGAGTAAACACCCGGAAAATTCACAATACGTTCCAAGGGATTTCATTTATGTGAGCTGTTAACATAAAACACACAATATTACTATAAAAAATACACAATATTACAATAAAAATACACAATATACGTATCCCTGAGGCTGATAAAGCAATTTGGCTGTATTTTCCGACTTTTTTATGCTTTAGTGGATATTTTATTACGAGATTCGTTTATCGGTAGGAATGAACATTTCATATGTATTGTTAGTGACAATGGAATGGTATGAAATTCGACTCCATAAAAGGTTCCGATTTTTCGGAATGAGTCCACGATTGACCTGAATATCAGTTGATGGTAGGTACTTGAGTGATGATAAAGATAGATAGATAGATATTTATTTGCATCGCCATAATGTAACATAGGGTGTTTAGGCTTAAAGCTAAATAGATCATTATGGACCCTGTCGAGCACTGCAATTAAAAAGCCTTAGGGCACGTTCCCACGATAATCCAGTTTTGCTGGATCCAGTAATGTAGACTGCAAAACTGAACTATGGCCACAGAATAGGTCTATTGCCTGTGAAGGATTTTCGCGAGACTGCAAATACTTAGTAAGTTCGGGTGAACGTTAATATTAAAACACTTAATAATATAGTACTTAACGACATCCTGCAAAACACAATTCCTGCAAAAAAGAGGATGTCTCAGTGGGAAAGAGCCCTTACCAGGGCCGGTTCTACCGTATGGCTTTTTGGGCTTAAGCCCAGGGCCCCGTGGACTCAAGGGGCCCCTAGCTAAGTCAAGTCAAAGTCAAAAATAGACGATAATGCGAACGAGTATAGTAGGTGGGCCCCTAAGTAGTATTAGCCCAGGGCCCACTTAATTCACGGTTCGGCCTTGGCCCTTACTGTAAAAAAAGAACTTTTAGCTACATTATGCGAATTATTTTATCCATACGAGCAATAATAAATCTGGAATGTAATTTACGGCAATTTAACCGTTCTCAATGTGAGCTATTTGTTTTGTTAAATATGTATTTTACACAATAAATATGGAGCAGATTAAATAACCAGCTTGTATAAATTAGTACGCTTCAGCAATAATTTACATTTATCGATAAATTCTGATAATCTTTGTCAAATAAATCGGTGTGATTGGATTTGGTTGGGGCCATTAAATCGGCGGGGACACCGCTACTTGATCATCATCATCTCAGCCATAGGACGTCCACTGCTGAACATAGGCCTCCCCCAATGCTTTACATGTTGCCCGGTTGGTAGCGGCCTGCGTCCAGCGCCTTCCTGCTACCTTTATGATGTCGTCGGTCCGCCTTGTGGGTGGACGTCTCACGCTGCGTTTTCCGGTACGCGGTTTCCACTCCAGAACCTTGCTGCCCCATCGTCATTGCACCGTCAGCAGCGCCTACTTATGATAATAGTAAGTCTTCCAGTGACTTGACCCACTTTTAGGTGGGCCCATGGGCCAATTCGCGGGAATGAATTTTAAATATTTTTTCTTTAGGTAACTCTAAGATTCTAGAGTAGATTTTAGTTGATTTGGTGTTTAATTTATTAATATGCACATTGAAACGGGACTGTTCCCACCTCTCGTTCCCACCACTGCAACTCCTGTGTAGCCAGGATCTACAGCTTGACCGCCACAAAAACCCAACCAATGAAGGTCAAGTTTGTCCCGGGGGAAAGTTAAACTGTCATTGGACCCGCAACGAAATTAATCAGAAGAACATAGGNGAATTTGCTATCCAAATCAAATCCTGATAGGGTTGCCAGATTGTCGGGATTCGGGAAATTCTCCCGATTTCTTGTATAAAAAACTTATAAAACTCATTTTAGTTTTGCAAATGGGCTTCTAAAAGTAACCTTTTTAATCTCTATGTCCTTACCTACTATGTCCTCTCGCCTCCTGAGACGTCCACTGCTGGACAAAGGCCTCCCCAAGGATTCCATAATTGGTCCAGCGCTGCCCGCATCTAGGTACTTCCCGCGACCTTCACCAGATCGTCGGTCCACGTAGTGAAAGACCAGCTCACACTACGTCTTCCGGCTGGTGGTAGTAATAAATGTGTTTAAATATTAACGTTCACACGAATATCCCATTTGAAACTGCACAATAGTCCCGAATTTTTGATTCGAATTTCAAACACACATTGTGTGCCCACTGCTGAACATATGCCTCCCCCAATGACTTCCACATCGCACGGTTGGTTCACAGTTCTGAGGCTGAAATGATGATGAAGATGAGTGTTTACTGCATTACCAGATCCCGTAAAACTGGATTGCCGAGGGTCATTCGTTATGACAACCCTAGATACTGATATTTAACTTATCTGGCCTACCTCACAGGCAGGATAATCCGATATTGCTGTTTACTCGAGTTTACACGTGTCGATCAAACTAAGGATTATTTCTGAAATTAGACTGATATTAATCTGTCTGTTGGATTCTTGACTTGTATTTGAAGATATGAATGTCAATTGGGATGAATTGGCTTGGAACATTATTTATTTATTTAGCCTAGGCGCAGACCACCGACTTTTAGATGGCCGATAGTTGAGTCGGGCTGTTAATCAGTATGGAGATGTATGAAAGTGCGCACATTGGATCGGCCGATTCGTCATACAAATTAGAATCGGGCCCAACTATCGGCCGACTAAAAGACTGTAGTCTGCGTCTAGGCTTATTTGGACAATAAAACAAACAACAATCATAATAATTACCCGTTAAGTAGATAATGTTGTCTCGAAGTTATGATAGAGCAAGATAAACTGGAGATTCGTATATGTGTAATTTGGATTATACTATAAACAGGAATAAACTATTCAATAACAATTTAAACAACGTTGAGGATATACAAGTTTAGTCTTCAGAAATCGGCAGGTTTAAACCGGCCTTCCCCAAGGAACGATCTTTGGTACACCTCAGTAATCCTACGTCTTGAGACCTACCTATTGCGGTACAGGCGCCTGTCCATCAACATAAACACTGGTCTTATGCCAGTGGTGATAAATGCCATTTTCCAACAAAAATGTTAGGGGTAATGGATTGTCTGTACATTGAAAACTTGGAGACCTATATTGGCTGATAGACTTAGATATTGTTAAGATCTTACAAGGCTTGTCCCTGGCTAAGTTTGATAACACACATTGAGCTAAATTCTAGCATCTTGTGTTTGTAATTGATGTGGTTTTATAGCCAAACCTCTATTGCTGCCTATCCATCAATTTGACTGTTTTTAAAATAACTTGAAAAAATTGAACTGCCTAAGGTGGGAATCAAACCCACGACCTTTAGCTTTAGCTTGCCGGGTGACTGGTCTTCCATCTGAGCTACTTAGACACTGGATGACCTTCCTACCTTAGGCAGTTCGACTTTTTTAAGTTATTTTAAAAATATTTAGATCGAGAGGAGACTCTTAACTCCATTTTTTTAATAACTATCAGTTTATCGCTATAATAGTTTTAACGGAATTAGTAGAATGATAGTAATTATTTGGGTTAACTTGTAAAATTGTGTACTTTACAAAATCTTTTGGCTCTCTTTCTTTATTTAAAAGTATTATTAACCAATATACAATTTTCGATAAAATCGCTAAAAAATACTAAATAAAGCTTATAAATAAATGTTCCTCCTTTTTCAGTAAAATAAAAGTAATTCTTTTTTCCCCCAATTTTGATGCGGTTATAAAACGAGTAAACACCCGGAAAATTCACAATACGTTCCAAGGGATTTCATTTATGTGAGCTGTTAACATAAAACACACAATATTACTATAAAAAATACACAATATTACAATAAAAATACACAATATACGTATCCCTGAGGCTGATAAAGCAATTTGGCTGTATTTTCCGACTTTTTATGCTTTAGTGGATATTTTATTACGAGATTCGTTTATCGGTAGGAATGAACATTTCATATGTATTGTTAGTGACAATGGAATGGTATGAAATTCGACTCCATAAAAGGTTCCGATTTTTCGGAATGAGTCCACGATTGACCTGGATATCAGTTGATGGTAGATACAGTCAGCGTCAAATACACTCAACATCAAATAAATCGCACCTTCCGCGACGCGAACTTTAAAGAGTTTCTTCTGACACAATCATGGTGCCCTAACAATATTGGTGTTATTTGAAAGCCCAATGAATAACCTTAACGAAAAACACATTGAATTTCTTAATTAATGATTAACATATACCATTAATGTGACTTGAAAAAAAAACACACTTTGGGCTCACCTCGGGGTCAAATTAGACCAATTTTTATGGTCATTAAACCAAATAATGATTTCGCGTGTCCTCTTTAACAGATGGATAGCGATTAATCCCAACTTAACAGTTTTATAGCCATAAAAATTGGCTCAAGGGTATCTACCTATTTTTTGAAGAAGTGACTCTGGATCCTACTAAAGACACATTTTTGGGGTAAAAAAACCTTTCCTTTAATGAAATTAAGTTTAGAACTAGGCTTTCAAATGGAACCAATGTGTGTTGCGGGAGGTGCGATTTATTTGATGCAGAGTGTAGTTCGTGACACCAAAAGTAGCCAAAAAGTTCGCAACACGTCTTTGTTACAAATGGAATAAGGTTGGGTTCTCAACTTTTTGGTCACTTTGGGTGTCGCGAACTATTTGTCGCTGACTGTACTTTAGTGATAATCAAGCCTTAGGGCTCGTTCCCACGGCAATCCAGTTTTGCTGGATCCAGTAGTGTAGGACCTGCAATGCAAACTAACTGTCGTGTGAACATACAAACCTGCAAATGGTAAGTTCATGTGAACGTTAATCTTAAAACACTAAACGGCATCCTGCAAAACACAGTTCCTGCAAAAACCGGGATATCCCGTGGGAACCCTTACAGTAAAAAAAAAAAACATACGGGTCGAATTGAGAACCTCCTCCTTTTTTGAAGTCGGTTGAAAATAGTAGGACTACATTCTGCGAATTATGTTAATTGTCTTACTTCTTACTACTGTAAACGCGAAAGTTTGTATGGATGTCTGGATGTCAACATGTTTGCTACTCTTTTACGCAAAAACTATTGAATGGATTTTGATGAAACTTTACTGTATTACCCAGAATAACATAAAGGCTATAATTTATGACGATCTGTGACAAAATAAATTTCATGCGGGTGAAGCCGCGGGCAAAAGCTACCTAGTTATCCATAAAAGAGCACTTACTGCAAAAAAAGAACATTTTGCTACATTATGAAAATTATGTTATCCATACGAGCAATAATAAATCTGGAATGTAATTTACGGCAATTTAACCGTTCTCAATGTAAAGCTGATTTGTTTTGTTAAATATGTATTTTCCACAATAAATATGGAGCAGATTAAATAACCAGCTTGTATAAATTAGTACGTTTCAGCAATAATTTACATTTATCGATAAATTCTGATAATCTTTGTCAAATAAATCGGTGTGATTGGATTTGGTTGGGGCCATTAAATCGGCGGGGACACCGCTACTTCATCATCATCATCTCAGCCATAGGACGTCCACTGCTGAACATAGGCCTCCCCCAATGCTTTCCATGTTGCCCGGTTGGTAGCGGCCTGCGTCCAGCGCCTTCCTGCTACCTTTATGATGTCGTCGGTCCGCCTTGTGGGTGGACGTCTCACGCTGCGTTTTCCGGTACGCGGTTTCCACTCCAGAACCTTGCTGCCCCATCGTCATTGCACCGTCAGCAGCGCCTACTTATGATAATAGTAAGTCTTCCAGTGACTTGACCCACTTTTAGGTGGGCCCACGGGCCAAGTCGCCGGATTGAATTTTCAAATATTTTTTCTTCAGGCAACTGGGCCCACTCTAAAATTATAGAGTAAATGGTTGATTTCGTGTTTAATTTATTAATATGCACATTGAAAGTGGGGTCAGTTGCCGGATGAAAAAAGATTTAAAAATTAAATCCGGCGACTTGGCCCGTGGACCAAGCTAAAAGTGGACCAAGTTGCTGGAAGACTAGTGATAATGATATTAGAATCCAGTCTACGTATCTAAGGTTCGCCCACTACCACTTTAATTGATATTGCTGTATGCTATAACTTTGCTCCTATTATGTTGCAGTACACGTACATGTTATTTTAACATTTTATTATAGTGTTAGCGTTGCGTGTAATTCAGACTTTAAAAGCATATAGCTAGCTAGAGGAATCCAATAGCGGCTTAACATTTTAATATAGGCAATTTTAGCCAGATGCAGGTCCAGTCGTTTTGGACATCCTAGGGCAAGGCCTCTGTCTGTTTATTAAATTTAGACCTAAGTAAATTGATCTGGTAAAGGTCGCGGGAAGAGCCTGGATGCGGGCAGCGCAGGACCGTTCATTGTGGAAAACCTTGGGGGAGGCCTTTGTCCAGCAGTGGACGTCATTTGGCTGAAACGAACGAAATTCAATAAAAAAAATATTTTAAATTTCTGTTAAGGTTTGTGAATTGGCACTTATGAACGTCAAAAAGTGTGGCTCTTACACCATAATGACAAGTACTAAGATATAACGCCGGAACAAACTCATGTTGATGATAGGTGACAGAATATTTAAAAGACTTTTTTCAAACACATACAATATTCCATTACCATAGGCCTTAGACAATTCTATTACATTACAAATAATAAAATACTTTTTTCAAACTCTTTCAATATTTCAGTACCTACCTCACTTCCTCTTTATAATTATTAAAGTTTATCCGCTAATTATGCTCGTGCTTTGTCCTCGAGATTAGAAATAAGAACTATGTAGTATCACGTACGGTGATGCCAGTTTACGCACTGTTAGTTGAGGATATATTTTTTTTTTTTTTTTTGTGGGTATCTCACTTTACNTTCTATGGCCCGACACTGTGAAACAGATAACCCATTAACTGGTGTAACCTATCGCTATAATTTGCCAGACGAAGCTTATTCGTAGATATGTATAGAGAATAGGCTATGTCTGTCTGTGACACCAGCAAGCTGGAATTGATGTAGATACAAATAGAGAAACCTGGGATATGTAATATGTATACAGTTTACTAATGTATTGGTTTTTTATCTGTATACCTGTATTGTTACTATTATATTAATCAACAAAACACCTAAACAAAAAGACAGAGTTCAGAAATTAGTAAATTGATTTTTCTTCAAAAATACCTTATTCTACCACTGAAAGTACTGGTACTGGATTTTAACAGCTGTGATACCAATAAAAAGTTTATAGCCAATTCTCATACAATCTATGGGAAAATTGGACAGCACATAAAAAGTATATCAGTCAAGTAGGTACCACATCGGACTATATTGTTTTTTGATCTTGTATATTTCTGATCATCTCTACAAATACCACATCGTTCCCACCATTGACCTAATGTCTAAGAGCCCCATATTCTGCAAAACGATTTCAAAATCATTTTTGTTTCACTCACTCATACAATCCAGTTATGAGCAAGAAGGACCGATATAATCAAATACCATATTCACCTACCTCATGCAAACAAAGCCTTGAATTTCCGTTTCATTCTCTCATATTAACAATTTAGGTATGAGCAAAAGAGATACATAGAGTCGATATTTGTTTCGCAAACCGCTTTTCTATTATCATAAATTAGGAAAACGATGTCTCGTAGGCGTAAGGCAAGACTTGGCTCAAATCATTTCAGTTATTACGTTTATTTGTATGTTTGTTCGTAAGCTAAACATGTAGGCGTGGGAATTGTGAAGGATATGTAAAATCTATATTTTATAAAAGCAAAAGGTCACTGATTGACAGACTGATTCACTCATCACGAAATCTCAGAAACTACAAGTGCTAAGAGGCTCAAATTTTGCATAGGGGTTCTTTTTATAACGTAGGTGCTCTCTAAGACGGGATTTTGCAAAATTCAACCCCTAAGGCGGTAAAACGGGATCCACGCGTACGAAGTCGCGGGCGGCCTGTAAGTGTGATATAAGTACTTGTAAACTTCTATAAGATTGGTAGCTGTAGTAATGTCATCAAAGTTGTAACAGGAGCTGTTATTTTAAAATCGGTTTCTAAGGCTGGGTTGCACCATATTACTTTAATTTTAACAAACGTCAAAAATCTGTCAAACTCCATACAAAAGTACCGGTTATCGTTATAGTTATGGTTAATGTCAGCCTAAATAATACTGTGTCAATAATCTTGACATACTTTTGCATGATAGTGTAATTAAACTAATTTTTTTTTGCAAGTAGGTTTTTAAAAAACTTTTTTACACGTCCCTGTATTTTAACCCTACCGCTGCTTCGGGACAATAACGCCCGTATTCACAAACGATGCTTGCTTAAGTGACGCAGCAAATCGAACGCACAGCGTTGAATAGAGCTCTATGATTGGTTCGTGTGACACCCTGTGCGTCCACGCGCACTGTGAGACCTCATAGTAATGTTTGTTAATACGGGCGTTAGTGACTAAACAAAGCTTCTAGTAGATTACCAAACCCGTAAGAAATATTTGTGACTGACATCGAAATAATATAAACAGTACAATCTAATCAAGTTAGTAAATGCTAGTAAAATAACATAAATTCAAGAGCCTTTGTCTCTATGCGTAGGTAGCAACATTCGTATAGTAAATAATTGTTATTTAACGTTCGAACTAAAATTTACGGTTATGGAGTATTTCTAAGATATAGTCTGCCGATTGAAAGTAATTTATATAACGAAGTTCCCAATGACGAAGTAGTTGTATAGTATAGGTATGACTGAATTTATGTAGGTGGACCAACGACATCATAAAGGTAGCAGGAAAGCGCTGGACGCAGGCCGCTACCCACCGGGCAACATGGAAAGCATTGGGGGAGGCCTATGTTCAGCAGTGGACGTCCTATGGCTGAGATGATGATCTTTTGATTATTTATACCAAAAAGTCGGTGTACTTATTAACGTTTGTTTTTTTTTCCCTTTTACAGGTAAATTATTAGATTGAAAACATGGTCCAGTAGTCGGTGCAATGTGGTATGTTTAGAAGCCATCAATATTTTTCTGTCTACGCACAATTTTTTTAATTTAGAAAAGAAAAGCGCAAAAAATATTGTAAGAGCTTTCATTTAAATCGTTTTTATATGAAACAAAACGGTAATTCCACTGGTAAATATTTAATTCTAATTCCCATGATTTTAATTGAAACCGGTTACTAATTTCCATTCATCGATACCAGGGATGTTATGGATATCCGTAACCGTAACCGAAACTATCGGATATCCGAAATAAAAAAAACATCCGTAACCGAAACCGATTCAAAAGTTTCGGATAAAGTCGGAGTCTAAATCTTAATATTATCTATTTTTTTAATATTTGTTACTTGTCTGGCATTTCCTGGCACCATCTAATATCCCCGCCTGTTTTACCTTTATCATAAGTGTCGTTATAGTACATAAAATGGCTATCTTGCTATTTAAATGTTACATTTTTTAAATTTTAATATCCATAACCGAAATTATCCGAAACTTTCAGATAATCCGAAATGATTTCATATCCGTAACCGTATCCATAACCGAAACTTCATATCCTTAACATCCCTGCGATACAGACATTTCGATAGTCCATCCATACGGTCCGTAAGTGTGCAATACCTATCCCGTCCGGATCACACGCGGTGGCCGGGTATTATTGGCCCGGCCGCCACTCGATTACTGGACGAAATTAGTACCCAGGTACTTTCGCTGTTAACACCCGGTTGATTGAGGTGCGACATAAAGTGGTATAAGTTTATAATTTTGAACTACTGCTCCTTTAACAAGTTAAATGATTTAGAGTAGTTTTTTTGTACTTGGTTTAAATACAGTATATTTATGATTACGGTGTAAAATAATTTTGTATATTCTCTTTGTACTAGCTTACCTACCTATTTGATAGTTTTCTTTAGAACCCAGATGAAAAATCTTTTAAAGCCATAATTAATCAAATTCTACCAAAGCGGATAGAAATAGAGTACGAAACAGACTGTACTGTATCGTACAAAAATTCTAACGCCCGTATTCACAAACGATGCTTGCTGAAGTGAAGCAGCAAATCAATCGCACAGTGTTGAATAGAGCTCTGTGATTGGTTCGTGTGTCACTCTGTGCGTCCACTCGCACTGTGAGACTCATAGTAATATTTGTGAATACGGGCGTAACTTTTTACCACTGATCCGATCTACAGTACATAATAACAAATACTAACGCATGTAGGGGTGCTAAATAATTTCGTACATTTGGAATTATTCCAATAATAACAATATTCCCAATATTTTCCAAAATACAATAAGCTATTAGGTTTCCCTGTGAATTGGATTACAAACACAAGCGGGTGTAATTGGAGCGACTCGATTACGGTGCACCGGAATTAGTATGCCGAGAGCGTGCAGGCAGCACGTGAACTTGTATCTTATCTACTTACCTAATAGAGGCTGTTTTGCAACAAAATATGCGGCGGTAATAGGAGTTTCCTAAAAAATAACTTTTGGTCCGTCAATTACATTTTCAAAAAATATTGGACGCATATTATTTTTATTTAGGACGAAACGCGTAGCATCGACGCAAGTGGCTGTCAATAAAAAATGTCAGAGCATTACAATTTAGTAAAAGTAGTCTCTAATATTTAATTGCGAACAGTTGAATGAGGGAAACTAGATATTTTCCATAGCAACCTCCTTTGAACTCTAACGGATATTTGAAACAAAAATATCCGGATCGGTTTTTTTCGATGACATTTTGATGGATGTATTTGATATTTAGAAAGAAAGAAAGATACATTTATTACAATGGACATCACACAAATACAGGCAATCACATAGACATGACAGTGGCACACAATAAAGGAAGAAAAAATAAAAACAAGAGGAAACTGTGTGCCTACCATGAGTTTACGTTAGGTGAGCTCGTTAGCGAATACGTCAAAAAATTCTATGAAGATTTTATTTCTTGAAAGTAGCCGCTAGGGGCGCTGCACAATATGTCATACATTTAAATGTCATTTTTTTACGCAGTCGCTAGCGAGCACACCTAACGTAAACTCATGGTAGGCACACTGAGCAGTGCCACCCATTCACAAACAAGATGCCCACTGCAACGGGACCCCATACAGCATAATATGCCGTGGCCTATTTAACATTGTTTCTAAATAAGTCACTTTAAAAGGACAGTGCCAGGGTCTGGACCAAGTGTTGCCCAGAATCAACCCATAGTGCGTTTTGTTCCTTCCTCAGGCCTATACTAATGTGTAAACCGAAGCGCACTGAAATCTATCCCTGGAATTAAGAGAAAAAAGAGTTTTGTTTCGAATTATTTACATACAAAATATCATCGATGTATACGTACTACGCATAAGATTTCGCGATTTTGGCATTAAATAACCCTCGCTATGTTGAACTGAACCATATTGCATCCGTACACGTTACTTTAGTGCGATTTAGACATTCTTTATAAACGATCTAGCGCTGTTTTAATTGTTTGGTAAGTTGACAAAATTCATTATTTCCAAAAATGAAGCAAGAAGTTTTAGTTATATATAATTGCAAAAAAACAATTTATTGGTGTATTACAATCGATTATTGGAGTTATTAAGCTAAAACTTCTTGCTCTATTTTGGAAATAATTAATTTCTGTCAACTAACCAAACTAGGTACTGCAACAACACTTGATCGCTTATAAAGAATGTCGAAGTCGTACTGAAGTAATAAAGGTGTACGGATGCAGTATGGTTAAGTTCAACATATCGAGTGTTATTTAATACCACAATCGCGAAATCTTATGCGTAGTACGTATACATCGATGATATTTTGTATGTAAATAATTCAAAACAAAACTCTTTTTTTCTCTTAACTCCAGGGATAGATTTCAGTGTGCTCCGGTTTATAAATTAGTATTGGCCTGAGGAACAAAATGCACTATGGTTTCATTCTGGGCAGCACTTGGTCCAACTTCCATACATGGATTGGCACTGTCCTTTTAACCTCCTTTTTAGAGTTTTCAAACTCAATTCAAAACTAATCGAACCAATATATAACCTTTAACCTTAATATGTAGATCCGGTCAAAATATGCATCCCATAAAGTGCGACAACGCAGCCGGGTATAATTGCGCACCGCTCGATTACCGGACGAATCAGTATGCGGGCCGGGTATTACACACCCGACGGATTATGGTGCGACGGAAAGTGGTGCTGTAACCGCTGGTTAAATATTGACGTCGGCCGTTACTAGTTCAAACTAGAATAGCGTAAACTATAGATGCAATAAATAGACTAAAGCCATTATATTTTTTCAACAAATTAAGCCCAATATTGACCTTTACAGATCAGCGGGGTTAAGACAAATCTCAGCAACCGGTTGCTAATTTGTACAATTGCAATGCAACTGCGAAAAATGTATGGAAACTAGCACCACCTGTAATTGATTTGCGTAGCAGTCGCCTTGCTATTGTGCTACTAGAAACTGATTGCTAGGATCTATAATACTCAAGCCGGTCAAAACATGCATCTCAGTCTTTTTCTATTCTTATTCTAATAAAATGCGATATCCGGGTTACCGGGTATAATTGCGCCGCCGCTCGATTACCGGACGAATCAGTATGCGGGCCGGGTATTACTCACCCGACGGATTATGGTGCGACGGAAAGTGGTGCTGTAACCGCTGGTTAAATATTGACGTCGGCCTTTACTAGTTTAACTAGAATAGCGTAAACTATAGATGCAATAAATAGACGAAAGCCATTATATTTTGTCAACAAATTGAGCCCAATATTGACCTCATATCAACTGGTGGCTAATTGATAAGATTTGTAATAACTTATTTAATTAATAAATAATTTTAGTCCGTCAAATACATTATCAAAAAATATTGAATACGTTATTTTTATTTGTCAATCAAGTAATTACGAAGTTATGACGCGTTGAAGTTCTGTGTGATGTCACAAAGTGCTACACTTTTAAGTACGCTTTGAGTTCATGGGCCTCTTCTTTTGAACTTTGGCGCGCTTTATCTCTTTCTATTTTCATTAGTTTGAAAAAGTGAAAAGTACTTACGTGTCTAGTATTTTTTGATAAGTTAATCGACGGACTAATTCAAACTTGCTTTATTTCCCTATTTAAGGCATCTGTCTCATGACTGATAAATAAACAAACGAAATCACCTCAGTATATTAGTAAGTAGAATGGATCCGCATTAAAATGCACAACCCTCGATCGCCACCAGACAGCACGATTAGTATGCGGGCATTACGGAGTACGGACCCAAGGATTAGGGTGCCAAAGTGGGGCTATAGCACCCTCTGTCTGCGTTTGTTTACTTTACAAATATTGCGTGCTACGTCTGTGTAAATTTTGGTCAGTCACACAAAATAGTATCGTCGTCGCCGTCGAACAACGTCGCATGTCTCCATCCTTCAAAATCTGTTTTTGGGCATTAAACTACTCTAAAGTAAACAAATGAATGATGATTCTGATTCTGATTCTGATTCTGAAAGTAGCTATTTTACCGACGGATGTGATAATTCTAACGCAGTACAGAGACGTGTTCTTTTTATCAACCCTATCGTTGATCCGTCGTTGTTCAACGACGACGATAATATATCGTTTAAACCCATAACAAACTATCATCTTCTATTTCTCCCACTTTTTCGCGTCCAAAAACTCCCTTTGTGTTTAACCCTAAACCTCCCACCTAATATCAAGGTACCTACATATATTTTCATAAAAATGTGCCTTATGGTCTAATTTCTCACTTAACAGGTGCGAATACGGTACCTGCTTTGTTCTACATAAAAAAGTGTTATTTATTTCGCGCACAAAGCTACTTGACATGTTTTGATGAAACTTTATTGTTATACCTAGCTTATAATTATATGTAGGTACTTTTAAATGTATGCGGTCAAAATCGCGTGAAAAAGTAGTAACAAAAATTAAATAATTACAATACAGAGTACTAATCCCCAAAAGCTTCCCGAACAATAATTTGAACTGCGGGCGGATGCGGATTGACCACAGATAAAAGATATCAACTCACGTATCTGCTTGGGGTGCCTACATATTTAGTTGTTTTGGACGAATCTAATTGCCGCTGGTATAGTATACTTTGTGTTGATTAGAATACCGGATTATACACATTGCCGTAACATATTAAAATTATTGAGTCCTACTGACTAATTAACGTGAATTATCTTAATAATTTATTGCTTCCATTATTAATATTCATTCATAGTAACGATTGACGTTTTAATGTTAATAATTACTTTTACACGTACTAACACAACCATGTTTTCTACGCAAATACATATTTATAAACAATATCCAAAAAGAACAAAGTACTATAGGGGCCTTTTCAAGTGAATAAACATATTTATTTACAAATATTTATATAACGCGACCCACTGGACCAGACTGAACCATATTACAAATGTGTAGGCACCTTAACAAACAGCTTTACTGAACATAAATGACATAATCCATAGGGCGTGTGACATGGTGTGACACCCGCATACTAATAACATAATGTAACGGTAAAATTAATTGTTTTCGATCTAAATATTGAAGCAGATGAAAAAAAATTTTCGCATTCTAGATACCTACGTCAATTTTTACTTTACTCTTACTTCCGCGAGAGTTTGTAAGGAAATCGATGTTATGTTTGTTAATCTTTCAAGTTAAACATAATCATTGTAGCTTATGGTATTATCACGTGTACTCTGTATTAGGAATGCTTATTGTATTTTATCCAAAACAGTCAATAGATCTATTTTAGAAAATTCAATTGAGTAATGCAGCATGTTTCACCGCATGCATTGTAGGAACAAATTGGCGGCACGGTCCGGCGCAGTGAAATTACAGATGTGTGTTCCCTTATTAATCATCGCACTGCATTCTATGGGAGATTGGACATCCAGCTCACGGTGCAGTTAAGTGAAAGGTACTTAGCATCCATAGGGTATAGGCTATTAGGCATTCCTGACAAACGGTTGCAACGTTGGTGGTAAAAATAGATTCTACTTCGTGGTTTGTGGCATTTTTATCACGACTAGCGGCCGCCCGCGACTTCGTACGCGTGGATCCTGTTTTACCCCATTAGGGGTGGAGTTTCGTAAAATCCGGCGTCATAACATCTACCTGCATGCCAAATTTCAGCCCGATCCGTCTAGTGGTTTGGGCTGTGCGTTGATAGATCACTATGTCAGTGAGTCAGTCAGTCTGTCAGTCAGTCAGTCGGTCAGTCAGTCTCAGTCACCTTTAACTTATAATATTTACATTTTTCATTTCAATTTCTTAATACTGCCATTGACGGAGATACTGCACAATAAAAAGACTTAACATTGTCTAATGATAGCCTTTCAAGCCACGCGAATCGTGACAAATAGAAATCAATTGTTACGCGGTCTTATGCGACCGCTTGGGGTTTGATGGGATTTTTGGGTAACGATGACAATGGGGTAATTGTGCAAATGTGTTTATAATCTAAATATACAAACTCAAGGGTGACTGACTGACTGACTGACATAGTGATCTATCAAAGCACAGCCCAAACCACTGGACGGATCGGGCTGAAATTTGGCAAGCAGGTAGAAGTTATGATGTAGGCATCCTCTAAGAAAAGATTTTACGAAACTCCACCCCTAAGGGGGTAAAACGGGATCCACGCGTACGATGTCGTGGGCGGCCGATAGTCATAACATAATGTTCGTATTTTATGATACTCGTGTCACATTTTTGATAACTTGTAATGCCAAAATGGTCAATTCAAGAAATGGAGATTCGCTAGTAACTATAATACTCTTCTCCCAATGATAATGATAAAAGTGCTGACTTCTTAAGTGTTAACAACTTTTTGGGTAATAATATCGGATTGCATAACAGTAATATTCTTACTCTGAATACAAACAACTTTCTCCCCAAATAAAGGCTATTTGGTATACATCGATTACATAACAATAAATACACGAATACCTCATAACCATTCACTGTATACATGCTACAAGTCACCCACTTTACGTTTTCGATACATCGGAATCATAATCGATGATTGTTATTCGACTCAGGTCCGGAATCGATTTACGATGGGTACAATCCGAGCGGAACGATTACGATTCGTGCGTGATACGGACATTACATCGTTGTCATAAACATGATTATAGGTTTTGGCAAGGCGCAATAACAGTAAGGTAGTACCAGTGGCTCATACAAAGTTGGATCCATTCGATGCGTAGTGTTGGGCTGGATACTCAAATGAGACATACTAATCGATCGATCGGCATAAGGTTCATTTTCGATACAATCACGCCCACATTACAACTTTTTTTTTATTTTTTTTATCCACAACGAGGAAGCTCTTGGCCTGTATCTCACCTGATGGTAAGTGACGATCAGGCCGAAGGTGGAAGCGAGCTTCACCCGGAATCCTCAACCACGGAGGAACTGGATATCTTACCTCTAACTGCCGGAACACAACAATGCTGTTAACATTGTTGTTATGGCGACAGACTTAGGTAAGATGGTGGTAGCTAGCCAGGCGGACTTAGAACAAGCCCTACCACCAACCAAACCGAACAGAAAAATCTGCCCCCACTGGGAATCGAACCCGGGACCTCTGCGTCTGAAGCAGGTGGTCTTACCACTAGACCACAGAGGCGGTTAAAATTATATTATACTAGCTTTCCGCCCGCGGCTTCGCCCGCGTGGAATTTTGTCTGTCACAGAAAAACTTTATCGCGCGCGTCCCTGTTTCAAAAACCGGGATAAAAACTATCCCATGTTCTTTCCCGGGACTCAGACTATCTCTATGCCAAATTTCATCAAAATCGGTTGCGAGGTTTAAGCGGGAAAGCGTAACAGACAGACAGACAGACAGACAGACAGAGTTACTTTCGCATTTATAATATTAGTTGGGATTTATACTTAGAGTAGGCGCACACCGTTGATTTTTCGTCGGCCGATAGTTTAGTCGGGCTGTTGATCAGTATGGGCATGTATGGGAGTGCGCACACTACGCCGATTCGATTTGGCCGATTCTTCATACAATCGGGCACAACTATCGGCCAACTAAAAATCAACGGTGTGCGCCTACTCTTATACTTATACGTGGTATTTGATGTAGCGATGAAAACTGTTTCATAAATATGAAATGTGCTGAGGCCGCGCACTGGCCACCAAGAAAACTTCTTTCTTTTTCGACAACTTATATCGTTATTACTATTTAATATTACTATAATTTAATATGTATGTTTATCTAGACAATTATGCATCTTACTATTTTATTTATTTTATTTTTACCAATGGTCCGTGACCCTCACTCGGCATGGGGCATACTGAAAACCAGCGCCGTAGCCTTCGTCACCGTGGGCCACGGCATATGCTGAGTGGGGTCCCGTTGCAGTGGGCATCTTGCTGGTGAATGGGTGGCACTGCTCAGTTTACTCTTGTTTTTTTTTTTCTTCTTCCATTATTATGTGCCACTGTCATGTCTATGTAATTGCCTGTATTTGTGTGATGTCCATTGTAATAAATGTATCTTTCTTTCTTTCTTCTTTTGTTGAATTTATCACAGCTTAGTCTTGATTTTACAATTTTAGTGTCTAACTTTAACTTCTTTTTATTTGTAAACTAGCGGCCGTCCGCAACTTCGTACGCGTAGATATTCTTATAAACTTCCAACCCCCGTTTCACCCCTGTAGAGGTGGAGTTTCATAAAATACGTTCTTAGCGGATGTCTACACTATACCTAAGGAATCTACCTGCTAAATTTCAAGTTTTTAAGTGTTTTAGTTTCTGAGATTTCGTGATAAGTGAGTCCAGTCAGTCAGTGACCTTTTTTTTATATCAAACTAGTGGCCGCCCGCGACTTCATACGCGTGGATTCCGTTTTACCTCCTTAGGGGTTGAATTTTGCAAAATCCCGTCTTAGTGAGCTCCTACGTTCTAAAAGGAACCCTCATAAATTTGAGACTCCTAGCACTTGTGGTTTCTGAGATTTCGTGAGTGAGTCAGTCAGTCAATCAGTGACCTTTCGGTCTATAGATATAGATACATAAATATGCTCTATTTCCAAATCGGATCTCTAACTCTTCAGGTAACCTGCAGAAAATACCAACACGTATAAGGCGCCATCTCGACACAACACAGACCTGCGACAGACAAGCCTATTTCAGAAGTTAGTCTGTACACTCCCTTAACTTGCTAAGTTCATCCGATACAGGAACAAGTGAAAGCTTTTATGTTCTCAGCTTTTATGGCGTCTTTGTACGCAATGAAAAAAATGTTTGGTTACTGCTCACACAACAAAAGTGATCACTGAACTAAGTATTAACTATAACCAAACTAAGTCTAGCTCACTACAGAAATAATTTGTTTAATTTACACAAAATTTTGTTCTTCATAACCAGTGTTCGGTGGTCACTTTTGTTGTGTAAGCAGTTTACCAAACATTTTTTTCAGTGCGGGGGCATGTCAGGCTTAACGTTGTGGTATCTTAAGAGGTTGTAATAGGGGGGCGAGTTTACAATATTAATGTACAGTCTGATGTGCTGTAGGTACTGTACATACTCTAAATAGAGAATTAGAAAAGCATTAATGTACTGCTTTTGGAGTTATACAGTGAAGGCTAAGGTAGAAAATTTACCTCTCTATGAACCCCCACAAGGAAAATAATCTCATTAAAGCGGATGGAGGATGACAAGAAAAGGTGGTTAACAGGGTATTTCTATAACTATGTAATTTACACTCCAAATGCAAATTCTCAGTTTTGCCCAAGGTCAGCTGGGAAAGAATGCTATTTGGCATTAAGCTCGCCTTTTTGTACTGGTCATTTTTATGTGTGTGCAATAAAGTCTTTAAATAAATAAATATCACTGTGTTTATTTTTTGGTTATAAAAAAAAACTAGGCACCTATTTGAAGAACATAAATTAATCGTAATACTTACTGATAATTTTTAGTAAAAAACCTTTCCCTATAATGAATATTGCAAACAAATCAAGTTACTGAACCAGACTATGTCCATCAAGGCTGTCAATCTCTGATGGCCGCCCCGTCAACATCAGTCAACTTCGTGAAATATTGTCCAATGACTACGTAGCTACTGGGTCAGGAAAGCTCTACTGAAAGTTCCAGTACTCGTGAAATACACTTTTTAACCAGCTGTAGACTAATCAAACTAGAAATATGAATACTGGAAGATACAATCATATTTTTAATACATCTAATAGTGTGTCAAAAAATAAACTAAGTAAGATTTTTAGAGCAAACTAAAGTTGGGTTGCACCATCTTACTTTAACAATAACAAACCTCAATAATCTGTGAAACTCTATACAAAGGACACCGGTTATCGTTATAGTTACGGTTAAAGTTGGGCGGCGCAACTCAGCCTTAGTGCAGTGATTTGATAGCGGTTAAAAAAATACTCAAAAAAGTGGGAGATAGAGCTATTTGACAAGCTGACGTCCACAAGTGGACAACAATTACTCGTATGATAAGTTTAGATATTATAGTAGGAGAATAAAATACGTTTATCGCACTAAGCTCTGACTAAATCAGCATATAAATCAAACGCAACGAACACAAACGAATCAACTCGGAGCGAGTTAATAAAGATTCCTTAAAACAGTTCCGTCTTTAATTACGGAGACAACTCCGAGCGAGTGTCAACAGACTTGCCATTCGCGCCGAGTCGCGCAACTTCGCGCAAATTCGAGCAACTTCACGTAAATTCGCGCAACTTGGCGCGACACGCGTTTGGTTTTCTGATGGAATTTGCCCGTACGTAAGTTTTAATTTCAGTATGTGCACTTCCGTCCTTAATTCGTTGTATGCAGTGTGTTGGTTAGCTATTGAGGTCACTGTGTCAGAACAAGCTCTTATTATGAAACGACGCTAAAAGTCAATTCAATCTATACTTCTATACTAATATTATAAATGCGAAAGTAACTCTGTTTGTCTGTCTTGCTTTCACGCCTAAACCACTGAACCAATTTTGATGAAAGACATAGAGATAGTTTGAGTCCCGGGAAAGGACATAGGATAGTTTTTATCCCGGTTTTTGAAACAAGGACGCGCGCGATTAAGTTTTTCTGTGACAGACAAAATTCCACGCGGGCGAAGCCGCGGGCGGAAAGCTAGTCATTAATAAGCCTTGATTTTGACCTTATGGTTTAAGCTCAGATTGCAATACTATGCAGTAAATACTACTTAATCGTCAATGGTACTTTTTACTCGTGTAGTTTGAGCGCCTTTTCCCTTTTCAAACTCAAAACACTAAACCAATTTTTATGAACTTAGACTAACAAAATTATCAAAATATCTCTAGAAATCTACAGGTTGATAAACTTTAAAGAACTTAGGCTATATTTGTCAAAAAAAAAACATTTGTACGGGGTGAAATAAGAAATCCATCATTCATGGCTGCTAAATAATTCAGAAGCAATGTGAGCAAATTACTACATTACCAACTTAAAAATATTTTTAGCATTAAAAATCGCTCGTAGGGATGTTCACTGGTCGATTTTTCAGCGGTGGCCAGCGGGCGTGTGATTGGCAATACATCTGTTGGCAGCGCCACCTGCCGTCTTACACGCCATTTACTTGTTGCGCTGGAACGATATGGAATTGGAAATAGCTTAGCTTTTATTTGCAAATATTTATCGATACCATTTGTTACCTAACAGTCGGAAAAAACTTTAATCGCAATATCATAGATATTGGAGGGTCTCCATTAGTTGGTTATTCCAAGAACAACCATTTAACATATTGACATATTTTTTCCTTCTATAAATAGTCATCATGGCCTTAATATCAGTATGTTTCATATTAGAATTTTTACTAAAATTTTACTCGGCATTCTTTTGCGTCATAAAACCAGGCTTTCAAGTAAAACGTGATTAAAACCATTAAACCCGGCCGGTAATCCTTTCCGTTATAAAAACGTCACACCGTTTTAACTTAACTTATCAAAACGCGTTCTTAATTTCAAAACAAAATCGCGAGAAAAACACTTTTTCTACCGGTCGAAAATTAAGCAGAAACTAAATTATAAGACAGCCAGTATCTCGCCGGGAAATTTCTAATGAACAAACTTTTGAATTAGCGGAGGTCACTACGATACTGACGTCAGGATTACATTTTAAAGTTAAGTGAAAAAAAAAGGGTTATTCCGTATTCGACCCATGATAACTCAACCCATTTCTTCACTCATCCCAAATTAGTATTCCTAGCTCTACCGATTACAGAATTTCGTTATTCTACCCAAATGCATTCCTCACTCAACCCAAAGTAAATATACCAAAAACAAGTATGGATAGCAAAACAACGTTTACTATTTGCCCAGAAATTTAATTATGATAAATACATACTAGTACATTTATTTTTATTTAAAAAAAAACATCACCTACATGTTTGATAAAATATGATAAAATTTTAAGGTAATTAAGAAACTTTGGTCAAATCATACCGCTCAAAACTTATACCGCGGGATTAGTTGTCCGTCCACATGAATACTTTTATTAAGATTTATAGTGGATTTATAGTAGATTTATATTAGATTCAAATTATGTAAGTTATGGTTCCTCTTTAATCTGTGATTTTTATTATAAGATTTAAAAAAAATGTATCTACTTTTTGTTTTGTTATGAAAAGTTATAGTTCTAATTGCATGTAGTCATTATTTTATTTGTGTCCTTTTGTGAAAAACGTTTTTCAAATATATTATTTTATCAGAACTCCTGTAGTTTTATTTAATAGCACGATCTTAACACAAAAATTAACTGAGCTTAAATTTCTAAAAAATATATTTTTATTCTGACCGTACATAAAAATCTTATATTTTTTAAGTGGTTTTAAAATGGGTTGAGCTAGGAATGTTTTTGGGGTGAATAAGGAACATAAAATTAAAAATTAGTTGTGGGTAGAGTAAGGAACAAAATTGGGTTGAGTAAGGAAAATAATGAGTGGGTTGAGTTTGTCGTGGGTCGAATACGGAATAACCCGTGAAAAATGTTTTTAATATTAATGCTGACTTTTGCACTAGGCTAGGCATTGGGTACTTATCATAATTCAAGTACGTTGACTCAATAAGCCATCACGCATTTGCCAGAATATGCTCAATAATGCTCATGACCTGATAACAGAACGTACAAACTCAAGTCAAGTTTCGTGATCGGTTTTAGAGCACAGATAGGATAAAATGTCTTAACTTTTTTCATTTGTCAATATGTCTAGAACTCGTTATTCGATGCTTTATACACACGAATTTCTTTCATGTAACATTTCCAATTACAAATCCGAGATCCAACAAAGAGGGCATCAGCAAAATCACTCTTCTAAGCAACAAAAATCAAACTCGCATACATAACCGGGCGAATGTAATTAACTTGCACGCCACTCAGCCTTCAACGGGGCCGAATCAACGCGTGACAAGAACAAATTGTCGCCAGCAACAACGACACATCGCGGCTTCTTATTCATAATGCAGGAAACAAAGTTTCCTTGGAACCATGCCGGCAATAAAAATCTCGACATCGACTACACGGCACAACACTATCTAATCCCTCATTTGAGTTTCAACCTTACCACTTTCAGTTAGGGTTGAATTTGTAATGGCGATTTTTGAAACTATGACGTTTTTGAAGGTACTTGCGAAAACTTGTGCGAAGATTTCCGAAGAATGGCGAACGCTGCCGAGCAAGGCTTAACTCGAATTTCATTTGTCTTCAACGGGTGTTGCTCGCGTTTTGTTTTGTTTTACGTCGTAAGAGAAACGTTGTCGCTAAATACGATTTGATTTGTGCTCGGAGCTTTTATGTCTTTACGTCTGAATATTGTTGATGACATTTTTGTGAAATTCGATACGGGGAGGTTTTGCTTGTACAAATTACGTGTCCTTTTTGATAAAATGAATGTCCTTTTTCTGAAATGAAGTTTCTTTTTGTTTCAGGTACTTTTCCAATGCAATTAATTACAGTAAAGCTGTGTTGAGTATTTCGTAAGACGTAATGAAGTCATTTTTTGCATTTATTAAGCAATCTTATCCTAGAAATACCTACAAACATTAAGACTCTACAAGAATTCCAGCTGCTCATAATTTCATTTTCTTCATGCCGATAGTTATCTTTCTGCCCTCAAAAGCTTAAAAAGTCAGCGTTTTATTAAACCTACAACGCAGTTTATATCGTAATAAACCATTTAACCTCCATACATCACCGTCATAACTGAAAAAAAGATGGCCGCAACTCGAGACGAAACCGTAAACGCGCGCGTCATCACGCCGAAGGTAAAACTTTTATTTATGCGAAGACTTGTTTCATTTTTCTTTCCTAGAGAATAAAGCCGGTGCCGCTCAAGAACATAAATAACGGAACATTAAAGATGTATGAAGAGAACCCACTTCAGGAATTATTTAGTTGGACCCGAAGACTAACCCTTCAAGGATGGACTTGTGACTCAGATTGGCATGCGGTTTGGGTTCGGAAACGAAATAGCGATACTGCGTTCATAAACTGGGTAAAACCTATCCAAACAGAAATCTTCTTCTTCTTTTGTTTATGGCCAGGTCTAGGGTAACAATCCACAGAGCAACGTCCCCATTAAATTTCAGCCTTCACCCACTTTTATTAACATTCTGGTCACAATTCTGGCATTGGCAATGCGCAAACTGTGCGCATACCATAAAAAAACAAAAGCAAAAAAAATAAAAATATTTTTACTGTTTTTTGATAAGTATATTGGCGTTTTATTAGGTCTGAATTTCATAGGAAATCATATTATTTTTTGGAGATTATCGCTACATTTTATAAAAAAAATCCATCTCATTAAAAGAATCATAAAAATCCTAATACATTATTAACAGCAAAGAAATCAATTTTTTTAATCCTACAAATTCCTACCAAAAAGCGTCCCACAATCTTATTCGAATTTTAAAAAAGGTCCTGAACGAGATTTGAAAATGGAACTATTTCAATTAAAGAACGAAACGTTCCATTTTCAAACTTTGTTTTAAATTGCAGTCCGTTTCTAGAAGGCGAGTTGCAAAGTCATTCGACAGTTTGCAATCGATTAGTGATGCGTGTAATAGATTGTGTTAATTAATTCTAATAATTACAGAATACCTGCATAAGGTTAAATAATTTCAAAGTGAGTCAAATGTGAAGTGAAAACTTTTATGTTAGTGCATAATAATCTAACCAAATGTGATCTTAAAGATTGACTTTTCTTCCGTGCAAAGACAAGACACATAATGAGCAAGTCACCTACCTACGTTTATAGGTTAGTAAAACATAAAATTGTGTACATAATAGTAGTATTGTGCCCATTTTTCTAGCGGCCGACAACTTTCAACAAAGTTATGTTTTATGTTCAAACTTATTTCATATTTCTTATTCAAAGTTCCGAGCAAAAACCGGCAAATGTTTAGTTTATTTGCGTTTTTATGATACACTGCTTCGCAGAACTGTCTTCATTAAGGTTTGAAGGAGTAAATGATGTAACTTTTTTATTATTTCAACAGTAGCGGTTGCCTAAATGATCCTTGGGTTTTCGACCAAACATATTTTGGCTGTAAAAGTATTAGAGTTTCTGCTTGATTGTAGACCCAAAAGATGAAAAATGAGATCTAATGAGATGGTTTTTACAATTGACCGCCCATCAGACATTTTTACTACATAACATCACTACTTACACAAGATTCATCCGCGTTTAGCTATAACTAATTAATACTAATCTCAGGAACTATAAACTACATAAATTCGAATTAAAATTAGCTCTAGAAGTTAATATAAAAGGTATCTAAACTGTTTAGCTTAATGCCACAAAGTACAAACAGGCAAAAATATATTTTTATAATGTACGTATTTTAGTCCATTAGCCTTAAAATATTAAGCTAGGTATTCTTACTTTTCCAGGCAGGTTACAAAGTCTTTTTCTAATAATAGATTACTGTTTATGATTAATACCTTCGTTAAAATAATAAAAGGCTTTCTATGGTACTGATCTCAAAGGAACCTTTGACATTCAACACAATGCCCGTTTTCAGCAGCCTGAAAAACGTGAAAGTAAACTACCTAAGGCTATTACTTTACTTTGTTACACACGTAGTATTAAAAACTGGTCCCCCTGACACACGGCGGGTTCATAAAATAGCTTTGAAACTTCAAAAAGGGTTAGCGCAGACGAATCGAAGTAGGTAGTACATTTTAATCAGCGCGTAGTCGAATGCTTCTTAGATATTTTTGTCGGAAGCGTCTGGGACAACTAGAAATCGTTTGGGACTTTTGGAACGCACCTGGGACAATTTAATGGTGCTTAGGACACTTATAAGGTTCCTAGGACAGCAGAAACACGCTTGAGATCCTTCAAAAACAAGCGACAGCATAGGCACCCTGACATTAATAAGCAAATATAAATGATACCTATTAAGTACATACAACCATATAAGATGTCACAGTGTTTAAATGCTTGATATGCCCACAGCCCATATCCTTAAAATTACTATTAATAAAATGTACACTGAAAGCTTGATGCTTCTACGTACAGCTACGGTTACTGCAGCGCTGACTTGTATAATATGATCTCGTTGTTGACAAATATTAGTTTAGAACTTGGAAGAGCCGTAGAAGTTTAAAGTATACGTATTATGTTTATAGACTTTTAAGTATTTTATCCGATGATAGTTGCAATCGACATCTATACGTAAGCTTCCTTCAAAGAGCGCCAAATAATTCACGTTTTGAGAGGACCTATACAGACGGCAAGCTGGATCCTAGCAATGAGGAGACTGGCCAGTGGAATATTCCCCTTACAAGTATTTCATTAATAATTTTATGCATAGTTTCAGCAGGCTAGAGTCTTTATAATAAGTGTTATTAATGATAGACAATCGCATGATAAACTTATTAACTCACACTGATTTCCCATCGTCTGCGTCAGGCCTAAGCTTAGTTAATGCCGACCAAAGTTTAATAGGGTCCTATTTGTCCTGGGCTGTGCTCGTCGCGTCATGGCTGCAGGCTTAAGAATATTACAAAGCCTTTTATATGTGCCCCAGAAATGGGGGCATGGATAATTTTGTTGGCAAGTCAAATAATTTGGGCGGTTAATTGATGTGACAGTTATTGTAAGTTACATGTGAGATGAACGCGAGGAAGCAGTAAAGTTGTGATGATAAGTTGTCTAAGTAAGGGTATTCTTGGTTTTTTGGAAGATTTCACTCAGAATAATGGTTATAGGATAGGGTGAAGCAATTCAATCAAATTAAGTTTTAACTTTCCCATGTCTCTTGTATTTTAAATTGATACCCTGATTTTCTCACAAATATTTTTACAACTGGGAAGTCTTTGGTCGCACCTCACCTAATGAAAAGTGATGATCAGGCTTCGTTGGGCATCGTCAACCTCAGAGGAACTGCGGCTTATTTAACCTCCAAATAATAATTACAAAAACACAAAATATGAATCAATATCGAAATTCATAAACAAAATATTAACATTTTGGAGTTTTGCAGATCTATTTTTTAATGACTTATATTTTATTGGTAACTATACGTTACACGCGAGTTTAAGTAACATAAGTAGAGCTTTTTGCTTTTTCCATTCATAGCGTGAAAATAAACTTAATCACTAAACATCTTTTACAACAGCTCAGTGACCGGTCTCTATAACCAAGTTAACTCTAAGAGCCGTCTCACTACTTCAGCCTTAATTTCCGAGCAGAGTCAGGCGCGAAGCGAGCATCTAATTTGGCTCTAAGTTTGTTCATTAAGTTAAACAAGATTTTGTTACACCCTTTGAGAGCCTTCCTTTTAAAAATGCTCTTAATAATTCATATTAAGAGCATTTTTAAAAGGAAATATTTAGCGGGTAAAATGTCCAGGAGCTATATTTCGCGTCGGATTTTTCAAGATTGCTAAATAAAAATTACAGTTCGGAAGTTGGTTAATCTTTTTGCTAATAAACGTAATTTGTTTGGCGGCTGTGATTGTGAAAGGGATTGGTTATTTTACTACTTTAAATGGAAATTTGGAGAGCAAGTCATCCTTAAGTTATTAATAACAGTCAATTTCTTTTGTAGATATTGATATAAATTGTACAGACCGGGGCTATAATTACTATAAGTACTACTTTTTGATGGTTCCACGGAAATAACTTCAGGTCTAACTCTAGCGATAACCGGTGCTTTTTGTATGGAATTTGACTTCTGTTAAAGTTAAAGTAAGATGGTGTAACCCAGCCTAATAGATTGACTCTGAAAAAATCATCTGTAGCCGTATTAAAAAAACCTTAAAGTACGCGGCTCATAATTTCCAAGACTAGGGTTTTTACAAACAAATTGGAGAGAGCACAAAAGATAATCATTAAAATATTCCACAATAACCAAGATATGGTTAAAATCACAAAGTGGAACCAGTGGCGGTCTGCAAACAAATTTCTGGAGCCTCACAAACTCCTTACAAAGTCGAACAACTATCGGACAAAACTTAAAAGGGGTTAAGGGTGAACTGGACTGTGTACGGAACACAATCATAATAACATTTTCCTATATTTGAAAAACTGTAAACTGGTACTATGTTTGAAAAACCTCGCTCTATTTTTACTTTGAAAGCTAACTTATGACTTCTGAGATACATTTTTTTTTAAATCGATTTTCGTAAGTTCGGAATCCAACCCATGACCTTTCGTTTGCCGGGTGACTGCTTTGAGTTACTTCGATCTTAAAATATGTTTATGAGTACGTAATAGGTAAACTGAAATGCTAACGAATATTGAGAATCATCTGCACATTTATATCATGTACAATTTTAATTAAAACTAAAATAGAGAAACACTTCTAAATTTTATTGTCAATAAACTGTGTATTATGACAGATAAAACTATAATAGTTAACCAAATATTTTTTTTAAAGCCACGAGTGCCAAAAATTACTATTTTAGGCACACATAGCCAGTTCCTCTGTGGTTGAGGATTCCGGGTGAAGCTCGCTTCCACCTTCGGCCTGATCGTCACTTACCATCAGGTGAGATACAAGCCAAGAGCTTCCTCGTTGTGGATAAAAAAAATTGTCCCATAAAAGCATATTGGCGTTACATCACCGCGGATCCCTAAAATATTGGCTTTGTCGCATAAACTCAGAAAGTATTGGATGCGGAAATATTTAATTACATCATTTGAGGCAACGGCATCAAGAATGAATGGCCCATTTCGCGTGGCCCTAGTTATAAATATGGAGAGCAAAGTTCTTCTTTAGTTATTATAGAGTTTGAAACCCTATTGCAAAGAACGTAATGGTTGTTCTCGAAAATATTTCAATAGGTTGTACATTAAAATTCTGTATTGATAACCAATTACTAGGTACTGGTTAGGTTATATTTTGAGACACGTTTTTTTTCCTTTCATTATCACTATCGCGATGTGTTTATGTGTCTATTAGAAGCATAAAGAAGCAAAACCTATCTACCTCATCATCACCATTTCAGCCTTAGGACGTCCACTCTGCTAAACATAGGACTCCTCCAATGATTCCCACAATGGCCGGTTGGTGGCGGACTGTATCTACCTATCACTTTTTAATATCTATGCTTGATGATAATTAAAAGTCAACTGTTTTATTCATTCATAAGCTCAATAAAACCATCATAGTGTTATTAAATCAGCCCGCATAAACTTTCCTAATACATATCTGCAATATGGCTGACTAAATCCAATACTTTAATCTCACAAAAGCCATTCAGCTATAAAATTTACGTACAGTGCTCCATAATTATTTCGCACACACATGTTGCCCGATATCAAGCGATTTTTCGCGATACTCCAAAGAGACCTCTATCCTATTTAGTGGCAATAGGGTTGATTTTTATTTAGTGAGTTGGTTAACCAAAAATTGGTCTCAGTGAATGGACAATGCATCGGCGCCGAGGATTGTTCGAATATTAAAAATCATTCGAGCATTATCGAATTGCTCTTTGCCATTAATTTGTGGCGGGTTGCCAGTGTGAGCGGTAATTTGTTAATCTTTGGCTAATTAATTTTAATATCTTTCGTACTTTAATACAGTTAAATAGCAACTGAAGTCGTATTTTTTTTCTTTTCAGGTCACCGAATCAGTGCAACATGTTTTCCGCACAATTTGGTAAGTCATCATCGAGTAAAAATATGTATTTTTATAGCCTATTATTGATTTTAGTCATATTTGTGTAGACGGTACCTACTTATAGACTTTACGCAAGCATTTAGGTGATAGGATGTGATGTAAATATTACAGCGTAGAACTCTCGTCGTTTTTTGCTTGGTAAACATACAACACTTAATAATTTACACATGTTTTAAAGTATTTAGTGCAAAGGAGAGGTGTATAAATATTTGACTCATTCATATTGGTTGTAATAGCAAAAAACTGGGTTAAACTAGCTCTACGTTACCTAGCGCATGACGCACTCAGCCCTTTTTATTTAAAATATTATTATCTATTTCTATTCATACGGACTGATTTCTTATGTATTATGGACATCGTAGAAATATCTTTCAAGCAAGGATTGATTCGATTCGGCTATATCGTACACATGAAATTAAGCAATGGGAATGCCCCAATGTTATACATAATAACATGCAAACAAAAACGCTTTCTGCCAATACCCGCTGTAACTGAGGCTCCAACCTTACCTGCTGTGAAGTTTCGTATAGAGTGGCTCCGCTCTGAATGATAATGGGTTTTAAAAGGACTGTCGGTTTGGATTTTGGAGCCGAGTGTACTCGTTGTGCGTTCGTTTTGCCTTTTCGGATTTGGGGTAACGTGGGTAAATATCTACGCAGGTGGCGGTCGTTCGTTCATTCGTTTCAACCAAATGACGTCCACTGCTGGGCAAAGGCCCCCCCCAAGGATTTCCATAACTACCGGTCTACGCTGCCCGTATGCAGGTTCTTCCCGCGACCTTCACCAGATCGTCGGTCCACCTAGCTAGTGGGACTAGGCCTGACTAAGCTACGTCTTCCGGCCCGTGGTCACCACTCGAGAACTTTTCTGCCCCATCGGCCATCATCTATACGAGCTATGTGGCAGTGACCTAGTAAATAATGTAGCGTCTTTTGTTTTTAGTAAATAGGTTTGCCGATCCGCCTATGATAAAAAAAGTAGTGTACATAGCGAACCTATAAGGAAAACTGTTCTATGAAAAGCCAAAAAATCGGCTCGGTTAGGCGTTCAGTTATTGATGTTCTAACAATTTCTCTTTAGGGCATTTGATAACGATTCCCATGGATTTTAATAACAAAAAGTATGCAGCTTCTTTAATTAAAATACTGACTGTGACTCATTCTTGGTGTAGGTGCGTTTATTTAGTTTAGAAGATCTATTTATGCATAATTTGAAATCATTTAAAGAAAGACACTTGTGTGTGATCATGTGCCTATCATAAATAGCATACTTACTGATAATAATATTAGGATATAATGAATATAAACAATACATACGGAACCAAACATAACTACCGCGACTCACTCTTGACCAGCTTTGATTATTAAAACACATCTGCCGTTGTTTGTTTGTACAAGTACTTAATTTTAAAAGCGGGTTTTGTGTGGCGCCTTTCCTGGGAGAATGTAGAATTCGCAGGGATTTTAGTAATTGATATAGCATAATATCAGAATACTAAGAACCAGGAGGATTATCTTGTACAACTCCTCTGGTAAAACAATTAAGTAACGTAGGATATTACGTGTTGTGTATATTACTTATGCCCGTTTTCACCAACAATCCCTAATTTTTAAGTGACCCCTATGGTAACACATAACAGGCATTTTGTTTTCATATGGGTCACTTAAAAATTAGGAATTGATGGTGAAAACGGGCATTACAGTCCTAAATTAAGGGCCTGGGCACAAACCACCGACTTTGAGTTGGCCAATAGTTGGCCGATTCTAATTTGTATGAAGAATCGGCCGATACCAAATCGGTGTGATGTGCGCACTTTCATAATTCTCCATACTGATTAACAGCCGGACCCAACTATCGGCCAACTAAAAGTCGGTGGTCTGCGCGTAGGCTTAATGGTATTTAAAAGCAATTGTCATCTGTACCTAAAAAGATAGAGATTTATTTTATAGCTATCTAACTGGGTCTTATACGTTTTATGCCAGCAGTTACCATTATCAACTAAACCACTATGATAATTATAAGAGTAAAATCTATATGTACAATTTGACTTTAATCAATATCAATAGCGTACGATCCAGTTTTCTTGTAAATATTCGCGTAATCATTGTTTTTTTCAATTACCAAATCAATATAAGTCATGTGAATATGTATCTATCTAAAAATGGCAAACGTTATGATCATCTATAGCAATTTCATAACCCTGGCATCCCTAACCAAGGTTACAAATAAGCAATATATACCGCCTATAAACAGCTTACGCTCCCAGCGAATCGCTATATCACCTTTAAACACGAAACGAGCTACACCGCGTAATGGCAGGGAAAAGTTTCCATGGAAAAAAGGGGAAAATTGGCAAGATATTCTGATTTCCTACACGTAACGTAATAGTTGAGAGGGGATAGTTTTTCCCTATTCATTGAAGGCTAACTGTGCGTTTTGAGGTTAAAATGGTTTTCTTATCGACTACATTTGCGAGCTTTCGATTCTCAAGATACTCGTAGGTAGTGTAAACTATTTTTGAAACTATGTTTATCCTTGAAAATAGACTAGACCTTCAAAATATAGGACTAGAAGATTTAATAAACCTTACATTAAGTACCTACAAAGCGTTTTATACTAGTGCCACTCAAAGACTGCGATTGTGTTAAGGCACTAATTTAATTAAGGAAGCGTTTAATTGTTAAAATTAATTCAAGTACCTATTCATCGTAAATAGATACAAGACATGGGTATAGTCGACACTACATTGAACTAAATATAATTTTTGCTTCAAAATCGGTCTTATAGGTACATCTACATATCTTGTCTCTGTCCTGTAATCTACGGACTACATAAATATACAATTTATAAATCATTTCAACCATTTTAAAACGTCTCACTCTACTTAAACTATATTTTAAGGCGCACTTAATTGAATTTAACTTAACAGTCAAGATTTACGTCTCTGCCAGACTCTATCGCGGTTCACATCGGCAGATGTGGGTCATAAATTCTTTAAAAACACACATTAATAAAGGATCGCACAAAAGGACAGCCCGCTGTTACGCGTCCTTTAAATAACCTACAGTTTTACAGCAGCTTTTAAAGGATACGATATAAATCGGTTCGGAGTCGTGGATTAAATTTATAAAATCGTACTGTACAACTGTTAGAAAAATTATAGGAGTCTACGACAGGAGACAGGCCTTCTGCTATATTTTTAAAAATACCTACATCATAGACAATGTTCATTTTTGTTCGTTTTCTAGTAACAAGTACAAATTATGCTTTGGTTAGGTTTGGAGCTATGTGCATACTGCATAGGTCAAAGCAAATAGGCAAAAATATTCGAATCCATTTAAATATGGCGTTAAAACAACAAAAGGTATAAAGCTTTTGTTAAATTTTCGCCTTTACAAGTTTGCAAATGATTGGATTTCGCATTGATTGGTACAGATTGCATGTGGGTCAACTTGATTATTGCGTCGTGCTGTGTAAACTGACTTTTTGTTATGAATTTATATTTGGTTGTGACGAGATTGGCTTTAATTTATTTTTTACATAAAATTCCACAGTACCTAGCAGATCACTCAGATTTTGAAAAAATCCGGTCTCAATACTCATAGGTACACGAAGAGTGTCGTATTATTGAAACTCTTTAAACCTTAGATTAAATAAGAACAGTCAAAAACACTTATTTTATGTAGTGTGTTTTGTCTAGCTAAGCTAGAATTCGTGAGGACTGCCTAAGCACTTAAAAATAGCCAACACTAGCCTATAATTGGGCTATTTTGTCGCCTCAAATTGAAATTAGTTTCAATCAATTTGTCATATTTTAATTATGTTAGTCGTCACTACTGCTAGTGGTACTGTACAACTAAATCCTAACTCCAAGAATGAAACAGGTGGTACAAAAGGGGTCTTTGTTAGCAAGTTATAGCGGTAAAAACCTGGACACGGCGCCATCTGCCGGTGACAATGGGAAGATTTATAGTCTGCTTCCCATGGAGAGCTGTAAGGAGCAAATGGGAAGCGGGGATGGATCAAATTCACTGATTCGTTCAAAAAATGGTTGAGGAGCCACTTAATTTGGAATTTTTCCAATCATAACCATCATCATCAGAGATACTTTGGTATCCAATGTAAGAGCATACTTACTTAAGGTCCTATGTCCCCTAGATGGGGCAGAGCGTCCACAACAGTCCTCTATTGCATTCGGTCTTGAACTTCGCGCTTGATCTCGCTCCAGGTCTTGCCAATTTCTTCGCCTCGTCTGCTACAGTGCGCCGCCAAGTTTGCTTGGGGCGACCACGTTTTGTTTTCTTTCGGGGTTCCAATCCAGAGCCTGCTTAGGGATGTGATAGGGATCCCTTAGGAGAGTGTGGCAAATCTAATGCAATGTAAGAGCATGACCCTCTCTAATATACCAAAGGGTAACACAGGATTTTGTCTACACTCGTCAAACTGGCCAGCTCGTTGAGGAAGGCCCTTTACCTTACCAACCTTTTAATCTTTCGAATCAAATAAAAATGTTTGGTGTGTTGTCGTTCTTCAAAGCTTTTAAAGTATGTCTTCTAGCTAGGCTCTACTCTTTTTTCTATCTCTACACCCAAGGTGCATAAAAATCGGTCTAGCGGCTTTTAATTTAAAACGGAGCAGTAGACAGATTACTTACGCATTTATAAAATTATTAGTACATAAATAAGGACGTTATACATAAATAGTTCATATTTAAGATGAAATCGCTGATCTTTCGTGCCTTGAGCTGAACTCATACAAACGTCTTGCAGATTAAAATCGCAGCCATACACCATTTTTTTCATTGTTTATGATCTGTGGAAGAGGGCGCTGATCTTCTGAGATACAGGTATTCTATACCTAGTTCGGAAATCAGAGTTCTTTTAAAGTCTCTGTATTATGTTACAATTAATAAAGAAATTTATTTATTTATTATACACCGATGAAGTCTTGTATTGTAGACATACGAGTCTCTTGCGGACTTAATAGCTAAAGTGGGGTCTTTTTAAAAGGATACAATTTTGATTAATAAATAAGTGAAATGAATTTGTTTAGGCGGTGAAATATTGGTGTGAAGACATCAAAATAAATAATGTAACTAATTATTGAAATACAATAAAACCATCCTCGTATTCATTTAGTACAGATTTAGCGCTGGTAGGAGTAGAATAAGAAGAAGAATATTCTTTCTAGACAGATAAAAATTACTGTCTATTTTTTCATCTCTAGCAATATATATTGTAGTATAGATAGCAATCTATAATGTAATAACATTCCCACAGTATAAAAGAAATATTTTATTTGATGTGTCTTCCGCGCGGGCTTATTAAATTTTATTTGACTTTGATCGATACAAGAATAATATTATTAGAAAACACATGAGTTAAAGAAGATAGTGTTTTAGTAAAATGATGTTTTAAAAAGGTGAGTCTCAGGTATTGGTGATTTTGGTGCAGCTAAAGTTCATAACATAAACGAACTAAAGTCGCTGACATAGCCCGACGGATTAGCAAGCTGAAGTGGCAGTGGGCAGGGCACATAGTACGCAGAACTGACGGCCGATAGGGCACCACGGTTCTGAAGAAGAAAACGCAACGTGTGACGTCCACCCACAAGATGAATCGACGACATCGTGAAATAGGAAGGCGCTAAACGCAGGCCACTTTGTTAGTACCGGGCAACACGGAAAGCATTGGGGGAGGCCTATGTTCAGCAGTGGACGTCCTATTCCTGAGATAATGATGATGGACATTGGACACACATCTTAATCAGAGTCGCGTCGAGAGAGCGTCGCGTCGTCGTTTACTTAATTAAACCAACGGATTAGTTCTGTTGGTCATTCAGTCTCCACCGCACGGCTAAACCGCGTGCGAAAGCTCCCATATTTTTAAAGTTCCCGTTTCAGTCACGTACCAAGCCCTTGCCCGAGGTGGGCGGTAACTCGCACGAGTTACTATAATTCCCGCCCGCCCCGGGACGAAAGCTTTAATGAACTATTGAAAATGTTTGTAAGCTCGCCCAGTTATAGAATGTAAGCTCGCTGCTTAGTACGTGAGAAATATTGTGTGAAATGAAAAGTTTTGTAGTTTTTTTACCTATTTACTACTGCTAGGTTAGGTAGAGTTGTGAGTTACTTCTGCCACTCTTTCTTTGCACTAGCTGATGTTGTCCCGACGTGGTGGTATAGAGCAAGTTATATTTGAGACGTGTATTACGGCTCTGAAAAGGGCCAACAACTAGGTACAGTCGGCGGCAAATAGTCGTGACAACCAAAGTGGTCAAAAAGTCGACAACACACGTGTTGCGAACTTTTTGGCTACTTTGGGTGTCACGGACTATTTGATGCTGACTGTACATGCTAATAAAATATTATATTTTCACATTCAAAATATCCAATATGAAGAGTAGTAATTAAATTTTTATTTAAAATCCTCCGTGGTTGAGGATTCCGGGTGAAGCTCGCATCCACCTTTAGGCCTGATCATCACTTACCTTCAGGTGAGTTAAAGGCCAAGAGCTTCCTCGTTATGGATAAAAAAAGAATTAGAGTGTAAAAAACTAAATAATATCCATGTAGAGTTTCCTATTTTATACATTGTGAGAGAAAAGGTTTCACCGACTACTGATATATTCCATTTTCACAAAAACTAGCTAGTTATTAATACCTTAAAGTTATAAATCATACTGTAATCATAACTTTACATACAATTTTTTGAATATTAACCCCCTTACTAATAAAAAGTTACACAGTTGTTGAACACTGTTTTGAAATGACATTTCCATACTAAAAGTCACTTTAAAATACTTTTCAACGAGCGTGTAAGTTTTATTACTAAGGGGATAAAAAAATAAATTTAAAAAAGCAATAAAAAACATCGCCCCCGGGTGGGCTCGAACCACCAACCTTTCGGTTAACAGCCGAACGCGCTAGCCGATTGCGCCACGGAGGCGTTGGGTGGGGAGGCGAAAATAACCGCCACTCTCTATTTGTGCTCCGGCGTTAGATGACGTCATAACCCTCCAGTGCCGGAGCGTGGTATTTTTTGTTTGATTTATTCCAGTATGCTAATTAATTTAATTAGTTAAACCGGCACGACACTGTTATCTAATATTCAAGGCAAAACATTACTAAAAATATTTTCAGCTTTTCGTATAAGTACCTACCTACAGATGACAACGTTAATATTTAGGTCACAAAATTATGTTGTAGTTATAATTTTTACTACAATACTTTGCTAAATGAAACAGAGTGGACTTATGACACTGACTTTTATAGCTTATACTAGCTGTGCCCGCGACTTCGTACGCATGAAAACCCGTTTTCGCAACGTTTTTCATTATTGCTCTGCTCCTATTGATCGTAGTGCGATGTTGTATAACCCATAGCCTTCCTCAATAAATGGGCTATCTAACACTGAAAGAATTTTTCAAATCGGACCAGTAGTTCCGGAGATTAGCGCGTTCAAGTAAACAAATAAACAAACTCTTCAGCTTTATAATATTAGTGATTCTTAATTTAATTTATTCTGAATGCTCGTCAAAATTCTCAGAAGTTGTCAACATTTATTACAAGATAACGAATGTGTACAATAAATATTTTAAATTGTTTTCTTTAGAATCGATTAGTTCGACGAATGACTCACGAACAACTAACTCACTTCGTTGATTTATCGGCAATTCCAGCCAATGTTTATTCGTCATTAAACTACAATAGAATTGCAGATTTGCGGTTTTGAGCAATATATCAAATTAAAATTTTATGATGTAGAAGTTATGGTTCAATTTTAAATGTAGGAATTATTATTGAATTAGGTATGTTCTATGTAGCACGAGTCATAATAGTATTCTGTGCAGAGACTAGACAAACTTAGTTTAAGGAAAATAAAATTCTAATAATAAAAGTCTATCAAAAATAACACAAAAAATTCTTAAACCTCTGGAGAGGTTAGAAATATCTTTTTTCTGAGGACAGTACCTAAATCAATTCAAAAATTCATTTCAAGTATAAAAGCAGAGTAAATACAAATGAGTAGGTCATCTTCATAGAAACGCCCAAGCGCGGTTTGTATATGAGTAGGTCATCTTCATAGAAACGCCCGAGCACGGTTTGTGAATTTTATCAGTGTGTGCGTGCGCGCCGCATACGTATTGGCGCGCGCTCACATAAAAACCGCGCTCGGTGCGTTTCTATGAAGATGACCTACTCATTTGTATTTACTCTGATAAAAGCGTCTATTCATATTGGTTGTGTTACGCATCCAGTGACGACGGGCGCTTGTCAATGAAAGCACGAAACCAGCCTCCAGCCTACATGCAAGCGATATGCAGCTAGCCTAAACACGCGTCCTTATTTTAGAATTGCCTAGGAATTTAGTTTTAGAATTTAGAGAAACAAATTATCTTGGGACAAATGGAAGGCAGACGCGCTCGGGGCAGGGCACCGACGAGATGGTCGGACGCGGTGAGGAGGACGGTGGGCGGGAGTTTGCATCGTGCGGTCCACACAGCTTATGACCGCAGTCTGTGGAGGAACACTATCTGTGGTCGCGATCCTCATCAGTGAGGGAACGAGGAAGAAGAAGGAATTTAGTACTCAATACATTTTTACTTCTGAATACATTGATATTGATGCGTTCATTCATTTATTCAAATCCCAATCTTAAACAGCAAAGCATTCGCTAATTAAAACCTTTTATCAGCGCAGCTAAAAAAATGCGGCGAACGTGGCCGTATTTATTTGTTCAAATACACAATAATATTTTATTTATGGACTATATCACCTTATTTTATTTTATTTTTATTTATTTAATAGGAAAACCAACATGTGTAAAAGAAGTAACTTTTCACCCGCTTTTATATCCAGAACTGTTATATTCTGTAAGATTGACCGAAAATATGAGAAAAAAAACATTCCCGAGGTTTCGCGATGATATTGAGATTAGAATAAGAATCAAGTTTGGTTATTGCAAGAAAGCTAAGGTTGGTGTGCGATAAGATCAATCTTAAATTTAAACTATCCCAGAATAAGGATGCAGATTTCGATGTATAGTTAGTCGGCTTTAATGGCCGAAACATGACGGCAGCAAAGACAATAGATATCCTACCATACCTACAAGTAGATAAGGTACACCTTAAGTCAAGTCATAAACGATTCATTTAAGTAAGCTCATCTAAAGCATTCTGGAAAATATTAAAAAGGAGAGATACAATAACCACGTTTCTGTCTAGGTCACTCCGAATACGTAACCGATAATGTCCTAAAATAAATGAAATAAACTAACTTTCACAAGAGTCACCCGAAAGGATATTAAAAATCAAATTCCAAGAAATCCCAAAGTAAGTTTCACTATCGGCCAGTCTTATCTATATCCAGAGGGTCGCTGGAAACTCTGGAAACTTTCCCAATAAGAGCCCCGAACAAGGAAATTCCGATCGGTGACATTGTACTAACGATTCTCCACGTTTTTCGTGGGAAAGTCTTTCGAATCAATGTTCTCGTTCGAAGTTTGAATATGATTTTTTGAATTTTGAAGATTTATGTTTTAATCTTCTCTTTTTGTGTTGCCAGGTTCATTGTAGTGTTGACAGGTGGTCCAATTTTAAATTTTCTGATGAAAAACTTTTTCACACTTTCGCTTTATATTTATCTTATAGAGTCCCATTCCGAGAGGACGCTAGTTCAAAGGTCATGTTTAATTTTTCATCCGTTCGTTTCAGCCAAATGACGTTCTCTCATACACAAAGGCCTCCCCCAAGGTTTTCTACAACAACCGGTCCTGCACTATCCGTATACTTCCCGCAACCTTCACCAGATCGTCGGTCCACCGGCCCCAACGGCCATCAGCTCTACGAGCTATGTGCCCTACCCACTGCCACTTGAGTTTATCAATTCTGCGGGCTATGTCTTTCACTTTGGTTTTCCTGCAGATCTCCTAATTTCTGATTTGATCACGCAGTTTAACTTTCGTGCATTATTAACGTAATTTGAATAAATGAAAACTGCGCTAACGCCTTATAATAATACAGAAAATGATTATGCAATGAACGCAATGCATACAGTTGAAAAGGGAATGAAATCCTATGAAAAACACTGTAAAAGATGTCCTCAGATTGTGCACTTTTTGTATGAAGGTTGTTTTATCACTATGGATGGAGAATCCAGTAGGCCCAGTCTTATACATTTAAATTCCAGTAACAACTTTTCGACGATTAAGAACCAAGACCATGCATCTACATGGCGATTTTTATAATGTTCTCTTTATGGTTAATTTATGCATGCATAAATAATGAATTATGAGAAAATACCAATTCAATACCAATTATGTTACATGACGTAATTAATATATGGAATACCAGCAGATCTACAGTTATTTTGAAACTAATAAAGCTCTTAAAATTCGCGTAAACACCTACACATACCACTAGTAAACGTTCATGTCATTTTTTAAAGATTTTTTTAAAAACTTTTTTTCGTTTCCCGTGAAGTTGACTTTTGTAGATAGATGGTCTTTATCATTATTGAATTATAGTGGCCCTACTGTACTACCCTCATTTACAACTGCATGCTGTTTTTAATCTGCGCGCTTCACAACTGCCTCGGCT
Organism: Ostrinia furnacalis; assembly: GCF_004193835.3. NCBI lineage: Eukaryota > Metazoa > Arthropoda > Insecta > Lepidoptera > Crambidae > Ostrinia > Ostrinia furnacalis. The sequence continues at coordinate 80,789 of NW_021130422.1, read as the reverse complement.
CGGGGCTGTTTAATCTGTTCGCTGACAAACAAACTGCCAGCGAAGTTATTTAACAAAAAATAACTCGGAAATCTATTTAAAATGTTTTGATGTGAATGTGACCAGTATTTCCTGAGATTAGCGCGTTTGCATGCAAACAAACAAACTCTTCACTTTTATAATATTAGTATAGGTAGGTTGTGGTAAGCCCGCTCTTAACACTTGTTAAGCATTTTGGGGTTAGTAGTCAGAAAAAATACCAAAATGTTTAATAATCCAACTTAACGTCGTATTTCATAGAACGCCATTCTTTTACCACACTAACGAACTCACGAAAAATATGGCCGCCAAAGAAAAGCCCCGAGCGTGTAGTCCTAAAATGAAAGGCACTAAATCATTTCGCAAATCACTACTCCGCGTAGGTGGATCTACAGCGATCAAAACTTGGATTGGTCCCAGCGCAGCCGATAATAAAACAGTTTGAGGAAGGCTAGTGATGTGCAGACGTCGATAGTTATCGACTCGATACATAAAAACGACAGCCAAGAAATTACAGCAGGGCTAATACAATTGATAGGCACCACAATATTCACCGAACAGTCTATCGTTGGACTGTTCGGTGAATACCAGCGACAGCTGACTGTAATTATTGTTGGTTACGATGACAATACTAGATAACGTGTTATTAGATCCTAGAAGGTGTGACTGTTTGGGCATTGAGCACAATACGTATAAAAAACTAAATATTATCCCCAAGTTCATTACCATTACATTTTTATAAGTCAATGTAAATAAGTGGTTTATAGAGAAAAAAATTTTACCATTACTATTTTGCGTAATAAAAAAATTGTCAAATTTGCCTTATTATAATCACGAATTTCTTTATTTTATCGACATTAAAACATTGGAATAGTTTGTAAGCACATCACTAGCCCAGGCGTCTGCTCCAATGACTTGTATGATTCACCTGCAGCCCTCGGCCCCAGATTCCATTGATTCCCTAACTGGAATTGCCTGGAACTTTTTCGTTTCCATTCCTTGGAATAGAATTGCCTCCTCCCATATTTTGTGCAAACTTAGACTGCGAGAAAAAATAAAATCTTCTGTTTTCAATTGGAAGTGTTTTGTGCTGTGCAGGAATGTGGTTTCAGTTTGTTACTATAGGTAACAATTTTTACGTTTTAGAGTCAAGTGAAAAACTTAATTTTGTGACTCAGTGACATTTGTTTTGCATTGAAAAGTAAATTTTAAAACAATATGAAAAATACAACAACGTTCTGTAAATTAGCTACATGGACATTAAATTACATAGAGCTGAAATAATATATTAGCACGTCACTACCTTGTTTAATAAANACGTACCAAGCCCTTGCCCGAGGTGGGCGGGAACTCGCACGAGTTACTATAATTCCCGCCCGCCCCGGGACGAAAGCTTTAATGAACTATTGAAAATGTTTGCAAGCTCGCCCAGTTATAGAATGTAAGCTCGCTGCTTAGTACGTGGGAAATATTGTGTGAAATGGGAAGTTTTGTAGTTTTTTTACCTATTTACTACTGCTAGTTAGGTAGAGTTGTAAATTTCTTCTGCCACTTTTTCTTTGCACTAGCTGATGTTGTCCCGACGTGGTGGTATAGAGCAAGTTATATTTGAGACGTGTATAATACGGCTCTGAAAAGAGCCAACAACTAGGTACAGTCGGCGTCAAATAGTCGTGACAACCAAAGTGGCCAAAAAGTTGACAACACGCGTGTTGCGAACTATTTGGTGCTGACTGAACATGTTAATAGATATTTTATTGTCACATTCAAATCAAAATATCCAATATGAAGAGTAGTAATTTAAAATTAGAGTGTAAAAAACGAAAAAATATCATGTAGAGTTTCATATTTTACACATTGTGAGAGAAAAGGTTTTACCAACTACCGAATTATTCCATTTTCACAAAAACTAGCTAGTTATTAATACTTAAAAGTTATAAAGCATTACTGTAATCATACCTTTACATACTATTTTTTGAATATTAACCCCCTCACTAATAAAAAGTTACACAGTTGTTGAACACTGTTTTGAAATGACATTTCCATACTAAAAGTCACTTTAAAATACTTTTCAACGAGTGTGTAAGTTTTATTAGTAAGGGGATAATTTTTTTTTTTAAAAAAGCAACAAAAAACGTCGCCCCCGGGTGGGCTCGAACCACCAACCTTTCGGTTAACAGCCGAACGCGCTAGCCGATTGCGCCACGGAGGCGTTGGGTGGGGAGGCGAAAATAACCGCCACTCTCTATTTGTGCTCCGGCGTTAGATGACGTCATAACCCTCCAGTGCCGGAGCGTGGTACTTTTTGTTTGATCTATTACAATGTGCTAATTAATTTAATTAGTTCAACCGGCATGCACGACACTGTTAGCTGATATTCAAAGCAAAACTTTTCTGAATTATTTTGGGCTTTTCGTACAGTTAAAACGTTAATAATTTAGGTCAAAAAATTGTGTTGTAAGTTATACCTTTGTACCTACCTTAAAAATAATAATATACTTTGCTAAATGAAACAAAGTGGACTTATATGACATTGCTCTCTAGCACTGACTTTTTATAACTTATTTAATTTATTCCGAATGCTCGTCAAAATTCTCAGAAGCTGTCAACATTAATTTATTACAAGATAACGAATGTGTGCAATAAATATTTTTAATTGTTTTCTTTAGAATCGATTAGTTAGACGTATGACTCACGAACAACTAACTCACTTCGTTGATTTATTGGCAATTCCAGCCGATGTTTATTCGTCATTAAACTAAGCTATAGAATTGCAGATTTGCGGTTTTGAGCAATATATCAAATTAGGATTTTATGATGTAGAAGTTATGGTTCAATTTTAAATGTAGGAATTATTATTGAATTAGGTATGTTCTATGTAGCATGACTCATAGTAGTATTCTGTGCAGAGCAGAGGCTAGACAAATTTAATTTGTGGAAAATAAAATACTATTAAATTAAATGTCTATCAATATCAAAAATAGAACAAAAAATTCTTGAACCTCTAGGTTTTTTTTTCTGGTAGTTTATTACCAGATAATTAGAGATAAATGTAGATGTTGACTTTCTTAAATAGTTTTCTTTTTTTGAGAGAGAGTGGAATAGTTTTTCGCTATTTTGTACGAGCAAACTGTAAAAGTACGTGAGTCAATAATATTTACAAAAATGATGATGATGATGATAGTTATATACAATGTTTTTTTTTTATACATTTTTGTTTTTATATTTTTTTTGTTTTTAATGTTATATATGGTTATTTTTTTGTTTTTTAATTTTATGTATATTTTTTTATATTTTTTTTCCGTTAATTTTTATTTTTCCCCTTTTTCCCTTCAATATTAACTTATTATTAACTAAGTACCATTATATTCCTTCAGACTATTTACAATGTATTTACAATATTCCACGAAAGACGCCCTACAAGCGACATGCAAATAGCGTCCATAATCTAGCATTGCCTACGAATTCACTGCTGACTGACTACTAAATATATCACTTTTAATCATCCGATAGTAGAAGAGTCCATTTATTCATATTGGTTGTGTTACGAAGTTAGTGACGTGCGCCTGTCGATGAAGCCCCCGGCCTACAAGGGACATGCAGCTAGCGTCCTTATTCTAGCATTACCTACGAATTCACTGCTGACCGCCTTTGTGGTCTTGTGTTTAGACCACCTGCTTCAGACGCAGAGGTCCCGGGTTCGATTCCCAGTGGGGGCAGAATTTTCTGTTCGGTTTGGTTGGTGGTAGGTAGGGCTTGTTCCAAGTCCGCCTGGCTAGCTACCACCATCTTACCTAAGTATGTCGCCATAACAACAATATTAACAGCATTGTTGTGTTCCGGCAGTTAGAGGTAAGATAGCCAGTTCCTCTGTGGTTGAGGATTCCGGGTGAAGCTCGCTTCCACCTTCGGCCTGATCATCACTTACCATGAGGTGAGATACAGGCCAAGGGCTTCCTCGTTGTGGATAAAAAAAAAGACTACTAAATATTTTGAACACTTTTAATCATCCGATAGTAGAAGAGTAAATTTATACATATTGGTTGTGTTACGGTCAGTGACGTGCGCCTGTCAATGAAGCATCCCCCGGCCTACAAGCGACCGACATGCAGCAGCCCAAACAAGCGTCCTTATTCTAGCACTGCCTACGAATTTACTACTGAATACCTTGATCTCGATGCGTTCATTTATTCATTCAAATCGATTATGTTAAGGAATACCTAAATAACAAGTGTAGGTATAAATCGTAATCTTTGCTGATTTCTGTCCTATTTTTTGTGTGATTATTTGTCTGTATATGAAAATTGTTTGTTTCCCTAATATAAATAAATAAATAAATAAATAAATCTTAAACAGCAAAGCATTTAATTTAATTCTTTTATCAGCGCAACTAAAAAAATATTGTAAGTGTGGCCCTTATGCCCGTAGGTATTTATTTGCTCATTATAAAATAATTGGACTATACACATTGAGATTAGAATAAGAATCATTAAGTTTGGTTTCTATTAAATTAAGGCTTGTGTGCGAAAGTGTACTTATAAGATCAATCTTCGATTGGTTTTTATCTAAACTATCCCTGAATAAGGATGCAGATATCGATGCCTAGTCGGCTTTAATGGCCGAAACATGACGACAGCAAAGACAATAGATACCATAGGTACCTACTTCATTTTATTTATTTATTTTATTTTTCTTTATTAGGAAAACATACAGCTCATCATCATCATCATCTCAGCCATAGGACGTCCACTGCTGAACATAGGCCTCCCCCAATGAATAAGAATAAGAATACTTTATTCAGCATAGAAAAATAAAATAAAAATACAGTACATATAACATTAAACTACAAGCTATGCTGAAGAGGCGTCCGCTCAGCTATATTCGCGACATTACAAGCGCCATGTCGAGAAGCTGGTTTTCAGCGGGAACCAACACGATGAAGATTGCGGATTGCGCGCCCCCTTGACCGGGACCATATTGAGGCTACCAGTCAAGAAGGCGCGCAATGCTTTCCATGTTGCCCGGTTGGTAGCGGCCTGCGTCCATACCTACTTGTACACCTCAAAACATGTCAATATACGATTAAACGATTCATTTAAATGTAAGCTCATCTATTTTTGGCATTCTGGAAAAACATTAAAAAGGAGAGATACAATAACCACGTTTCTGTCTAGGTCACTCCAAATATGTAACTGATAATGTCTTAAAATAAATGAAATAAGCTAACTTTCACAAGAGTCACACCCGAAAGGATATTAAAAATCAAATTCCAAGAAATCCCAAAGTAAGTTTCACTATCGGCCAGTCTTATCTATATCCAGAGGGTCGCTGGAAACTCTGGAAACTTTCCCAATAAGAGCCCCGAACAAGGAAATTCCGATCGGTGACATTGTACTAACGATTCTCCACGTTTTTCGTGGGAAAGTCTTTGGAATCAATGTTCTCGTTCGAAGTTCGAATATGATTTTTTGAATTTTGAAGATTTATGTTTTAATCTTCTCTTTTTGTGTTGCCAGGTTCACTATGGTGTTGCCAGGTTGTTCAGTTTTAAATTTTCGGATGAAAAACTTTCACGTTTTTATATTATTATTATTATCTTACAGAATCCGATTCCGAAAGGAGGATAGTTCAATCTCGATAAAAGTTTTGTAAAGTCGCATGCAGCAATGACTGCCTTAATTTACAACATTTTTTATTAGGTTTAAAAGGTTATGTTTGTTTCGTTCATTTGTTTCATGCAAATGACGTCCACTGCTGGACAAAGGCTTCCCCCAAGGTAATCCGCGACCTTCACCAGATCATCTGTCTATCTAGTGGGAAGCCACACTACATCTCCCGGCCCGTGGTCGGCACTCGAGAACTTTTCTGCCCCAATGGTCATCAGCTCTACGAACTATGTGCCCCGTCCACTATTTACGTAATTTAAATAAATGACAACTGCGCTAACGCCTTATAATAATACAGAAAATGATTATGCAATGAACGCAATGCATACAGTTGAAAAGGGAATGAAATCCTATGAAAAACACTGTAAAAGATGTCCTCAGATTGTGCACTTTTTGTATGAAGGTTGTTTTATCACTATGGATGGAGATTCCAGTAGGTTCAATCTAAAATTCCGTTAACACAATGAATGTTTGTAACACTGAAAACAGACAAAACTAATTTCATCGACCAAGTTTTAATAATCTTTGTTTGTACGCAGAGCCACTGTACACTTATAAAATTAGGCAGAGCTTAACCTGAAAAAAATAATTAATAATGTTGTTTGACTTTCACATAGTTCATAGGTCATCAGTCGGCAACCTTTTGGCAGGCAAAGGCCACAAGTTGGCAACTAAAGGCGGGCTGCACTTGTGATATTAAGAGGCGCGCTTACTTAATTTGATATTTACAATAGGTCATTATCAATTATTGTGCTTTAAACAGAAACGCTATGTATAATTTCTGAATTATAGTGGCCCTACTGTACTACCCTGATTTACAACTGCATGCTGTTTTTAATCTGCGCGCTTCACAACTGCCTCGGCTCGGGGCTGTTTAATCTGTTCGCTGACAAACAAACTGCGAAGTCATTTAACAAAAAATAACTCGGAAATCTATTTAAAATGTTTTAGAATATTAGGGTACTGACTCTTTGTGCTAGATGGCTAAGTTTGTAATGAGTTGTTTATTCTTTGCCGAGCAAAAAATCTGACAGAAAACGTGTGTAGTCCGCATGCATAGAATGCGGACTACACACGTTTTCTGTCAGATTTAGGAAATGTCAGACCTAGGAAAAATACCTAAAATGTTCAGGCAACGCATGAAAAAATATCAATTTTATATTTTGCCTGAAGGTAGAGATCTAGATCTCTACTTGCACGAGTTTTTAACTAAAATACTTTATGGGCTAGTTATTACTTATTACTTTAAGTCCATTCTTAACATTGGGGCTGACAGTATGATTGTTAGGGTTCCGTACCTCAAAAGGAAAAAACGGAACCCTTATAGGATCACTTTGTTGTCCGTCCGTCCGTCTGTCAAGACCCTTTATCTCAAGAACGCGTGAACGTATCAAGCTGAAATTCACATGAAATACTCAGGTCTATTGTCCCTTTAAGCTGTGAAAATATCAAACTTCTAAGCCAAGCCAATCAAAAGATACAGCCGATTATGTCGATATTTTCAACAAATTTTCGACACTCGCAAAGGAATCAAAACCTACAGGATACTTCCCGTAAACTCAGAATCTTGAAATTTGGCATAAAGCATTGTCATATAATGCAAATATAGGAAAAATTGCGAAAATTACATTTTTTTAGTTATATAATATAATAAAAATATTTTAATAAAATGAAACTTACTACCTTATTTCTCACGAACGAATAAAGGTATCAAATTGAAATTTATACCAAATACCTAGATCTATTGTCCCTTTAAGAAGTAGGTCAAAGTTAGGTCACGTCAGGTGGTGCAACTTAGCCAAAGAAAAAATTCATTTTGATCGCTAATGTCAGTTTGTAGCGAGTGACACAACCTCCCCGTCTGAAGGCCAGCGGCCGACTGCCGCCCGCACCCCGCGAAGGCCCCCTCAACAGCAAAACGTTCGGAATTTATAAAAAGTAAAATTTATGAATGAAAGTAATGTTCGATTGAAAAACGCAACGTGTCATTTAAAGATTAAAGTATTCCCAATCTATTCGTGCAAAAATCTTTTAAATTAACATAGCCGTTTGGGAGGAGTAGGGATTTTAAGTAAAAAATCGATGTCCCGTATTTATTTTTTTAATCCAAAACAAAGAGACGTAGCGAAAATTCAAACGTCACAAATGTAGTCCTTGAACTGTTGTATAACATATATTTTTTTCAACTATTTCTGTCCAGCAGTAAAAGAGGAGTAGGCTTTACAAAATGCCCATTTGGCGCGGATTGAGGACACTAATCGCCTTAAAGTGGCCAGTCATCGCCAAATGATTATTCCGCCTCCTTCGATGTCAGTTTTCGACGATATTGGACGTTAAAAAACAGGACGCCATATTGGGGCATGATTATCCTCTGTTGACTTATCAAAAGCGCGGGTACAGATGGTTTGAGAGATGAGATAGAAGTTATTGTAATTTTGAATACCGACATCAGATTAAGCTGCTAGCTTACGTTATTCGAGTCCCGTTAGGCACAAGGTCTCTTATGTTGTTTAAAAATAGTAGATCTCTAAATATACAATCTAAAAAGTTTTAGTATTGTTGCTAAAAGTACAGTTTCAGTGTACAATACAATACAACTTATTTAAAAAATGTCTTACAAAAGAACCCTACAAAGACATCATTATACGCAAACAAGATAGTGTATCATTAATCAGCAGTCAACTGTTATTCATTAAAAAAACAAACGCCCCAGAAAAAGCTAGGGCTGCCCCAGAAAGTTGATTAAATGTTTCTGCGTCATCATTACCTTTCATTCGGTCCCGGGCTGTGGTAACCCTAATCATTTGATATACTTTTACTGGATGAGAGATGAGACAGGCTAGTTTACAAACTAGACACAACTATGGACCATTATCCAATGATTCTGTTTTTTTACAAACGTTTAAAAATCTGGATTAAAGCTCGCCGGTGTCGGCACTGACACTGAGAGCACTGTATCGTCACTGACACTGACAAGTGGGGATGCGTTCATAGAAACTGTATGAAAGAATATTTCGCACTGTGCCGGTACTGTGTCTGAACTGTGACTTCACTGATATGTGTGAATCGGCCTTTAAATTACATTCCATTACAGCTTTTCAGATCAATTTCAAAAAGTTTATTTTGCCATGAATCTTAGCAAACAACGCGTTGTAGAGCTAATAAGACGACAACTCTCTCTAAGGCTGGATTACACCATCTTACTTTAACTTCAAAATCTGTCAAACTCCATAGAAAAACACCGGTTATCGTCAAAGTTTGGTGGTGCAACTCATCCTAAATGTTTCTTCACTTAGGGGACTTAGAAGGCGGTTGTATGACCGTTCGCTTCTTCCTCCCCTTGGTGGTGACGCGGGGGCGCCTCCTGCTGCATTGCACAGGCTACCACCGCCGTCGGACGGGATTGGCCTCGTGTTCCGGCTAATCCTGTCGTGTCGTGTTGGGTCCCGCCGTGTAGGGCGGGACGTCCGCGGAAGGCACCTTGGTCGTTTCTAGTACCCAAGACGCCGACCACTATGCGGCAGAGGGAACACCCCAGGTTTTTAGTGGGTTCTAGCCCCACATAAACTACTGCCATTTTCAAAAAATGTTTCTTCACTTCCAGCGCTCAATAATCCATGTATTTTCACTAGTAAGTTGTCGGGGCCATCTTATCTCGAAACATCTCCCGATAGCTCCATACTCCTACCGGACCCTTTAATTGACTGCATGAGTAGCAGAATTCTTTTAATTCCTTCGTTTTGAGTAGCAGCATAATGTAGCCTAACTACCGGGGGAATGAATTTTACGGTTAGTTACTACAAAACGAAGGGTACATGGTTTGAACTGATTTACGAGACATACCCACAAGTAGCTAAATACGTATGGTTAAGTATCTTTTTTTGAAAAAAAAAAAAAACAAAGGAATACATAGAATTTAAAAAAAAAAACTTCTTATATTGCGTATTTAGCTACTTGTAGGTAAGTATGTCTTGTGTCTAATTAAAAAATCTGCCCTCACTGGGAATTAACCCGGGACCTCTGGTTCTGAAGCAGGCGATCATACATACCACTAGACCACAGATGAAGTCATGGCCCGGTAAAACCACCAACCCAAGATAGCCTATTACTCAAATTAGAATGAAAGAACACACATACACACTACATCAATCATATTATTTACCTCTACGATATCAAAGCCTCCGAATATTCCTTCTAATGTCTAACTTAATTGTAATCTACTCACCTTAGGGTACACATTGAATAATGCAATAGAATATGCTGATGTGACCGGTTGGCCCTGCAAATCATATTTACATTTTAATTAATTATCCAAGTGCCAATTAGCAAGTTCTCGAGAGGTAATTACCGACCATTTATCGATGACTCGATTCAACCGAAACGATTATGAATGATTTATATTCGCGAATAAGTGTGAACTCTTACGTAATGGGCAGATGGGTTAAGAAATGGAGTAATAGGTTTCTTTTAATTAGGTACCTATGTGGGCAGGGCACAAAGTACGCAGAACTGACGGCCGATAGGGCAGCAAGGTTCTGGAATGAAGGCCGCGTACCGGAAAACGCAGCGTGGGACGTCCACTTACAAGGTGGACCGACGACATTGTAAAGGTAGCAGGGAAGCGCTGGACGCAAGCCGCTACCAATCGATCAACTTGGAAAGCATTGGGGGAGGCCTATGTTCAGCAGTGGACGTCCTATGGCTGAAATGATGATGATGTTGAATTAGGTACCTATGTTTGAAAGGTGTGTTAATTATGCTTTGGGCATATAGAAAGGTGACCCTGCAAGAGTGCACCAAGTTAACCACCAACTGAGAAAGATGGCGAGACATCGTTACACGTTAGACACGTTTGTTGAAATACGCTATTAAAAGGGCTGCTGCATTATAAAACACAAAAACTCGATTCAAACTCAAGCAATCGTTCATATTTTAAAAGTAGTTCGTTCGTTGCAGCCGAAAGACGACCACTGCTGGACAAAGACCGGTCCTGCGTCGCTCGCATCCAGGCACCTCTCGCGACCTTCACCAGATCGTCGGTCCACCTAGTGGGAGGCTTGCCCACGCTACGTCTTCCGGCTCGTGATCGTAAAAAATTGTTAAAAGTCATCATAAAAGTGGTAATAGATCTCAATTGGAAATTAAATGTAGAGTCTGATATAAATAATTTCGTTTACATATATCAGTTTATAGTAAAAGTTTAGTAATGGATATAAATAATAAATAAANATAAAGTGTTATAAGTATAATCTACGTACCTTACATAAAACAAAGTTCTATTGTCAGTTACGAAATGAGGTACTTGAGTAAAATTATTTTAGACAAAAGAGATTCTCAGGCTATAATTACATTATACGTGCCTTTTATAAGTCCATTCATATCATTTTCCACCCCACACACCCATGGGTTATGACAGAAACAACTCTGACAGTAAAAACACCCCATCCCCGCGATGACGAGCGACTGTCATAATAAAATTACATAATCCCATTAATGACACAGCGTCTGGCAAATTTTAATACGACACGTAATAGAAGTGAAATCGGTAGGTTTATGCAAAAAAAATCAATTTTTAAAAGCGGTAACCATTGTAACCCTTAATTTTTTAATTATTTTTTTATTTGGTCTAGGCTGAATGAGATGTTATCTTTGCCTGCGTCGAAGGTATTCTTTAAAAAAATAAAAATTAGGCAAAAGATATTATTGTGTATTAACGTATCTTTTTAATCAAAACAATTTGTACAAAATGGTCAATCTAGTTCCTTGTAACTGTGTAATAACTATCTCTATACATTTTATCTAAATTGGTTCAGTAGTTTAGGCGTAAAAAGGTTGTAACACACTGAGTTACTTTCGCATTTATAAATATTAGAACGAAATATGATCCTACTCTTTTAAACTTCTACAACATAACCCCAACAAAATAAATGTAACGCGGGACGTGACGCCTTAATACGTCACGTGATAATTTAATCAAATGACATTATCACTTATTAAGGATAATGAATTGTGAGAGCAGTGAAAACATTAGATTTTAACTTTTAATACATAAAGATTTTTTAAATAAAATGCAAACCTATCTAAAATTCTAATTGCTATTTGAAAATCAAATAAGTACCTACCTACCTACTCTGTATTCGCATCTCAGTCAGGTAAAAAGGCAGTTCCAAATCCAAAAATCCCGCCTTTGATCAGAAAAGCGGTCCATTTGAATTTCGAATCACAATATGAATGAGGTCACAACAATGAGTATCCATATCCGAGCGGTCGATTAAGGTCATTCTCCAAGCGTCCGATAAAATAAATACTGGCCACTAGCCACAAAAAAAGAAATATATCACTGGCTGGTTGAAGGCAATTCTGCTATGACAGGTGACGCGGCGATCAAAGCGTTTAAAGTGGCCAGTCATCGCCAAATGATTATTCGGCCTCCTTCGATGCCAGTTTTCGACGATATTGGACGTTAAAAAACAGGACGCCATATTGGGGCATGATTATCCTTTGTTGACTTATCAAAAGCGCGGGTACAGATGGTTTGAGAGATGAGATTGAAGTTATTGTAATTTTGAATACCGACATCAGATTAAGCTGCTAACTTACGTTATTCGAGTCCCGTTAGGCACAAGGTCCCTGGCGCTTATGTTGTTTAAAAATAGTAGATCTCAAAATATACAATTTAAAAAGTTTTAGTATTGTTGCTAAAAGTACAGTTTCAGTGTACAATACAACTTATTTAAAAAATATCTTACAAAAGAACCCTACAAAGACATCATTATACGCAAACAAGATAGTGTATCATTAATCAGCAGTCAACTGTTATTCATTAAAAAAACAAACGCCCCAGAAAAAGCTAGGGCTGCCCCAGAAAGTTGATTAAATGTTTCTGCGTCATCATTACCTTTCATTCTGTCCCGGGCTGTGGTAACCCTAATCATGGGATATACTTTAACTGGATGAGACATGAGCATGAGACAGACTAGTTTACAAACTAGACACAACTATGGACCATTATCCAATGATTCCGTTTTTTTACAAACGTTTAAAAATCTGGATTAAAGCTCGCCGGTGTCGGCACTGACACTGAGAGCATTGTGTCGTCACTGACACTGACAAGTGGGGATGCGTTCATAGAAACTGTATGAAAGAATATTTCGCACTGTGCCGGTACTGTGTCTGAACTGTGACTTCGCTGATATGTGTGAATCGGCCTTTAAATTACATTCCATTACAACTTTTCAGATCAATTTCAAACAGTTTATTTTGCCATGAATCTTAGCAAGCAACGCGTTGTAGAGCTAACAAGACGACAACTCTCTCTAAGGCTGGGTTGCACCATCTTACTTTAACTTCAAAGACGTCAAAAATCTATCAAACTCCATAGAAAAACACCGGTTATCGTCAAAGTTTGGTGGTGCAACTCATCCTAAATGTTTCTTCACTTAGGGGACTTAGAAGGCGGTTGTATGACCGTTCGCTTCTTCCTCCCCTTGGTGGTGACGCGGGGGCGCCTCCTGCTGCATTGCACAGGCTACCACCGCCGTCGGACGGGATTGGCCTCGTGTTCCGGCTAATCCTGTCGTGTCGTGTTGGGTCCCGCCGTGTAGGGCGGGACGTCCGCGGAAGGCACCTTGGTCGTTTCTAGTACCCAAGACGCCGACCACTATGCGGCAGAGGGAACACCCCAGGTTTTTAGTGGGTTCGAGCCCCACAAAACCTACCGCCATTTTCCTGGGATAAAAAAAATTTTTCTTCACATCCAGCGCTCAATAATCCATGTATTTTCACTAGTAAGTTGTCGGGGCCATCTTATCTCGACACATCTTCCGATAGTCCCATACTCCTACCGGGACCCTTTAATTGACTGCATGAGTAGCAGAATTCTCTCATTCGTTCGTTTTGAGTAGCAGCATAATGTAGCCTAACTACCGGGGGAATGAATTTTACGGTTAGTTACTACAAAACGAAGGGTACATGGTTTGAACATTCGAATATCATTATTTTGAAACTGTCAAAATCGATAGTATTTTGAAAAAAACTTGTACTTAAATTATATTTAGGAGTCATTTTGTTTTAGGGGGTCATACGATATTATTGAATCAATTCGACAGTAGATTAAAGTGACGGTGTTGACGACGCGCACTTTATAACGTTAATTTTAAAATAACTTGTATTTCGATATGCATATCGTTATTTCGTTATTTTGTATCGGTATGGTTTGAATATTTTTATTGTACCAAAGTTATCCGCGAGCGACGTTGCTCCGTGCGCGTTAAAATTTAAAAATCAGTCTGCTACCATCCGAGCGCGACATCGCACGCGACTACTCTAATTTTTTATCCGTGTCCGTGTAACTTTTCGAATCGCAATAAATTACGTTGTTCCATCTTCGGGCATTTTCCTTCGAACTACTACACCACATCTTACAGACGGATTTATAATAATATTTAGACCTAAATAAATACAGTGTTTGTATTTCGTCACCCTTTTCATTGCTCCTATACTAGCAGAATTATTCGAACTCGTAAACACAGATAACGTTGTAGTCCGTTAAAACCATCAATCTAAGGCTGAGTTGCACCACCTTATTTGGATTCCGTGGAGGGTAGTTGAACGGGAAGCATGGTCGATCTGTTTTAATGGTTTCAATTTATTATTTAATGGACTTTAGTGTACAAATTTGGTGTTATTTTGTGTTCTAAAGTGCAGTGAAGTGGTAAATTATAAAAAACATTGACATACTTCGAGTTTGAGCGCGCATCGAGTGTCGAGTGGGTTGTCGTATGAACAACCCGCTTTGGACCCGGTGGCGTCTTGAAACCTGCTTACGGGCATACTTAACTCCACGGAATCCATGAAAAATCAATAGAACTGAAACACCCACGTTCTATTGATAACTATGTCAATTTTCACTCGACATTGGCAGAAATAAACCTCCCAGAGAGGTTTGGTTGCCATAAAAAAAATAAAAAAAAAAAATAAAAAAAAAAAAACCACCTTATTTTAACCCCAACAATAACTATTTTTTGTATGGAGTTTGACAGATTTTTGACGATTGTTAAAGTCCAAGTAAGATTTTGCAACCCAGCCTAAGAGTCTATCAAATTAGAATGAAAGAATAAAGTAACAGTAAGAAGATCCGCAAAACCTCTACGATATCAAATTTCCTCTTATGTCTAACTTAATTGTAATCTACTCACCTTAGGGTACACATTGAATAATGCAATAGAATATGCTGATGTGACCGGTTGGCCCTGAAAATCATATTTACATTTTAATTAATTATCCAAGTGCCAATTAGCAAGTTCTCGAGAGGTAATTGCCGACCATTTATCGATGACTCGATTCAACCAAAACGATTATGAATGATTTATTATTCGCGAATAAGTGTGAACTCTTACGTAATGGGCAGATGGGTTAAGAAATGGCGTAATAGGTTTCTTTTAATTATCTATATTTAAAAGGTGTGTTCTTTATGCTTTGGGCATATAGAAAGATGAGTGCACCGAGTTAACCACCAACTGAGAAAGATGGCGAGACATTGTTACACGTTAGGCACGTTTGTTGAAATACGCTATTAAAAGGGCTGTTGCATTATAAAACACAAAAACTCGATCCAAACTCAAGTAATCGCTCATAATATAAAAGTGATAATAGATCTATCTCAATTTGCAATAAAATGTGGAGCCTGATATACTTAAATACTAACGTTTCAAAGGTAGGTTTATAGTAAAAGTGTAATGATGGACATAATTATGGAGTGCTAGCGGCCGCCCGCGACTTCGTAGTACGCGTGGATCCCGTTTTACCCCCTTAGGGGTGGAGTTTCGTAAAATCCTTTCTTAGCGGATGCCTACGTCATAAAATCTACCTGCATGCCAAATTTCAGCCCGATCTGTCTAGTGGTTTGGGCTGTGCGTTGATAGATCACTATGTCATTCAGTCAGAGCCTTTGAGTTATATTAACATGTAATATGCATGATCGATTGAGAACTTTGAATGTCCAACTTGACTTTGTTTGCCCTTGTGTACAAATACTTATTGCCTATTTGGTTTATAAAACAACTAGCGACCCGCCCTGGCTTTGCACGGGTGTAAAGTATTATATAAATCTTCCTCTTGAATCACTTTGTCTATTAAAAAACCGTATCAAAATCCGTTGCGTAGTTTTAAAGATCTAATAGGGACAGACAGCGGCAGGCGACTTTGTTTTATACTTATCTACTATGTAGGGATATTTAAATCTTGAACCATCAACTCCCGCTTGCAAATTCCCGTCCCCAGAGAGAATATTAAATTAATCTTAAACTATTAATCTTCGTAGTTTCCATCCTTGAATACGTCATTAATAATGTTAATAAAATTCAATCGTCACACCGACAAGATGGGCGCGAAAGAAAAATGATTATTATGATAAATCATTTTGGATCATGCGTCAAGATTATATTTATGTAAATAGCCTAGTGTTTATGTAGTCCACTAATGTGAAACATAGTTTTAATGCAAAAATGAAATATTTTTTTAAAACAAAATTTAATTTAGATCTATCACAGGCTAAAGATGATGAAATTGAATAGAGTTTTGGGTGTTGTTTTGTAATAGGGGTCATCATGTGAACTACGACGGACATTATACTTACCTACTCATAACTGACCAGTAGGTGAGTGGATCTATTTTACGTTTGCTTATAAAAGTCAAAGTAAAACTAAAAAGTGAAAATGTTGTTCAAAACTGGTTTTCTCTTATAGTAGAGCTCTACCTGTTTTAGAAATTGGCAAAAAATGTCTAAATGGCAATTTTTCTTACAGTATATTAAAAACAATGTTCGCAACTTGTTGAATAACCTATACAATGGAGCCAAATAAAACACACGTCATATTCGTCACAGTCTTCCCAACCATCAACCTAATACGACAAATATACGAATAATACCATTAAAAACCATATGACCCGCAAAAAAGTTTTCCCATGACATTATACTTACAAAATAATGTGCTCTCAAGCGAGAACAGTCATGGCCGAGTCTTCGCAATGTGGCTTACACACGGCATATTCCCCCAATTCTGCTTCCACGGCACTCGATAAGTTTCCACCCTCAGGCCCAGAAAAGCCCTACTTCAAACTTCTTACGAAATTATTTGAACGAGACTTCCGAACGAACGACCAACCCGACCAAACTATACGCCATACACGCAAAAACAGTATCTGTGAACACACAACGTCCAAACAATAAAAAGAAAACGCAAAAGCAACAAAGCTCAATATTGCGTGCACGCAGAAAAGGAAAGAATGGAAATAAAATACTAGGTTAAATTGCCAGTACTTACACAGTGA
The DNA here is from genome assembly GCF_004193835.3 of Ostrinia furnacalis. Taxonomy (NCBI): domain Eukaryota; kingdom Metazoa; phylum Arthropoda; class Insecta; order Lepidoptera; family Crambidae; genus Ostrinia; species Ostrinia furnacalis. The sequence continues at coordinate 63,774 of NW_021130422.1, read as the reverse complement.
CTGCCAAGAGACGTGTGAGACAAATACAGAATATGAAGTTGCAGTACAAACTTTGAAATACACAAATCGATTCGTCGATTCTCGTTCGAACACCTTTTGATTTAAGAGCCATTTCTGCATGCCGCCCGAGCCTGTTTATTGACGTTTTGTATTTTGTTCGTGAATTATTGTGACCCAAGCATGCGTTCCTTATTCCATTCGTTGGATGTTTGGGCGTACGCCATTTTCTACTTAATTTCTTTCAATTTTGTTTTGGATATTGCAGATGAAAAGACACGTCGAGGATGTTTCAATTTGAGCTCGCTCGCGAGGAATTCCAATGATTTTCATATTTTGAGATGTATTTTAAAACATTTCGAATGTCTTACTCGTACTCGTATCTCTTCTTAAGTTATAATACGCTAATGATGTTATTAGGTACGTTTGTTTTCAGACATCAAAATATTTAAAACTATCATCTTACATGTAATGACTTACGTACCTAATACTAAAATAATGTGAGATTTCATATCAAACGCAATAAAAATGAACAAAAAAGACTCCTATTAGGTAAATGATACGATGTAAGAGACAGGTTGAAAAAACATAAATAAACAACCAAAAATAAAAGGCAGGCTGTTGTTAGTGGAAATGAAAGGTGGTTTTTATCCATTTCATTCTTAATGTTTCATGTAAAATAACATCCTAACGTAATTGTAACAGAGAAACAATGTTAACTCATCAGTTCAATAAAACAATTTGTGTCTTATAAATAAATTGTATGACAAAGATTTTATCAATTTGAGTAAAATAAATTCCACAACTTTTTCACTCTGAAGCTCAATTTGTACTTTTTGTAACAAAAGTAGTAGTTATATGAAATAAATTATCATTGAATCTGAACTCTACAGTAAGTATACTAGAACGGTACGACTTAAAATTGCTTTTAGAATTTTTACACACATCCCTCCAAAAGAATGTAGAAACGTTCAACACGGAACCCTAAACATACCACAAGATACCATCAAAATAATCCAGATATCTTAACCCTACACCGCGATTCGCGATATTATTGTTTCACCAGCGCGGGCGCATGCAAATGAACGCGCCGTGAGAATGAGTCCGGGTCTTTAGTTCCCACGTTTCGGTTAACCCTGCGTTAACCTGGAACTCTAGACCTGTGGACAATAAGCAGAACGGTGGCGAATGATTAAGATTCGGTGCGACCAGTTTAGGGTTAAACGCTAAAGATGGTGCGAGAAAATTGTCGCCTGATTTGGTTTGGCTGTTTTGCACCTTGACCTTCGTTATGGTTGGTGGGAATGAAGTTGCTTGAATATTTTGCAGTCAATATATTTTAGTTTTGTGTTAAGAGTTGATAACTTTAGTATGACGTTTTACATCGATGGCTCTACATAGTATAAGGAATCCATTTTCTACAGTGTACCACCTGTAATAGATCGCAAGACAGTCATCATCATCTTCATCATCTCAGTCATAGGACGTCCACTGCTGAACATAGGCCTCCCCCAATGCTTTCCATGTTGCCCGGTTGGTAGCGGCCTGCGTCCAGCGCTTTCCTGCTCCCGTTACCTTTTGCAAGACAGTGTCTCAAATAATAATGTGACATTTCATGAAATTTCATCTTAAAATATGAACATCAGCGACTGGCTAACACGTTCATTAAATGTCTGGATTGCCTAACTAAATAAAGGTCGTTGAATGAGATCTTTCAGGGATTTAGTTGATTGTCCGATGTTTTAAACGGGCTACCTACAATTAACTGCCTGATTAAAATCAATTATCTACCACATACCACTCTAAATGAATCTTTTCAGAGTATTCATATATCAAGAGCATTGCCCTTTAGAGGCTTAGGATAGCTAAAGTACCAAAGGTATTTCAAGTAACAAATGTTCTACAACTAACATTAATTTATTACTCGAATCCAGCAATATTTCGAAATTGTAAGAACTGAATGTAAGTAATTAAAAGTTGGCAATTGCAATTTGCGATCGCGGTCGATGCTGAAGACAGCACACGCTGAACTTTTCAAATAACAGTTTATTAATTCTAATTAATTTACTTTTCTAGTAAGAGCTTGGGAGTTTTTATACGTCAGTGAAGTAATTTTAAGGGTTCGTGGTCATGTGGATAGAACCTTTTGATGGTACATAATTGAATATCACTTGTTTTGAAATTGTTTCTAGTTAAGAACATTGCAGACTTGAAAAACTGAAAGATTTATTATGATTGGCTTGTTTAAGAGAGCTAGTTAAGTTCGGTTTTTTGAGCCATGTCGAATGTCTGTGGTTGGTTGGTTCTATGGCTCTACAAGGCGACATCCTACAAGATTGAAAAAGAAGCCTCACTGTTACTGTCTTGCGATCACAATCATATTTAATTTTGATGTTAGGGTAAATACAATCTTCGGTTGCAATCTCCTATTCACCATACAATTTTCACTTTAGCATTTTGAAAGGAACAAAACGCCCTTCATTTTAATATTACGAAAGTATTCAAATTCAAATTCATACTAATATTATAAATGCGAAAGTACGACTCTGTCTGTCTGTCTTGCTTTCACGCCTAAACCACTGAAACGATTTTGATGAAATTTGACATAGAGATAGTTTTAGTCCCTAGAAAAGACATAGGATAGTTTTTATCCCGGTTTTTGAAACAGGGACGCGCGCGATAAAGTTTTTCTGTGACAGCCAAAATTCCACGCGGTCGAAGCCGCGGGCCGAAAGCTAGTTCTATAATATTAGTATGTAGATCTTTTTCAATTCGGGACAACATATCGACTGATGCTGAGAAGAAGTGGTAATCCATTTCCACTTTCGTAGAAACCGTGTAACTGAATAATTAGGGATATAATATGTAATGGATTCAGGACATTGAGGAGCTCTAACAAGCTCCAGTACTACGAAAAGTCTTATACAACATTGATAGCATTAATGAAGTCTTATTGACTCTCTAGCTCTGTTAATAAACACGTTGTTACTCTAATTGTACTAATTAATAAAACCTCTCGACTACTAATTTAAGTTTATCCTTAGAGGAAACACTTTAGTGTAATGAATATGCGGTTGTTTTCATTGTACTTATGCGAAAATAGCTCTATCTGTCCGTTACCCGCCTAAACCACTGAACTGATTTTGATGAAATTTGGTGTAGAGATAGGATAGTTTTTATCCCTGTTTTGAAACATGTACGCGCGCGGTAATATTTTTCTGTGACTGACAAAATTTCATGCGCATAAAGCCGCGGACAAAAGCTAGTTACTGATATTTATCAGAAAAATCTAAGTCTATCAACCATCATTAGAAACTAAAAGGAGAATCGTACGGTGTAAATGAATATTTTTATAAAGAATTTAGTTAGGTTACCTGTACTTTTTCCAGTAAAAATGCACGTCTACAGTAATTTTCTAAGGCTGGGTTGCACTATCTTACTTTGACTTAAACAAACGTCAAAAAACTGTCAAATTCCATACGAAAAACACCGGTTGATCGTTATACTTACGGTCAAAGTTAGGTGGTGCAACCCAGCCTAAATGTTCTCGCCGTTGTTTGTTAATTGTAATACTTGCACACATTCGTGGCGGTGTGGGAGCCTGGTGACCTGTGAACACAGGTATTAATTTACCTAGGTCAAATACCGGTCTAGCACACTCATTGTGTCTCTATAAATGTATTTTGTCCTGTACTCTGTGTAAGAAATAAATCATTATTATTATATTACCACTAAAAAGGCATTACAGCACATTTGAATGTGTTCTATGATCATTTAGTCGTGCTAAGGCTTGCAAATGCTGAAATAAGTCCCCTGCAGCGTCAAACGTACAAACCGTAACGAGCGTATGGATTTTCACCTTCCTCTCACGAGTTTCCCCTTATATGTCATAAATCATTATGCATATTTCCAATATTAATGTATGTTGGTACCGATACCAGCAAACATGGTGGAATGTTTGCTTGGAAAATATTTGATAATAACTATACGAGGGTGCATAATAATGAGGCACCAGAATTACAAATTGGAGGCTGGGTCGGTACGAAAGTGTCATAGTGTAAGTCGGTAATAAATCATGAAGATGATAAGGGCTGTTGATATTAAAGTCTTAAAATATCGCGTCTATTTTGAATTTCATTCTGGAGAACCTAAATTGCGTGACTATGAAAGACTAGCTTTTGCCCCCCGCTCTGCCCGCGTATATTTCAATCGTTATACATTATAGATAGTCTAGAGTACTTATGTTATTTTGATGTATAAAAATAACCCCGTGAAGTTTAATCAAAATCCATTCTTTAGTTTTTGCGTGAAATCACACCCTCCATCCATCCATTCTCACAAACATTCTATTAATTAGTAGAAATAGGAAACCTGAAATCCGTCAGCAGTGGCTTAATCATAGGCTGATCCTTTGTGATAATAATTATCATAACACAAAGAATATTATTTACAGAAAAAAAATGTTAAATGGGATTTCAGGTTAATCTAACTTCTCCGTCCCACGTACTAGCTCTCCCGTGACAAAATCCAGCCCAATCCGGATCAAACCGGAGATAACCGGAGACAACATCATGAAGGTCTAGTGTTACTCTGGACGTGCCACTTTAAGTTATGTGCTCGTCATACGTGACCACATTTGGGTGTCGACTATGATTTTTGGGTCTGATAGTGACATGACATTTATGACATTCATGTACGGTCAACTACGAAAATGTTGAGAGAGATCTTTGTTACGTTAGTTTTACTTTCATTATTAACTTGGCAAGAAAATTATTTGAAAACGAATAGAGTAAATTACTATTTTAAGGCTAAGATTTTCTGTATTAAAAATGTAAGAGTTTAGGTATGTATAAATTATTTAACTTGGAAGAAAACTAATGTATTAATTTAATTCTGCATCGAGCTAAGAGTTTAATTGAACGCAAACAAAGACCATTAACAAATTAAATCATAAAACTTCTCAATCAAAACTTATTAATCAACATTTAATTAGACCCGACCCAAGTTTTCGATACAGACAAAACAAAAAAGGATCTCCAACGAAAACAACGCTTACAAATTCATTATTTTCTCGACACGAAACCAATTTTATTCACAGCTGGTTTATAACAACGCCATTTAAGGTACGAGTGTATGTAAAAACCTCACCATCCAGCAGGGGTCCTGCAGGGCTCGCCACTGGGGCCCGTGTTTTTCAAGGTAAAAATATGGGCTAATGACACTTAATAAAATTCCTTTTAGGCCGGACACGTAGCTCCATGGTGTATAAATTGTCCTAAAATTTTAAACGCGCGGCTCCATTACTTTTTATTTGGAATAATTTGTCCTTTTGTTATTTTAACGAAGGATCTTCGGGTAAACAGTTTCCGTGAAAGGGAGGTTGTGTCGTTTGTCGGGAAAATTTTGCGTTGTTGTAATGAGTTTACCGTGTTTTATTTGGTATTATTTTTGATTGCATCTCTCATCTCATTAATGATTATTTAGTTTCATCTTTGTACTTGTCTCAAACGTTAATTATTGTAAACGATAGTAGTGCACTTTGGAGTTTTAAACGGAAGCATTTTTTCATAAAATTGTACAGTCTAATGATGTGAGTACTAACACATACTAGTAAATATGTGAACACCAAAATGTACTGTGGCCTAATATAACTTTCAAAAATAAACGTAATGTATACGAGGACAGTAACGATTGTTATAAATCATAACCACCTTAACACGCCTGTCTGTCCGCACGTGGGTTTAATTGGGCGGCTAATAAAAACATTGGAGAGACCACAGAATGTTGGGACTACGGTGAATTTAAATATGTATTTTACTGGCAATGGGAATATGTAACAGATTACAGCAACACTATTGGCATCTTCGTTTGAAAATGGAAGTACTATTTTGCAACATAAAATGTAGAGTCGGACATACTGTACTGTATGTTTCCTCAATTTTTCTCTTTATTTTTTTTATCTATCACGAGGAAGATGTTGCGCTGAAATCTTGCATTTCATCATCATCTCAGACATAGGACGTCCACTGCTGAACATAGGCCTACCCCAATGCTTTCCATGTTGCCCGGATGATAGTTGCCTGCGTCCAGCGCCTTCCTGCTACCTTTATGATGTCGTCGGTCCACCTTGTGGGTGGACGTCGTACGCGGCCTCCACTCCAGAACCTTGCTGCCAGTTCTGCGTACTATGTGCCCTGCCCATTGCCACTTTAGCTTGCTAATCCTGCATTTAACCTGATGGAAAGTGAGAAGGGCTTACTCTCTCGATATAAGTGACTCGACTGCTGTTCATTTTTCTTCCAAGTTCACAGTTTTCGTGACAATCTATTCCAGGTAGCTGTCACAGCTAGTCCAAATTAGACGGCGACAAATAACCGAGGCATCCTTTTTTCACTAATTAATGCTTGATACACACTGTTATGTTATTACTTTAGTCGGTAAAATAACATGGTTTTAGAAGATATTTGGAAATATAAACTGGATGCTTCAACTTATTTAATAAAATTAAATAAAGATAGCTCTATATATTTTTTTATTTTGCTTGTTTAGATGTTATCTAGAAAATAATAAAATAATGTAGGTAAAATTAAAATATTTCGTAGTACAGTTATCAGCACATCAGATAATACATTTTATTGCAAAATAGACTGTATTACAACGAAATAAGAAGCCACTCTGTTTAGCTTGATATGCTGTCATCCGTACATTCTCAGTTAGGAGTGATGCAATATTTTTCACATAAGATTTATTTTATAATAATATCTTCATTTGGCTGAAACGAACGAACGTACGAGTATATCTTTATAAGTTTAAAGAAACACAATACTTATTAGCTACCTACAAGTAGATATTATTTTCATCGTAATAATTTATTGACACTTTACTTTTCACATATTGTTTAAAAAATAAAAAAATAAAAAAATAAAAAAAATATATTGACAAAAAGTTTTATACAATATTTGTGCGGAGGCTTCCCAGTAAGTAATCGGAGATACTTGTGTTGGGAATTGTTTGTGTTATCAATTTATGATATCCACACTCCATCGTGTGTGCTGTGCTTTACGGGCTGTCAAATATATCATAAAGCCGTCAGAGGCAGGAACAGGCGTGACTGTCGGCAGATAGTCCTCTGCCTTAATTAATGTGACCACTATTAATAATACTTTCGAATAAGGTTTGGTCACAATACAATTTTGGTATAAAAAAAACATTTTGATAGACGGTTTTCATGATGTGCTAAAAAGAAACATTAAAAAAATGCTAAAAAAACTAAGTTATGGTGCCTAATTTTTAACCGTCTTCAACAAAAGGAAGAGGTTCTCAATGCGGTTGGCATAATTATTTTCTCATTTAAAACATACAATAAAAATTTGTTCTGAATATTATGGTACAGATAACGAAAAACATTTTTCTGTTTGTTTCAGCTGATTTCGAAAAGTCCTGGACGGGTTTGAAGCTACTTTCACTGGTAAGTAGAGAACCTTTTTTATAAAAAGTATCTTATATTAGTTTTGTTCTATAAATAGATTTAGGGTTCTCCCCAAAAGCAAAATTAATTAATACACAAAATCCTTTATATGCCAAAATGTGCGCAGGCAAAAACTGCTGAAAATAATTTATTCTAAATGTATCATACTCATAATAATATACCTTGACAGTGATATGAACTAAACCGTCTCGTGTGGACTTGGCTTTAGAACCGTACATGCATCCGATTAACGTCTATATTTCTACGCAATAGAGTCGAAAATTGAACTTAAATACATTCGTAAAATAATTACATTATTTTAGTGCTACTGATTGGAAGAGGTGTTATTACGTCAAAATTAAAATGACCGCTAATGCACTTCGACGAATAATCTGGTGATACAGAATTAATTTTATTTCTGGGTGTTAATGAATACAGATACCGATGTAGCTGACGCATTGATAAATAATTATGAAGAATCATTAAAATTTTACACGTCTCGAAATTTCGATAAGATGAATTTCAATGAGTTAAATTATAATTAGACATGAGTGATAGGTTGTGAACAAAAGTATTGAATGTATAAATAAGTATACGGTGTTACTTAAAATATTTTTTTTGTAAAAAACAGTACATCTGGCCTCTCTTCCACGTATGTGAGGACATGCTTTTCTTATTAATAATTCAGTGATAACTGTTTATTGAAAGTATGATTTTAGGATCTTGTTTTAAAAAAATATAAATACAGTCGATTATACATACATTTTTGTTATAAAATCACTTTTATTAAACTACATAATGATGCAGTATTAAGCTTGATGTTCCGTAGTCTGTCACCCAGACATAACCATTATCATTATCATCATTTCAGCCACAGGACGTCTACTGCTGAACATAGGCCTCCCCCAATGATTTCCACAACGGCCAGTTGGTAGCGGCCTGCATCCAGCGCCTTCTTGCTACCTTTGTGAGGTCATCGGTCCACCTTGTGGATGGACGTCCTACGCTGCGCTTCCGTTACAAAGACCAATACAAAAAAAACATATGTTTCTAACCAAACAGGTGTATCGAGAGAGAATGGAATCCAATACCTCTGTCTTAACAGCTGGGTTCTCAACCCATGCGCTATATTCTTAAAGTTCACTTCTTCATAAACGAAAACGCTTAATAGAATCAAACCAATACAAAAAAAAAAACAGATGTTTCTAAGCAAACAGGTGTATCAAGAGAGAATGGAATCCAATACCTCTGTCTTAACAGCTGGGCTCTCAATCACTGCGCTATAACTTCACAGTTCATCCTTTCATACCGAAACACGATAAAATCAATTTTCGATACGGTATTCTACATAAAGGCAATAAAACAATAACTCCGGAGTATTCCTTACAAATCCCTGGAAAGGTGAGGGAGTGGAAGTTAATCCTGCTGTACAATAAATCAGAAACAAGGGCCGTGTTAAATCGGCTAAAACATGTGTACGCAACAAGCACGGATAGTTGTAGAGTCGAAAGTGTTAGAGGAGGCATCTAAAACTAAATCCTGGTCCGTGAGCACGTAGAATCCCGTCCAATGACCCCAAGCTGCCCATCTTTGTCGCTCGCACTTAATTATGTTGCTGTCGCGCTCGCACACTCACTGCGGGCGCGCGTCGCACAGTCGCGACAGCAATATAATTACGCGCGAGTGATAACCCAAGTAGCAATTGGTATTAATGGCAAAATCTTACTTGCCTTAACTCTATCTAAATTTACACTTAAGCTAAAACCAAATAAACTTAGGATAGAGATTTCTCTCTTTAAGAGTTTATATTCTTCACCGAACACTACTTAAGCAAATTAAGAATATCCAAAACCAAGTTAAGTATTCTTGAGATAATTTGGTCTTAAGTTATTCTTAGCTTAAGTTAAAAAAAACTTAATTTACTAAATTATGATTTTTTGTATGCTCACTTAATACTAAATAGTATAGATGAAGTATTATTTAAGTGTTGCAAAGTAAATAAAGTATTCGTAGATTTACTTAGGACTCTTTAAAGACCATTGTCCTAGAAATAGTTTTCTGAAGATTAAGTTAATTACTTTTTTACTAGAATTAATACATTTTGAGAAAAAATACACTTAACGGGACGATTTCGATAAAACAGGATCACGCCTATTAATTCAAAGTAATGCACGCCCGCGGCGTGCGCACCTTATTGTATTATTCCCAACACAAGAAAAACCAGGTCGTTAAGGTATGTTTTATTTGCATTGTATTATTAGTATTTGAGCCATTCTACAAAACGAATGTAAATTTATTAGTCTACGTCTATTAGTTTCGACGTAATTGTTGAACAGAGATACCCATTCCCAGCGGTTCCCATAGTAATCGGCATAGGTTGTGTGATTCTTTCAGGCAGTGCATTTTCGCATGTCGCGTGCGCTATGGAAACCGCTGGGAAGGGGTATCTTTGTTCAACAATTACGTCGAAACTAATAGACGTAGACTAATAAATTTACATTCGTTTTGTAGAATAGCTCAAATACTAATAATAAAATGCAAATAAAACATACCTTAACGACCTGGTTTTTCTTGTGTTGGGAAATAACTGAAAAAGATGTGAAAAAAATCACGTTTATTTCTAATTAAATCCATTCTAACACCCTTAAAATGTACAAAACTTGTATCTGTCTTCTACTTCTACTATTAGATAATTTTATTGGCTATCGCATGATATGAAATTTTTGCTTATTAATGTTAAACTACCCACGTTATCACTTGATTTTGAAGGAAGAGGTGAAAACTTAAAATTAAAAACTTAAATCCTTCTAAATATGCGAGAAATGGGTCAAGCCCCAAATTTAAAGTATTTTCATCGATAAAATTGTCCACAGATTACGCCCTTAAAGTTTGATCACTACATGCCCGGACACACTGTATAATATGGTCAGGTCTTGGATATGTCAAAAAAGGTTACACAATTTTACTAAGAAAGAATGTTGAGAGACCCTGACTGAAAAATTAAAAACTACTATAATTAAAAAAAATGGATCTGTCAACAGCACTGGACCAGGGGTGATTTACTGTTTGTACTCCGAATGACTGTCGTGAATATTTATTATGCGCAACTTTAGGGCCCTATAACTTTTGTATTTGTAAAGATATTTTCATGATTCTTTCACAGTTATTATTAATTTTACTTATATTTTCAAGTTTTATTGAAAGGAAAACATTTTCCATTTAACTAACTAGGTGACAGTAGATACTTTAAAAAAATCTTAACATAATAAGTATCGAAAAATGTTTCTAATACTTGTAATCCACACTAATTTACGCTTCTCATTTAATAAATTAGAAACACTGTATGATTAAATTTAACAAAATTACAAATTGTTAAAAGTTCCATAAAATCAATTAAACACTTTTCACAATAAAATACGTCATTTGTGTTCATAATACGGCAAAAATCATATGGCCGATATTCAATTAATATAATTGCTTATCGCTGAGTGTAGCAATTACAGATTTCAAAGAATACTTTACGAAATATGAGGGTGGTGCAATTTACCCACCAGTACAATATACCGAACTTTGCCCTATATGTTACATATAACAAAACTAAAAATGTAAAAACAATAAAAATCCTATTAGAACCATTTTCGACTTCCACACGGACAAAGTCAAAGGAGAAATCATGTAATTAATAAATAAGTTAGTAAATGAATTGTTCTCTACTGTATAGCAGCACCAATAATTTAGCAAGACTAAGACAGAATGAAAACTATTTAGTTTTAACTCAATAAAACTAAAGGTCTACTTGATACCACATGCACTTAAGTAATACTTCATCAAGTGAATTTTAAGTGTAAGTTAAATCTAATGTTTCTGAACGAATACTATGTAAAGTATAAATTGACGCAACTCTTTCTTAACTAAACTTACAAATTCAAAATCTTGGTCATTTCTAGACATAATATAAATTAGTTATTAAAATAATTTAATCGCCATTTTCATTAACCTTTATCTAAAGTTAATTTAGTGTTAAAGATCACAATGTTTTCTAAATTAAAGTTCCTTTTTAATAAAAAGTGTCTTACATAGTTCTTCATGAAGTTAAATAAACCTTAGCTGTAAAAATAATTATTAGTCTTAAATAAGTATTCAAGATATCTTCAACTCTATTTCCTTGTCTACAGTCATACTACTAGATATCTTATAGTACTTGTTTAGAAATTCTTAAAACTACACTCTTAATTAGGTTTTAAGTCTGCATTAAGCGTTGTCTTAACTGTGTCTCTTTGATTTCCAAAGGATTGTGCCCTTTTTTGCTTACCATTGTCTTGGGGGATAACTTCAAGATTTCTTGAGTGCGACTATTGTCTTGGCCAAGACAACGGCTGGAATTAGGCTACTAGTCTTCAAGATATCTTCAATGCCTTATGAAGATAATCTGTTGCTACTTGGGAAGGATGGGTAGCTTGGGGTCCCTGGACGGGATTCTACGTGCTCACGGACCAGGATTTAGTATTGTTGTTGCAATTCACGAAGGCGAGTGAGCTTTACATGTGTGGTGGCTCGCTCCTGCTCGTTTTTCAAATGTTTTGATACACATTACACTATCGTTATACGTACACACACATGGTAAAACTCACTCACCTTCGTGAGTTTCAAGAACTAGTTATATGATGTTTACATAGTTACGACTTATTAAAAACACAAGTTAAAAACTTTATCGGTGTCTTAAAACACTATTGATTTATTCAGATATCATATCAATAAAAAAATTCGCAGTTGTCGTCTTTTCTGCCACTACTAATATCATTTAATTAAAGAATGAATTCACTTTTCAACAATGATACTAAGTTACAAATAAAATATTTATGAGTGATTGAGTAACTTGCAAGACGAGCAAGACTTTGTGTAACCTATTATATATCATACCTATCCANATTATCTAGATCTGAAATTTATTTTATTTGACTAAAAACATATTAGATAGTAATATCAAATAACAAAATCGGTTGAAATCACACGAGAAAAAAAATTGAAGCCGTTTTTAGGTCAACTTTCGGAAAAAATTAACTAAAAACAAAAATATCAATTAAAAAAAAAGTAGCTCACTTAGGGTCAAATGGGCGAACTTGTAATCTTAAAATGACCTTATCTATACACCCACGAAGTTTGTCTAACCTTCCGCCAAACATCCTGTATATTTAGATAGGCTGTGTAGCAATAAATGTTTCTTTCTTTCTTTCTTTCTTTCTTTCAATAAATATAATTTACTACATACAGTTGTGGACAAAGACCATGATGATCAGGTTATTTAGTCTCCACTGCAGGAGGATGACCCTCTCTCATGGTTTTGCCAGCTAAATTTCCCTGTGGCCTATGGTAAAACATCGTAACTATTTTCGCTACAAAACTTTATTAAAAAACAAGTTAAAGTTCGCGCAAATGTCCTTCGCGCTAATGTCTTTCGTGTTAATGTCTTTTCGCGCAAACGTCAATTCGCGCTCATGTCTTTTCGCGCAAGTGTCCTTGTGCGAAAATGTCTTTCGCGCTCATGTCTTTTCGCGCTAACGTCCATTCGAGCTAGTGTCTTTTCGCGCAAGTGTCCACGCGCGCAAATGGCTTTTCACGCTAGTGCCTTCGCGCTAATTGTATTTCGCGCTAGTGTCTTTCGCACAAGTGTCCCGATACGGTTTCGGACCCGTTCGCCCCGTATTTCTCGCCCCTTTGCCTATGGTAGAGTCGAGTTAGTATTCCGTATAACTTTTTAGCTAAAGTTTCCAAGTTGTCCTAGTTTGTAGACCTCATTAAGCATTACTAACCTCCTCTCATAAATGACATACATTTCTCAATTAAGCCGCGCCATCAGTGTAACCGATGGCTCCCCAGGGCAGTACTCGCGTGGCCAGCCCCTAACTCCTAACTGACATAAACCCAAATAGTTAATATTTTAGGCACAACTGTTTTGGGCACGTAACTTTGATGAGGCTTGTAACACTGAAGGGCAACCTTGCAAAACTGAAGGTTGTCTAGGCATCACGTGTATGCCCAATGGATACGATTCCAATATCGCCAAAAACACAAAATAAAGGTATTACATAGACTAAAGTATTTTTTCGAGCGTTTCTATACATAATGTAACGTTCTTACGTATGGTACAATACTGGTACAAAACTTTAGATTAGAACATATAAATAGAGCGACTCGTTGTTCTGTTATAAGTAGGTACTTAATGCTCTAGTTTGTCTGTGGGATTATTGTATGACATTGTTAATGTAAAATGGGATCCAAAATGCTATTATTATTTTAAAATTTTCTGGTATTATGAAGTATCTAAATAACATGGCAAACGAACTTATCAAACTGGGAAATCATACTTCTAGTCTTCTAGTAAGAATGAGTGTTTACATAGAACAAAATTCACGCGATCATAACCGCAAACCAAAGTTAATAGTATATACCTACCTATTTCCATAAACTCCATCAAAATCCTTCGGGCGCAGTCGGGTAAAAAGGAAAGCATTTTCACCAAAATAAAAGGGGTTTTTCTATAATCTCCACCAATTATAACGTCGCATCTAAAATGCCTAATAATGGGTATTATACTTAATCTGAAATTTAAATGCGGTCGGGGTTGCAGAAGCTTGAGAGCAATGGTCAACCCAAGATAGGTTTTGCGCCATAATTTATTTTGATTTATACGGTAGAAATATGCGTCAGGTGGTATACTAATTAGCAAGTTTTAGAGGACCCAAAACTACGAGTTAGTTATTTAGTACAGTGGTTAAAATGGGTAATGTTAATCGGTGATGGATTCATAATACCAGTAAACCTTTTGCCCGGTTTTATATTAAAAAGACTTAGGCTGAGTTGCACCACCTTATTTTAACCGTAACTATAACGATAACCAGTGGTTTTTGTATGGAGTTTGACAGATTTTTGACATTTGTCAAAGTTAAAGTAAGATGGTGCAACCCAGTTTATTATCTAGCGATATTCAACTAGTAGCTAAATTTCCCTCAGTTCTAGGATTGCTGTACAGTATGTAGTTTGTACATTTTGTTGCAAAATAGGACCCATACAACATAGGCCCGGTTTCCACCAACGTGGAGCAGAGCGGAGAAATGTTTTGAATAACCAATTAGATTAAAATTTCATTATTTTCACTGCTCTCCGCATCGCACAGCTCCACTCCGAGCCGCGCCACTGCCCCTGTCAAATTATTTTAAAAAAATTGACGCGGGTGGAACCGTTTCTTATGATGTCGCAGTGATTACCTGACACCTGATTTTAAACTCAAATGTGACAACTACCCACCTGAAACTTTATCTTCTATCTATACTTATAATAAATCTGTAGAGAGGTCAATTCTGTACATGAAATATATCTTCAAAATAACTATCAGGGGGTGATTAGTGATCGATACTGATGCCAAAAATGCAATCAGTAAAATTTTTGTCTGTCTGTCTGTCTGTCTGTCTGTCTGTCTGTCTGTCTGTCTGTCTGTCTGTCTGTCTGTCTGTCCGTCTGTATGTTCCGTATAGAAACAAAAACTGCTCGACGGATTTTAACGAAACTTGGTACAATTATTCTTCATACTCCTGGGCAGGTTATAGTATACTTAGGAATTCCCACGGGAACGGGAGTTAGCGGGAAAATCCTTTAGTATGAAAAATCTAAACCGCTTAAGTTAGACGCTTGAAATTTGGCATGCAAGTACCTTAGTAAACTTTAAGCTTAGTTACAACGAGATATTGCAAAATTCCCACGGGAACGGGAGTTAGCGGGAAACAACATTTGTATGAAAAAATCTAAACCGCGTAATATAGATGAAGGGGGTAAAACGGGATCCACGCGTACGAAGTCGCGGGTGGCCGCTAGTTAATAAATAATAAACTAACCAAACTACTACGGAACCCCACAAATCAATACAATAGCAATTACCAGTGGTGTAATTGGCACTGGCATTATTCGCCAAATCCCCTTGCCCGGAATTGGCGATCAGGCCGATTCGCCCGCAGTGTTGCCAGCGTTAAATTTGTTTTAAATTAATACACAAATTTTAATTTGGATCCTATTAACGAGTAATATGAAATGTGGGCGGGCGATCGGAATTTTGTGATTGGTAAATTGCGTGGTATACGCTTTTTATAGACGTTAATGTCTTAGAAATTATTGGATAATGTTTTCCTTTTTAGTCCACTTAGATAAAATAGTTTAAATATTTACTAACATTTTAAGGATGAACAGTCAAATATTTGGTCAGAAAATACATCATTATAACATCAGGTTAGGATGAGGATTGTAAGGCAAATTTTCCATTGGCCTCCGGTCAAGTTAAATTGGTCGTGGAATGGAAAGTCATGTTCCTACAGTGGATACTTAATGATCTGATGATTATAAAGATGATGACAACGTAGTAGAAGACTATTGTATTGTAATGGGAAAATCTTCTTCTTTTCGTGTCGACAACAAACCTACACAGTGTCAGCCCAAAACTCCGCTACAAGAGTGGCGTTGTCAGTAGCACTCATCAAATCCTCCTGAGTGCAGTTGCTTGGGCACTCAGGGCATGACATCAGGTGCCTCATCGACTGGGGAACAAAACCGCACCTGCACTCCATGTTCAAGCCATCAATTCAAGCCATGGGAAAATAAAAGACATATTTACAGCCTGTTCTTAGAAAATACAATAAGAGCGAGTGTTTATTTCGTTTCACGCTCAATTTGCTATTTGGATGATTGATAGAACGTTCCGTGAGAGCAATCATGATTCGCGTGCTTATTTCATAAATGTTATCTATGTAATTGGGGGAGGCCTATGTTCAGCAGTGGACGTCCTGTGGCTGAAATTATCATGATGATGTTTGATTCAACACTTGACAAGCAAATTACGATACACTAAAACTTGTTTATGACCAATTTATTTCTTAATTTATTGTTACGATTCCTTATCAGACTGTCAGACAAAAATAAAGAAAAGAAATAAACAACAAGCCACGGTTTCTAACCACGAGAAAAGACATTAATTAAAACGAAGCTTGAAAGTTGAGCTTTGTTTCCTTCAGCAGCTTAATTGATAAATGTAAAAACTCCTCCAACAAAACATGGAAAAACCCTTGATAAGACTGTCACCACGTCAAAGTGTCAAGCGCAAAAACTAATGCAATTGTGTCACATACGGACAACCAATTACAGTTTTTGCTACGGATGCTGGAGTTCAAAGAAAACAAGGAATAAAGTTGAAGAAAATTATCTCATTGTTCTTTTGTTTAAAGTGTGGTGAGTGAGTTCTTGAGGTGTTTGAACGGGTCCTACATCGAATCATTATTTTTATTACATAGCTAGTTACTAGCATTTGGCGACTTCACATAATCGTAACAAAGTATTGCCTTTAAACAAATATATTACAGTAAAGTTTTATTAGAATCCGTTCAGTACTTTTTGGGTGAAAGAGAAACAAACATCCTCACAAACTTTTATCTTTAAATATTAGTAAGCATAAGTAAATTACTACTTAAATAAATAATCCCTTTACCTCACAAATTAGTGCCAGCTAGTCTAAAACAAGCCAAGCTTGTACATATAGCGGTACTACGAATTTATTTTCAGTTCATACATTTCTTATAAAATAAAAATATAGGTACTTAACACAAAACTTACTTTGACGTTTCTCTCATTACCTCCACTAGCTTTTTAGTCCAATATCACAGCTACAGCAATAAACAAAAACAAAACCAAAGTGAATCACAAAAACTTCATTGAATTCTTGCCTTTATTGCTTTTAGATTTTTAGTTCTGCAACTGACGTTTGAACAAGCTGACCTATTTCGGGCGAGAGCATCGATATACATAATCATAGAGTTTAGTTTCGGGAGAACTAATGAAACTGAAGGGCTATAAACTTTTTTTAATCCAAATGTTGACTTATGTGACGTCACTGGACTTAGCGAATCTTCCTGCAATCCGCGACAATCGAAACTGTCAATTTTGTAAATGTTGATCAAAGAGAGATCAAGCAGTCTCAATATTCTCAACATTAATTCTTTTGCAATCAAAATAATAAGTAGGTACAGTGTTTACTAAAATCGTTTCATACATAGCTCAGTATCTAATACTACTATTCGGCTTTATTTGTTAAAAAATTGAGCTTATGCTCCAGTATTTATGTAATAAACAAGTTATTATATACCTACCTATATATTTGACGAACATGACGTACTGGATATTCATTCTTATTTTCTATCTATTTATTTTCTTTCTTTGTATCCAGGATCCAGGTTCAAATAGTGAAATAATTGTTTGCCGGAAAAAATACACGTCCCGTTGTCGAATCTAATTAGAAGTTAACAGACCGAAAAAAAAATAGTAAGTACTCGTAAGTTCATCGACATTTTCTCATCTCTAATAAGAGTAAGTATTTTTCGCAGAATTGCTTTAGTTGTGATAAATTTAATTATCTAATAACGATTATTCTTATGTAAACAAGTGGTTTGTGATTTAAAGAATACTTCATATATTTATCGATAGCCATTGCACTTATAAAAATATTTGGTCAGAATGTAATTACAAAGCAAGTAGTTATAGGAACAAGGACAACGATTTAATCGGATTTTAGGATTATATTGCTGAAAATGAATCCAGTTGTCTATGCGCGGTACTTAAAATTATGAAAACAGTGAGGCCCAGAACACACGGTGAATCGCAATTGCAACAAAACTGCAACTTCTACTTACTTTTGAGTTGCATCTGTTTCTGCCATAGATTCCGTTGAGAGACCACACATGACGCGACCATTTCAAACCGGTTTCAAACTGGTAACTGGCAACTCAAAAGTAACTAGAAGTTGCAGTTTCGTTGCAATTGCGTTTCACCGTGTGTTCTGGGCCTGAGAGTTAAGCTTGTAGATTAATGAAACCTACAAATTATTATTGAAGTATCGTGTCCCATCGCTCACCTTGGACAACGGGTTAGTTCTTGTATCTAAAGTTAAACACAAGCACTTCAACAAATGAAGTAGCCTCACCCCCATCCCCAAGCCCCATCTGATACTTTCTCAGATCTCACCTAGACTGTCAGATAAATCAATTTTTAAACTTAATTTAAAATACTGCTAAAAGACTCGCACTGAATCGAAAGCTGACCGTTTTGCAGTACCGTCAGCAAAACAGGACAGGTGGACCTTCGAAATTCAGTTTTAAATTTTTTAGCTTAGGCCAGCATTTAGTTTGGCGTCTTGTTTCGTGCAGTATCGAAGTATTCTGCTTTAAGCAGTGAGCAAATATTGGATCATTTTGTTTGAACTTTTAGTTCGGCGATTTTTATGCATCTGACAGGTCAATTTCTGGAGAGAATTGGAATTGCTTTGTTTCGATTTGGAATCATTGGAAATTTTGATTTTCGTATCTGTCTCTTTGTATAATTTGAAAGATTACGCGTTTCGTTAGTATACATAGGTATAGAGTTTCTTAATTTGAACATTGTCAAGTAATGTTTTTTAACAGAGTTGCTTAAAGTGGTAAAGCTACTGTGATTTTCTTAGCACTAGTTCCAATCGTTACCTTAAAGCAATAGTAAGATTGATTTAAGAAATATACCTATTTGTATAAGATTTTAAACTTTCGCGTTCCATTCAGTCTGCTTGTGACCACGGCTGCAGCATAGCAGCCAAATCGTCAAGCCGTGAATAGGTACATAATGTAACTCATTAATAAACTTCGCGTTAAGAAAGACCCGTGTCTTACTATACCTATTTGGGCTGCAAAAAGGGACTTTGTTTTTTAACTCTCATTTATTTACCAAAAACTTTTAGTAAAAATATTTTTCTCATCTATTCAATATCTGCTGTCGGTACAACGCAACGTACAGACGCGATGTAATTCAATTTTATCATAGTGATATTAAGTGCTGAGACACCTTAGTAGACGAGTCTGTATTCTTCACACGTTTTAACTATATTTAAGTCGGTTCTTAAGTTTTTTACTTACACTAAGTGCGGAGGCGAGAACTCTTGCACGTTAAGTACAAGTTACTTCAAAATCTTTAAAGTAATAGACGTAAATATTATAGGTATTTCTTCCCTTCTCATTTTGTTTTCATAATAAAATTGTAATTTATCTTTTGTACGAAGAAAAATTACATCGCGGTTTTTCTCTGTTACATTACTTTTGACTATGTTTAATGACTTATCATGTAAATGAGTTTACGAGTATGATGAAATATCTGTATAGGTAACCGCCTCTGTGGTCTAGTGGTAAGACCACCTGATTCAGACGCAGAGGTCCCGGGTTCGATTCCCAGTAGGGGCAGATTTTTCTGTTCGGTTTGGTTGGTGGTAGAGCTTGTCTAAGTCCGCCTGGCTAGCTACCACCGTCTTACCTAAGTCTGTCGCCACAACAACAATGTTATCATTATTGTTGTGTTCCGGCAGTTAGAGGTAAGGTAGCCAGTTCCTCCGTGGTTGAGGATTCCGAGTGAAGCTCGCTTCCACCTTCGGCCTGATCATCACTTACCATCAGGTGAGATACAGGCCAAGAGATAAATAAAAAAAATGTTTATAATCGTGTGTGATTTGACCTATTTTAAACTTGTAAAAGCCTTTTTTGGTTAAAACTATACTATCCTATTTTTATGGTTGAAGATTGCTTCTAATGTTACTTTCTAAAGCTTTTTACAACTGGCTGTGTTTTATTGCTTCTTCAACAAAAACTGCCCTCTAAGACGCGTAATTAAATTAATTAAAGACTGACAGGAGGACGTAATTTCTTGTAGTTTCATTTAATTTGCGGGTCCTTTGACTGGTGTGGTTGTGTTTTTTTATTTCGTCTTCTCGTCTGGATAAGTCGCACTTTTTTCCACCAAGAGTGAGACGAAGTTTAATAAATCTACACATGGCGTTGATACTTGGTCTAAATTAAGTTCTTTCTCTAAAAAACTTTGTGTAGGTACTGGCCAGCTATGTATCAATTTAAAGTGTCGCTTATATTTAAGCCTTAAACATCATCATCCCTTAAACCTTTCAGTTGATTTGATTGCATCTAAAACCTGTTAGCTCTAAATCAATGTGTGTTGAACCACAGGTTTGAACTGCCTTACGTTGCGATTAACAGAAATTATTATTTTTCGTATTCCAAAACCGGTATTCACTGTGAACAGCATATTTCGTTACTTGAAAAAGAGTTAAAATGGAAACTCCAGATTCAGTCTGTGACATGCCAGCACATTCCAGACACTTGATCGGTTTACATAATTGATAAATCGTTAATACACAACAATCAGGTAGTTAAACGGAATTCAGGCAAATAGTGTGGGTCCAATATCGATGGATTAAAACTAGCGAACTCAATTAGCGTATGCCGTGAACGGTCAATTTGGTCCATGGTTTGGTTGGAAATGACGATTCCTACATAGGTATCGTCATTTTGTGTATTTATTGAGTTTGTGTTTCTAAATATTTAATTTTAAAAACAAAGAAAAATAAAGTGTGTTTATCTGAGCGATAAAGCTTCTATCGCACCCTTATATCGATTTTACACGATAAGCCCATATTTTTATCACGACGTGTATTTTAGCCCAGCGGATACTAATTCATTCATTCATAGTAACACGTTCAACTAAAGGAGAGAAAAAATAGAAGTATACATAGCTTGAAATGTTATCGATATCGATACTTTTCTTGATCGATGATGCATTTTCACGATCAACATACACCACTAGCTCAAATTGTTTGTTAATAATTCCATAATTTCGCCCTTTGCGTTATTCCGAAGCGGAAATAAATGGGCCAATTTGTGGTTTTAAATCATCGGCCGTCTGCGCGGACGCAGCTGTAGCACAGATTAAACAGCAACGTGTGATTGGCCGGTTACGGCGGATAATGGGCCGTGAATTGATTTTGGATTTCGAATTCGAATATTGCCCGCTCTGATTTTGGGAAAATTTGCTGTAATAGGTACTGTAGTGGTAACACTGAATAATAGTGTTGTCACTGAATTAAAATTTTCCATGTATCATTCATTATATTAAACTGAAAATGGAAATCATTATAAGGTAATATTAGCCGCTCTGTACAACTTTTACTTCTTATTAAAGGAGCCAATTTTTTTTAACATTTTCTGACGTGAATGTAGTAGAGTCAGCGTCAAATAGTTCGTGACGTATATCCAAAGTGGTCAAAAAGTTGACAAAACAACCTTGTTTCAATTATAACCTAACTTTTTGCAAACTTTTTGGCTACTTTCACGCTGACTGTACCTACTATTCCGTACAAAATCAAAACCCCAGTAAGTATGGCCATCATTAACTAAACATTCCAAATTGATATTTACCACCGCTAAGAGCAAAAAGCAAGCAATTACTGCACGCTGCCAAAAATAAGTAGGTATTTATGCAAATCAACAGCGAGCGTCAAACGCACGTTTTTTCTTCGCAACACGGCTGGAAGAATGCGAAATTAAAACGTCTGTCATGCACGCGCTCACTTGTGATACCGGTAAGGGCACGAGCACACTGAGACATTGGAAGCCAGGTGATTATGTAAAACGATTTTTTAAGGGCAATTTGGATCGAAAAGTGCTTCAATTACACTCCGTAAGAGCATAAACATAAATTCAGACCAAGATAAACCTGAAATCCAATGTTCATATTCACTACGCTACGCTAATCACTGAATTTATTAAATTTATTTTTGCCACAGTATGCCATGTGAGGCCCCCACTAGGTGGACCGACGATCTGGTGAAGGTCGCAGGAAGAACCTGGATGCGGGCAGCGCAAGACCGGTCGTTAAAGAAATCCTTGGGGGAGGTTTTCGTCCAGCAGTGGCAAACGAACGATACCATGTGTCCTTAGACATCCGTTTTGAATCTAGTAAATTGGATCTGAAGGGAAGGCTTAAATCCTAGGCTTAAATTCTAGTATACCCTTTGCATGACGCCGTTAAGTTAATTAAGTTATCGTAGTTATAACTAATTGGCCCTTTAAACGAAACTAGACTGCCTTTACGCTATGAAAATTATTAATGTTCAAATCTAAACAAACTTTATGTACGCGTACCCTAACCTCACATGTATGCGAGGAGTGACAGATGTTTAATCTGTGCTCTGTGTTTAGAGATTTCATATTTTGCTACCATTTTCACATTTTTTACTGCCTATAGTCTTTTTCACCTAAGATGATCCGTATGACGTTTCGAGTTTGAAAGATTTAGAGATGTCACATAACTAAACCATAGCGATTTATCTATCGATTTTTTTCGAAGAATTAGTAAAACCTACTTTTAGAGAAATATTTTGTAAAGGTGTTATTTAACAAAAAACATGTTTTTTTAATTACAAATATTATTGTAACAATTTTTCATTGATAATATTCAAATTTAATGGTTCGTGTTCAAAAAAACGATTCCTAAAAAGTACTGGTTCTGTTTCTTTAAATTAAAAACTATTAATTTATTTTCAATGCGTTTATTGACTTTACAATAATCGAAAAATATAGTTGATTTTTGTGATGTTTTTAATAACTAAGTATTCACTGCAATCGATTAATGAACCGCGGAAATAATCGATTTTATTATACAAGAAATACCCCAGCACTAAATCTATTCCGTTTCACACATTGCGTACATTAAATAAAAAATATTTTTACATCGTATTTAATTAAAATATAATCAATAGACTCAGATTTTACTACATATTTCAAGNAGAACTAAACAACACTCACGATGAAAAATACAAAACGCGAATGACAGTTATCAGCTTTGACAATATTTTCAGTGTTGCCATGCTAATAATGTGGTGATGAATAAAAATAATCGATATAAAAATCGATTGTATTTTTAATAAGGTGTGTGTGAAATAAGGTTTCATTTAGTTATTTAAATATTTTTGGTAGTGTTATTAGAATATTAAAAAGGTTTTATAAATGTCATTTTAATGAATACGTATTTAAAAAAATAATAATTGTCATAGTCGAACAACAATCGATATGAATCGATTCTTAACGATAAGATTCATTTTGGCAACACTGAAATGAGTGTTAAAGACAGGAAGTTGTAATTATCACCTAAAGTACTATTTAAATTGGATTTTTATAAAGGCAAATTGATACAAAGTTACAATAAGTGAATACTTTAAAAATTAATTAAAAATTTTTGGCAAATTCATATTTTCATTAGCAGCTTGTCCACGACAGGCCAGAAATGAACATTGTCCTTTCGCATTTATAATATTAATAGGATAATTATAACTTAGTAATTAACTAAAGGAACAAAAGTCATAAAGTCGCGTGTACTTTAAGGATAAATAACCATACATATCTGGAGCTACAATTGAATCACTTGTTTTCCAAAGAACACAAGTCCAAATTAATAGAAAAATTACGATAATAAACCTACATTTACAAACAAAAAAAAACTTTTAAATAAATTTTTAAACTTAAAGATAACGACTTGAATAAACGTATTTACGAGTACCTAAACTAACAGATAGTTAACAAAAAAGTTTTAAGTCTTTAAATCAGTCAGTTATACAAACATAATAAAATATAGCATACTCGTAGGTGAACATTATTAGTTTCGGTTAAAATCATTACTTGGAAATCAAATTAGTTAAAAAAAGGAAAGACTAGGCCAGTCTAAACGCAACGTTAACCTATTAAATAGTTAAAAACTTACTTTTGTCTAAGTAAATAGGCTTTCAAGAATATTAAAGCTTCAAAATCGAAAGTCGAGAATTCTCGAGCTCCGGTAATTTTTTTCTCGTCTCGAATGAAGCCAAATTTCTCGAGTTTTCTCGAGTTCGAGAAAGCTCGAGCAGAAACCCTATTATTGACACTTTACTTTTCACGTATTGTTTGTGTTATCAATAATTTATGATATCCACACTCCATCGTGTGTGCTGTGCTTTACGGGCTGTCAAATATATCATAAAGCCGTCAGAGGCAGGAACAGGCGTGACTGTCGGCAGATAGTCCTCTGCCTAATTAATGTGACCACTATTAATAATACTTTCGAATAAGGTTGGGTCACAATACAATTTTGGTATAAAAAAAATTTTTGATAGACGGTTTTCTATTATTATTATTCTGTTTAATGGATTCAATGTTGCGAATTTGAAGCACACAGGTTTCGCCAATGTCGAGTGTATAAAGAGACACGATGGACAGTGGAATTTGAAGATTGATAATAAATTATGTGTTAAAAAAGAAACATTAAAAAAATGCTAAAAAAATAAGCTATGGTCATCAACAGCCCTTTACAGTCCACTGCTGGACTATGAGCCTCCTCCACTATAGTGGAGGGTTTTGCCATAATCTCCACGCTTGGCAGGCGGGTTGGAGATCGCAGTTTAAAAGATTGATGTTTTTCAGAGCGCGCTGCTGCCCATTCTCTGTTTGATGTGTAGTCCCTAAGTCGCCTCTTACGACACCCGCGGGAAGAGTAAGGGTTGGTGACAAATGTATTCTACTCTGCCGTCACCACAAAGCTATGGTGCCTACTTTTTAATCGACTTCAACAAAAGACGGATGTTCTCAATGCAGTTGGCATAATTATTTTGCTTATTTAAAACATACATTACAATAAAAATTCGTTCTGAATGTTATGGTACAGATAACGAAAAACATTTTTCTGTTTGTTTCAGCTGATTTCGAGAAGTCCTGGACGGGTTTGAAGCGACTTTCACTGGTAAGTAGAGAACCTTTTTTTTTAAAAAAGTAACTATAATAGTTTTGTTCTATAAATAAATTCAGGGTTCTGTAAATAAACTGTTGTGTCTCGTGTGAACTTGGCTTTAGAATCATACATGCATCCGATTAACGTCTGTATTTCTATGCAATAGAGTCGAAAGTTTAATTTAAATACATTCGTAAAATAATTACATTATTTTACGAATGCTACTGATTGGAAGAGGTGTTATTACGTCAAAATTAAAATGGCCGCTAATGCACTTCTTCGAATGTAATCTGGTGATACAGAATTAATTTTATTTCTGGGTGTTAATGAATACAGATACCGATGTAGTTGATGCATTGATAAATAATTATGAAGATTCATTAAAATTTTACACGTCTCGAAATTTCGATAAGATGAATTTCAATGAGTTAAATTATAATTAGACATGAGTGATAGGTTGTGAACAACAGTATTGAATGTATAAATAAGTACACGGAGTTACTTAAAAGTTGTTTTTTTGTAAAAAACAGTACATCTGGCCTCTCTTCCACGTATATGACGAGACATGCTTTTATTATTAACTAGCTGACCCGGCGAACTTTGTTCCGCCTTAATGGCAATAAATAAGCAGACTTTTTTTTTATTTCGAACGGGATAAAAAGTATCCTATGTCCTTCTCCTGGCTCTAAACTACCTCCCTGACAATTTTCAGCTAAATCGGTTCAGCCGTTCTTGAGTTATAAGTGGAGTAACTAACACGACTTTCTTTTATATACATATATAGATAATTCAGTGATAACTGTTTATTAAAAATATGATATTAGGATCTTGTTTTAAAAAAATATAAATACAGTCGACTATACTTGCATTTCTGTTGTAAAATCACTATAACTACAAAAAGGTGCAGTCTTAGCCTATGCGCAGACCACCAACTTTTTGTAGGTCGATAGTTTAGTCGGGCAGTTAATCAGTATATGGGCAATGGGCATGTATAAAAGTGCGCACATTACACCGATTTGGTGTCGGCCAATTCTTCATACAAATTAGAATCGGCCAACCAAAAGTCGGTGGTCTGAGCCTAGGCTTCAGCTTGATATGTTATATTCATCTCAGACCAATACAAATAAATATTTCCAAGCAAACAGCTAGGCTATCGAGATGAATAGAATCCACGACCTCTATTAAAATAGCTGGGTTTTCAACCACTGCGCTATAACTTCACAGTTCATCCTTTCATACCGAAACACGATAAAATCAATTTTCGATACGGTATTCTACATAAAGGCAATAAAACAATAACTCCGGAGTATTCCTTACAAATCCCTGGAAAGGTGAGGGAGTGGAAGTTAATCCTGCTGTACAATAAATCAGAAACAAGGGCCGTGTTAAATCGGCTAAAACATGTGTACGCAACAAGCACGGATAGTTGTAGAGTCGAAAGTGTTAGAGGCGGCATCTAAAATTGATACGAAATCAGATATTAAATAGGTAAAATGAGGTTTCCGGCTACTGGGACCGCAATTAACTCGGACCGTGGTCCCCGTTAATCACAAAATTTAATATTTTTCTTCCAGCGACTAGGACCACTCATAGATAACTTAAAAAATATATTATTCAAACCAAAACCATTCGCTGGAAGAAAATTATGTAATTTTTACGGATCCGGCGATAGGGACCGCGTTCCTAATTAATTGCGGTCCCAGTCGCCGGAAGTCTCATGTTTACACTATTGATGAATTCTCTGTTTAATTCACTTTTCAACAACAATGATAATAAATATAACTGCAAATAAATATTAATGCTACCACAACTGTTACTGCTGCTGTTGCACTTTGAGTGAGTGTTGGTCTAATCTACTTAAAACATATTCATTACCTACGTAGTTACTTTTACTTTTTAAAAATATTTTGCAAATACAAAGTTCACTACAAAGTTTTGAGTTCAAATCCTATTCATATTTTACAAAACCAACCTTCTTCTCAATAATAATCATGTCTAATTCTACCTAAGTCTACAACCCAATCCCGTGCCTCCGAAATCCCGGAAAAAATCGAAAGTATCCCGTTGTCCCCGGCTTATTTACGAGTCCCGCTCTGATGCATATCTGGATGAATTAGGGAGACGGCGGCTGGAGCTGTGTGACCAATCGGGAAGTATGTCTATAGAGCTGGTAACTTTTAACGAATTTGTTATCAAATAATAAATTAATGATAAAAATAAAAATATTAACAAACAGTAAAGAGGTTTTCAAAGGTTTGTATCGGGACATGGCTAGGCAGTCTGAAAACCAAGACAAGTAAATTCAGAGCAATATTGAAAAATAGTTCATAGTTGGAGTTACTACGTTTCCCAATAAAGTTTTCCTATAAGTACTTACAGAAATATACTGTGAATAGCCGTGAAGTGCGAGTTGATTTTTATGTTTTTGAAAATGTAAAATATTTTAAATATTGTACTTTTATGTTCCCATATAACGCCTAAAATTATTCAAGTCATAGTTAAGAAGTCGTCACATCCACAGTCACAACTCTATATTTATACCGGGTGTCTCATTTGTCAGAGATCATTAACGTAATATCTATAATATTGACAATCAATATAATTTGTTCCCAGGATCCATTTAAAACCCCAAAAAGGATAAGCGCGGACACATTATCAATTTAAATTCGATATGACTGTCAGATTATAAATAAATAGCCTGCGCCTTCATTTATTTAGAAAATTAATTTAAAAAATACTAAGGCTGGCTTGCACGTTACTTTAACTTCAACAAACGTTAAAAGTCTGTCAAACTCCATACAAGAAACACAAGTTATTGTTATAGTTACGGTTAAAGTAAGATGGAGCAACTCAGCCTAATAGTTTGTAGTTGTTAAGCATCAGAAATTCCTTTAGGCCCAGAACAGACGGTGAAACGCAACTGCAACGAAACTGCAACTGCTTGTTACTTTGAAACTTTCAAACTGGTCGCGTCATGTGTGGTCTCTCAACGGACGCTATGGCAGAAACTTAGATGCAACTCAAAAGTAACTAGCAGTTGCAGTTTCGTTGCAGTTGCGTTTCATCGTCTGTTCTGGGCCTGTCTGTTCTTACTATTTAGCGCAAGATGATTAACACCACAACCTAGACTGCATCTTACTTAACACCAGGTGCGATTGCGGTCAAATACCTGCCTTGTCTTGCATAAAAAAAAGCGCAAAACGGCTGGTACCATAATTTTGTACCAAAAAACTAAGCACAAAACATCCGTTAATGAATTTTAACGACGAAACAAATGAAATACTAGACTACAATGTGTACTAAAATGGCGGACGATGGCAAGTGCCAAAAATATTCAAACTTTAGTATCCATTACTGGTTTACAGCTTCCAGGAGTCATTACTTCGCACTGTCCAGAACGTGCACGACAATGTAACGGGACATAACTTTCATGGTATCCTTAGTGTTAACTTGTATTGTGTAACCATGGACTGGTAGGACGGACGACGCAACGAACCAGACAGTATGGCATTTAAAAGAGTTGTTTTAAGGTCTTTTTTGTAAAATCCGTACTCTGTGTAGGGGTAAATATAGGTAGTTATGTGAAACAATGATAATAAAGTTTACTGTCAAAAGCGGCGATTCGTTTGTATTGCAGCGCGTACATTTAACTTAAAGTCAGACTACAGACTAAGTATACTCGACTGCTGAAAGAGGGAAATGTTTTTGGATCTGTAGCCAACGATTTGACAGATTTTGAGATGTAAGATATTTTATGTTATTCTTTTCCTTTTTCTCTGTCGCTTAGCTCAATGTAGTGCTATAGTTATTTTGGGAATCTACGTCGATGGTAAAGGCGGATACAGCTTCGTCTTACAACCCGGTCAACTGCGCACCTGACAGCCGTGACGTCACATCGACGTTCTGGTACGAATGGGGCGGACGCAGGGCAGTGTGGCAGGTAAGTGGAAGGGAGAGTCGCATTCCAGCGAAGTGTGCAGTTCGCTCAATCGAGCTGCAGTTACAACATACACAGTAAAATTATAATAAATTCTCACGACGTGAAAGAATATTCGCATAATTATTTGCTATTATCGCGCAATTCTGTTTAAAAAGCCAAAGTCGTGAGTACTTAAGCATCAGCCCCGTTCCTTTTATTCGGTCCGTAGTTGTTTTAATCCGGCTGATCGGCAAATGCAAGCAGTGAGCAATGGCGTTCGTTCCGCCTCCGCCACTCTAGCGCAATTAATTTTTTAGTTGGCTCTGCGGGGATTGGGGTTCAATTGTAAATGTGACAAAACCTTATTGCAAAAGCATTGATTGATCAAATTAATTACATGTGGGTACGAGAAAACTACCATTGGAAGTCATTGGTCAAATAGAGCTAATTATCAGACGCCTAATATGAAAGCCACGATAGCCGAACGGTGAAGGGGTTGGACTGGCTGACCGTGATCCGGGGAACGCGGGTTCGGTCCCCGCCGCCGCTCGACTATTGTGGTGAGCTCACTCGTGTTACAAGCATATTGAGCTTAGTACGAGGATACTAACGGGAGTATATTGTATATTTATCTTCTCTTGTAGGTTTTGATGATGACTAACTATTACTTCCTTTTACCCGCTGGCGTATTAAATTGCAACTACATACAAGTATTAAGGCCTTTGTCCAGCAGTGGACGTCTTTCGGCTGAAACGAAAGAACGAACGAACAAGTATTAAGTATTGTTTATTGAGATAAGGGGTTGCAGAGTAGTTAGTTTTTAGACGAAACCCTTAGAACCAACAAGTCTCACACAAAGTGATAGTATCAACTTAATGTCATACAATACAAAGGATTGGCTCATAATTGAAACTCTGTCAGCATTTCTGAAGCATATATGTCTTGATTCTGACTGCTACTTGGCAATGTAAGAAATAAAGCTTCCACTTTGTTTCAGTAGCCAGCTTTAATTATACGCGAAATACATCGAAAATTTTACCCTGTATATTAAAAATGCCTAACGAGTCCTGCTGTACGGGACCATTAGCGGTCAACATAATCGCCCTTGCCCAATTTTATTTCATTTGTTCCGTATGCGTGGACAAATAAAGCATTCGTATTGGGCTATTCCGATACAGTGGCGAGAGAATTCGTCGCGAGAGGATTAAAATTTAAAGCGGCGATTTCGCGAGAAAAATAAATTGGTGAAGTGTAAAGTCACTTCATCCGGATTCTCGTTTGTTTGACTATTTTGGATGAGATTTATTATGAACTAGCGGCCGCCCGCGACTTCGTACGCGTGGATCGCGTTTTACCCCCTTAGGGGTGGAGTTTCGTAAAATCCTTTCTTAGCGGATGCCTACGTCAAAGTCGAAGTCAAAACCTTATTTGTATAGACTATTATATAGTACTTACAAATCGTCAAATATTTTGCTCTTAAGGAGCCTCTACATTCTACATGTCTCATAATCTTTTTACCCTACCAGCGTCATAATATCTACCTGCATGCTAAATTTCAGCCCGATCCGTCCAGTGGTTTGGGCTGTGCATTGATAGATCACTATGTCAGTCAGTCAGTCAGTCAGTCAGTCAGTCAGTCAGTCAGTCAGTCAGTCAGTCAGTCAGTCAGTCAGTCAGTCAGTCAGTCAGTCAGTCAGTCAGTCAGTCAGTCAGTCAGTCAGTCAGTCAGTCAGTCAGTCAGTCAGTCAGTCAGTCAGTCAGTCAGTCAGTCAGTCAGGAAGTCAGTCACCTTTGAGTTATAATTATATATTTAGATAGACTGTGTAGCAATAAATATAATTTACTACATACAGTTGTGAACAAATACCATGATGATCAGGTTACTTAGTCTCCATTGCAGGAGGACGACCGTCTCTCATGGTGTGGCCAGCTAAATTGTCCCTGTGGCCTATGGTAAAACATCATAAGTATTTTCGATAAGCTCTCCAAATGGGAAGTAGCGAGTTATTCCCAATACAAGTGTCTCTGACAACTTACCGGGAAGACTCGGTAATAATTCTGTATACAAGTTTTGTAAATAAATGAATTTTTATTTTATTTATTTGTAGCATTAAGTTATATAATGAATTATGATTTTTACAAACTGATTCCTATAACCGGTCTCGGAACCGTTCGCCCCGTATTTTTCGTGCCTTTGCCTATGGTAGAGTCGAGTTGGTATTCCGTATAACTTTTTAGAAGTTTCCAAGTTGTCCTAGTTTGTAGACCTCATTAAGCATTACTAACCTCCTCTCATAAATGACATACATTTCTCAATTAAGCCGCGCCATCAGTGTAACCGATGGCTCCCCAGGGCAGTACTCGCGTGGCCAGCCCCTAACTCGTAACTGACATAAACCCAAATAGTTAATATTTTAGGCACAACTGTTTTGGGCACGTAACTTTGATGAGGCTTGTAACACTGAAGGGTAACCTTGCGAAACTGAAGGTTGTCTAGGCATCACGTGTATGCCCAATGGATACGATTCCAATATCGCCAAAAACACAAAGTAAAGGAATAGACTAACGCATTTTTTCGAGCATTTCTATAATAATAAATCATTTATTTGCCAGAATACGGTTACAAATGGTTATAGAGAGAGAAGTTTCCAACTTATTCTATCGTACATACCTACGATGTGCAAATATTACAAAAAATACGGTTATGTTTTTAATATTAAAAAGTAGTATCATTATTAATTGAATGTCATAATGTAACGTTGTTACGAATGGTACGATAAAATGTACGACCTTTGGTTTTCTCTTTAGAGCATATCTTTTTAGTGTAGTAGAGCATAGTATTTTTTTAATTTTCTGGCATTCAGAAGTATACAAACAACATAGCAAACAAGTCAGTTTGACTAGAAAAGTTTTAACTAGAAAATCATACTTCTAGGCTTCTAGTAAGAATAAGTATTTACATAGAACAAAATTTGCGATCGTAACCGCAAACCAAAGCTACATACTAGCTTTGGTTTGCGGTTACGATCGCAAATTTGATACGAACCTACCTGTTTCCATAAATTTCCCCAACGAAATCCTTCTAGCGCAGTCGGGTAAAAAGGGAAGCATTTTCACCAAAATAGAAGGGGTTTTTCTATAATATCTCAGATACACCAATTTTAACGTCGCATCGAAAATGCCTAATAATGGGTATTATACGTAATCTAAAATTTAAATGCGGTCGGGGTTGCAGAAGCTTGAGAGCAATGGTCAACCCAAGATAGGTTTTGCTATAATTTATTTTGATTTATACGGTAGAAATATGCGTCAGGTGGTATACAAATTAGCAAGTTTTAGAGGATCCAAAACTACGAGTTAGTTATTTAATCGTGGTTAAAGTAGGTAACGCATTGGCAGTTTGGCGTTGATAATGTTAATAGGTGGTTGATTCATGATACCAGTAAACCTTTTGCCCGCTTTTATGCTAAAAAGACTTAGGCTAGATTACACCATCTTACTTTGACTTTAACAAACCTCAGAAATCTGTCAAACTCCCTTCACCATCCGTTAACCGTAACTTTAACCATAATCACCGATTATGGTTAAAGTTACGGTCAAATTTAGGTGGTGCAACTCAGCCTTAATATCGCTAATTCTAGTAGCTAAATTCTCCCCAGTTCTAGGATTGCTGTACGTACAGTATGTAGTTAGTACGAGTACATTTTGTTGCAAAATAGGACCCATACAACTTAGACCCGGTTTCCACCAAGGTGTAGCAGAGCGGAGAAATGTTTTGAATAACCAATTAGATTAAAATTTCATTATTTCCACTGCTCTCCGCATCGCACAGCTTCACTCTGAGCCGCGCCGTGCCGCTTTCAAATTCTTTAAAAAAAATTGACAGCCTGACACTTCTCCGCTTTGCTCCGCTCCGCTCCGCCTTGGTGGAAACCGAGCCTTATGATGTCGCAGTGATTATCTGACACCTGATTTTAAACTCAAATGTGACAACTACCCACCTGAAACTTGTTTAATAAATACTCTAACCAAACTACTACGGAACCCCACAAATCAATACAATAGCAATTACGAGTGGTGTAATTGGCACTGGCATTATTCGCCAAATCCCCTTGCCCGGAATTGGCGATCAGGCCGATTCGCCCGCAGTGATGCCAGCGTTAAATTTGTTTTAAATTAATACACAAATTTTAATTTGGATCCTATTAACGAGTAATATGAAATGTGGGCGGCGATTGGAATTTCGTGATTGGTAAATTGCGTGGTATAAGCTTTTTATAGATGTTAATGTCTCTTGTTTGAAATTATTGGAAATTGTTTTCCTTTTTATTCCACTTACATAAAATAGTTTAAATATTTACTAACATTTTAAGAATGAACAGTCAAATATTTGGTCAGAAAATACATCATTATAACATCAGGTTAGGATGAGGATTGTAAGGCAAATTCTCCATTGGCCTCCGGTCAAATTAAATTGGTCGTGGAATGGAAAGTCATGTTCCTACAGTGGATACTTAATGATCTGATCATTATAAAGATGATGTTAACGTAGTAGAAGACTATTGTA
The DNA here is from genome assembly GCF_004193835.3 of Ostrinia furnacalis. NCBI lineage: Eukaryota > Metazoa > Arthropoda > Insecta > Lepidoptera > Crambidae > Ostrinia > Ostrinia furnacalis. The sequence continues at coordinate 30,168 of NW_021130422.1, read as the reverse complement.
ATATACCTAATGGAAAAATAAAAGACATAATTTTACAGCCAGTTCTTAGGAAATACAATAAGAGCGAGTGTTTATTTCGTTTCACGCTCAATTTGCTGTTTCGTTGATTGATAGAACGTTTCGTGAGAGCAATAATGATTCGCGTGCTATTTTCAAATTAGGTACCTACAGATGCTGCGATTTTCAAAGTAGTTACCTATGTTTATGTTTGACGACCTATTATACCTACCATACCTATAGGTAGCAGAAAGGCGCTAGATGCAATTCGCTATCAACCGGTGAATATAGAAATCATTGGGGGAGGCCTATGTTCAGCAGTCCTGTGGCTGAAATGATGATGATGATATTTGAATCAACACAAGCAAAGTACGATACACAAAAATAAATTATTTATGACCAATTTATTTCTTAATTTAATGTTAAAGTATCGTTTGGCCACAGTTTTGAACTTCAGGCTGTGGGGGCACTTTTTCCAAGGCTATCCTGCTACGCCCTTTCCCTAATTCAATTTCAACCTTAGTTACCATTAACGATTCCTTATCAGACTGTCAGACAAAAATAAAGAAAAGAAATAAACAACAAGCCACGGTTTCTAACCACGAGAAAAGACATTAATTAAAACGAAGCTTGAAAGTTGAGCTTTGTTTCCTTCAGCTTAATTGATAAATGTAAAAACTCCTCCAACAAAACATGGAAAAACCCTTGATAAGACTGTCGTCACATCAAAGTGTCAAGCGCAAAAACTAATGCAATTGTGTCACATACGGACAACCAATTACAGTTTTTGCTACGGATGCTGGAGTTCAAAGAAAACGAGAGATAAAGTTGAAGAAAATTATCTCTGTTCTTTTGTTTAAAGTGAAGATTGTTTCTAGTGAGTTTAATAAAAGGTTTGCAGACCTATCATTGATTAAATAGCTATTTGTTTTTGGCGACGTCACAGAATATCGTTACAAAATATTGCCTTTAAACAAATATATTACTGTAAAGTTTTGTTAGAATTCGTTAAGTACTTTTTGGGTAAAAGAGAAACAAACATCCTCACAAACTTTCATCTTTAAATATTAGTAAGCATATTAAGTTACTACATAAATAAATAACCCCTTTACCTCACAAATTAGTGCCAGCTACTCCAAAACAAGCAAAGCTTGTACATAATAATATAGGGGTACTACGAATTTATTTTAAGTTCACACATTTCGTATAAAATATTACTAACACATAACTTACTTTGACGTTTCTCTCATTACCTCCACTAGCTTTTTAGTCCAATATCACAGCTACAGCAATAAATAAAAACAAATCCAAAAGTGATTCACAAAAACTTCATTGAATTCTTGTCTTTATTGCTTTTAGTTTTTTAGTTCTGCAACTGACGTTTGAACAAGCTGACCTATTTCGACCGAAAGCATCGATACCCATATCAGAGGTTAATTTCGGGAGAACTAATGAAACTGAAGGGCTATATAGACTTTTTTAATCCAAATGTTGACTTATGTGACGTCACCGGACTTAGCGAATCTTCCTGCAATCCGCGACAATCGAAACTGTCAATTTTGTAAATGTTGATCAAAGAGAGATCAAGCAGTCTCAATATTCTCAACATTAATTCTTTTGCAATCAAATAAGTTACAGTGTTTACTAAAATCATTACATACATAGCTCAGTATCTAATACTACGAGTAAGTAGGTACTATTCGGCTTTATTTATTAAAAAAATTGAGCTTATGCTCCAGTATTTATGTAATAAACAAGTTATATACTCGTATTTCACGAACATGACGTACTGGATATTCATTCTTATTTTCTATCTATTTATTTTCTTTCTTGTATCCAGTATCCAGGTTCAAATAGTGAAATAATTGTTTGCCGGAAAAAATACACGTCCCGTTGTCGAATCTAATTAGAAGTTAACAGACCGAAAAAAATAATGCCTACCTTCTCGTAAGTTCATCGAAATTTTTTCATCTCTAATAAGAATATTTTTCGCAGAATTGCTATAGTTATGATAAATTTAGTTACCTAATAATGATTGTTCTTGTGTAAACAAGTGGTTTGTGATTGAAAGAATACTTAATATTATCGATTGCCATGTCTTTGTCCATGCACTAATAAAAAAAATTTTGTTAGAATAAACAAAGCAAGTAGGTATTGAAACAAGGATTTCAGGACTCGTCATTCGTTCGTCGTTCTTTTCAGCCGAATGACGTCCACTGCTGGACAAAGACCTTCCACAAAGACTTACGCCGCCCGCATCCAGGTACCTCCCGCGACCTTTACCAGATCGTCGGTCCACCTAGTGGGAGGCCTGCCCACACTACGTCATCCGGCTCGTTCAAGACTATGTTGCAGAAAATTAATCCAGTTGTTTATGCGTGGTACCTACATAAAATTATGAAAACAGTGAGAATTATGCCTATAGATTAATGAAACCTACACATTATTATTGAAGTATCGTGTCCCATCACTCACCTTGGACAACAGGTTAGTTCTTGTATCTAAAGTTAAACACAAGCACTTCAGCAAATGAAGTAGCCTCACCCCATCCCCAACCCCCATCTGATACTCTCAGATCTCACCTAGACTGTCAGATAAATCAATTTTTAAACTTAATTTAAAATACTGCTAAAAGACTCGCACTGAATCGAAAGCTGACCGTTTTGCAGTACGGTCAGCAAAACAGGACAGGTGAACCTTCGAAATTCAGTTTTGAATTTTTTAGCTTAGGCCAGCATTTAGTTTGGCGTCTTGTTTTGTGCAGTATCGAAGTATTCTGCTTTAAGCAGTGAGCAAATATTGGATCATTTTGTTTGAACTTTTAGTTCGGCGATTTTTATGCATCTGACAGGTCAATTTCTGGAGAGAATTGGAATTGCTTTGTTTCGATTTGGAATCATTGGAAATTTTGATTTTCGTATCTGTCTCTTTGTATAATTTGAAAGATTACGCGTTTCGTTAGTATACATAGGTAGGTATAGAGTTTCTTAATTTGAACATTGTCAAGTAATGTTTTTTAACTGAGTTGCTTAAAGTGGTAAAGCTACTGTGATTTTCTTAGCTTATCTTACTATTGCTTTAAGGTAACGATTGGAACTAGTCCAATCGTTACCTTAAAGCAATAGTAAGATTGATTTAAGAAATATACCTATTTGTATAAGATTTTAAACTTTCGCGTTCCATTCAGTCTGCTTGTGACCACGGCTGCAGCATAGCAGCCGAATCGTCAAGCCGTGAATAGGTAGGTACATAATGTAACTCATTAATAAACTTCGCGTTAAGAAAGACCCGTGTCTTACTATACCTATTTGGGCTGCAAAAAGGGACTTTGTTTTTTAACTCTCATTTACCAAAAACTTTTAGTAAAAATATTTTTCTCATCTATTCAATATCTGCTGTCGGTACAACGCAACGTACAGACGCGATGTAATTCAATTTTATCATAGTGATATTAAGTGCTGAGACACCTTAGTAGACGAGTCTGTATTCTTCACACGTTTTAACTATATTTAAGTCGGTTCTTAAGTTTTTTACTTACACTAAGTGCAGAGGCGAGAACTCTTGCACTTTAAGTACTAGTTACTTCAAAATCTTTGAAGTAATAGACGTAAATATTAAAAATATTTCTTCCCTTCTCATTTTGTTTTCATAATTCATTGTAATTTATCTTTTGCACGAAGAAAAATTACTTCCTGGTTTTTCTGTTACATTACTTTTGACTATGTTTAATGACTTATCATGTAAATGAGTTTACGACTATGATGAAATATCTGTATAACCGCCTCTGTGGTCTAGTGGTAAGATCACCTGCTTCAGACGCAGAGGTGCCGGGTTCGATTCCCAGTGGGGGCAGATTTTTCTGTTCGGTTTGGTTGGTGGTAGGGCTTGTCTAAGTCCGCCTGGCTAGCTACCACCATCTTACCTAAGTCTGCCGCCATAACAACAATGTTAACATCATTGTTGTGTTCCGGCAGTTAGAGGTAAGGTAGCCAGTTCCTCCGTGGTTGAGGATTCCGGGTGAAGCTCGCTTCCACCTTCGGCCTGATTATCACTTAACATCAGGTGAGATACAGGTCAAGAGCTTCCTCGTTGTGGATAAAAAAAATGTTTATAATCGTGTGTAATTTGACCTATTTTAAACTTTTAAAGCCTTTTTTTGGTTAAAACTATACTATCCTATTTTTATGGTTGAAGATTGCGTCTAATGTTACTTTCTAAAGCTTTTTACAACTGGCTGTGTTTTATTATATTGCTTCTTCAACAAAAACTGCCCTCTAAGACGCGTAATTAAATTAATTAAAGACTGACAGGAGGACGTAATTTCTTGTAGTTTCATTTAATTTGCGGGTCTTTTGACTGTGTGGTTTTATTTTTTATTTCGCCTTCTCGTCTGGATAAGTCGCACTTTTTTCCACCAAGAGTGAGACGAAGTTTAATAAATCTACACATGGCGTTGATACTTGGTATAATTTAAGTTCTTTCTCTAAAAAAACATTGCTTAGGTACGGGCCAGCTATGTATCAATTTAAAAGTGTCGCTTAAAGTTTTAATCCCTAAAACCTATCAGTTGATTTGATTGCATCTAAAACCTGTTAGCTCTAAATCAATGTGTGTTGAACCACAGGTTTGAACTGCCTTACGTTGCGATTAGCAGAAATTATTATTTTTCGTATTCCAAAACCGGTATTCACTATGAACAGCATACTTAGTTACTTGAAAAAGAGTTAAAATGGAAACTCCAGATTCAGTCTGTGACATGCCAGCACATTCCAGACACTCGATCGGTTTACATAATTGATAAATCGTTAATACACAACAATCAGGTAGTTAAACGGAATTCAGGCAAATAGTGTGGGTCCAATATCGATGGATTAAAACTAGCGAACTCAATTAGCGTATGCCGTGAACGGTCAATTTGGTCCATGGTTTGGTTGGAAATGACGATTCCTACATAGGTATCGTCATTTTGTGTATTTATTGAGTTTCGTGTTTCTAAATTCGTTCGTTCGTTTCAGCCAAATGACGTCCACTTATATTTAATTTTAAAAACAAAAAAAAATAAAGTGTGTTTATCTGAGCGATAAAGCTTCTATCGCACCATTATATCGATTTTACACGATAATCCTATATTTTTATCACGACGTGTATTTTAGCCCAGCGGATACTAATTCATTCATTCATAGTAGCACGTTCAACCAAAGAAGCGAAAAAATAGAAGTATACATAGCTTGAAATTTTATCGATATCGATACTTGTCTTGTTGATCGATAATGCTTTTTACGATCAACATACACCACTAGCTCAAATTGTTTGTTAATAATTCCATAATTTCGCCCTTTGCGTTATTCCGAAGCGGAAATAAATGGGCCAATTTGTGGTTTTAAATCATCGGCCGTCTGCGCGGACGCAGCTGCAGCACAGATTAAATAGCAACGTGTGATTGACCGGTTACAGCGGATAATGGGCCGTGAATTGATTTTGGATTTCGAATTCGAATATTGCCCGCTCTGATTTTGGGAAAATTTGCTGTAATACTGTAGCAGTAACACTGAATAATAGTGTTGTCACTGATTTAAAATTTTCCATGTATCTTAAACTGAAAATGGAAACCATTTATAAGGCATTTGCAGCTGCTCTGTGTAATCTTTACTTGTAATTATAAGTAAATCGAGCTGAAGTTTTTAGAACATTCAGAACATTTTCCCACGTAATTACGCTTGTGGCATTATTGCTTAGGTAGGTACTTAAGTTGATAAAGGCTACACATTCAAACGTTTCAAACAGTCAAAAACTACTACTACTACTGACTACTTTGGGTATCACGACCTGTTTAACGCTGACTGTACTATTCCATACAAAATCAAAACCCCATTATGGCAATCATTAACTAAACATTCCAAATTGAGATTTACCACCGCTAAGAGCAAAAAGCAAGCAATTACTGCACGGCACGCTGCCAAAAATAAGTATTTAGGCAAATCAACAGCGAGCGTCAAACGCACGTTTTTTCTTCGCAACACGACTGGAAGAATGCGAAATTAAAACGTCTGTCATGCACGCGCTCACTTGTGATACCGGAAAGGGCACGGGCACACTGAGACATTGGAAGCCAGGTGATTATGTAAAACGATTTTTAAGGGCAATTTGGATCGTAAAAGTGCTTCAATTACACTCCGTAAGAGCATAAAGATAAACCTGAAATCCAATGTTCATATTCACTACGCTACGCTAATCACTGAATTTATTAAATTTATTTTTGCTACAGTAAGCCATGTGAGGCCTCCCACTAGGTGGACCGACGAACTGGTGAAGGTCGCAGGAAGAACCTGGATGCGGACAACGCAGGACCGGTCGATATAGAAATCCTTGAGTGAGGCCTTTGTCCAGCAGTGTATGTCATTTGGCTGAAACGTCCGTTTTGAGTGCCTATGTAAAATCCTATGCATTATCCAGTTTTTGAGCGAATGAGTCTAGTAAATTGGATCTGAAGGGAATGCTTAAATCCTAGTTCAGCTTTAAGATAATTCTAGTGGTGACCTAGTACATGACGCTGTTAATTAAGTTATAACTAATTGGCCCTTTAAACGAAACTACACTGCCTTTATGCTATGAAAATGATTAATGTTCAAATCTAAACAAACTTTGTGTACGCGTACCCTAACCTCACATGTATGCGAGGAGTGACAGATGTTTAATCTGTGCTCTGTGTTTAGAGATTTCATATTTTGCTACCATTTTCACATTTTTTACTGCCTAGATTCTCTTACGTTATTATTGCACGTCTGTTGTAAAAATTTGCTTACATTTCGGGTAATAAAATTTGTGTTACGCTGAAGGACGTCTGGTAAAGTCATTCCTTTCATATTTACTTTTTAAATCAACTTTGTTAGAATGTTGCAATGTAGAGTATTTCTTCTGCTAAAGGTAATTAAATATAATAATAATAATAATAAATCTTTGGACAATTTCACACAGCGCCAGCTAGCCCCAAAGTAAGCAACTTAATGCTTGTGTTATGGGTGCTAGCTTAACGGATATACTACTTATATACTTTTTTTTTAAATACATACATATTATACATAGTCACACCCAGACCCGTCACAGAAATTAAAATTCATCATTTCAATTTCTGCCCGGCCGGGAATCGAACCCGGGACCTCTCGGCATAGAAGTCCGTTCTGAACCACTACACCAAACGGCTGACTAATGGATATCCCATGCCAGACGCGTGTCTTCTTCTTCTTTCGAGTGTGTTGTAACAAGTGAGGCACAGCATAACTGAGTCAGATTATGAACCTAGCAAAAAGGTTAATTTGCTTTTATCAGAGCCTTATCTAAACAGAGACCAATTTAGAAACTGTATTTATGTTCTGAATCGAACCCAGTATGATCGGGAGAGCCTAACTTTAACCACGAAGATGACTAATTTAAGTTTATAAGACGAACCTCTAATAGCACATGATTGTAATAAATATCCAAAAATGCATTCTTCTCATCCAAGGAACATTCTTTTTAGTCATAAATCAAAGAACAAAGCCCATAAGAATTAGACCAATTTATGTATTTAAACCTCATAACAAAACCAAGAACAAAACGGCCTATAAAAATCCATTTTACCACCAAATGGTGATTGTGGCAATTAGTTCATATTGTTATAACACAGATATGTAGCTATAATAGCACCATTGTGCGATCATTAAGCCGTAAACAAAATTGATCGACCATTAAACTAGTTGTAAACTCATAAACCACACGGGTTGTCTGTAGAGGCATTTATAGATTTATTTAGATATTACTTTTGTTATCCTTGGAGTGGATAGCTTGATTTTTTTAGGAATAATTAACTTTTAAAAAAAATAAAACCGACTTCAAATGCGTGAACACAAAAAAAACTAAAATTAAAAATATTGCGTATAAAAAAGTTCATCCCCAATTTTCCACCCTTGGGGGTGAAATATTTTCTTCAAATTCGCAAGAAACCACCCTTTTGATAATACCTATTCAACAAAAAAATAATCGTTCAAATTGATTTATAATCGGCGGAGATATTGCGTATAAAAAAGTTCATCCCCAATTTTCCACCCTTGGGGGTTGTTTTTTCTATTATTAAANAGACTATAGATTCTCTTACGTTCTTATTGCACGTCTGTTGTAAAAATTTGCTTACATTTCGGGTAATAAAATTTGTGTTACGCTGAAGGACGTCTGGTAAAGTCATTTCTTTCATATTTAGGTACTTTTTAAATCAACTTTGTTTAGAATGTTGCAGATGGTGAAATGTAGAGTATTTCTTCTGCTAAAGGTAATTAAATATCCCATAGGTACCAGACAGTCAAATGGTCTTCTTCTTCTATCGAATGGGTTGTAACAAGTGAGGCACAACATAACTGAGTCAGATTATGAACCTAGCAAAAAGGTTTTTTTGCTTTTATCAGAGCCTTATCTAAACAGAGACCAATTTAGAAACTGTATTTATGTTCTGAATCGAACCCAGTATGATCGGGAGAGCCTAACTTTAACCACCAAGATGACTAATTTAAGTTTATATGACGAACCTCTAATAGCACATGATTGTAAAAAATATCCAAAAATGCATTCTTCTCATCCAAGGAACATTCTTTTTAGTCATAAATCAAAGAACAAAGCCCATAAGAATTAGACCAATTTATGTATTTAAACCTCATAACAAAACCAAGAACAAAACGGACTATAAAAATCCATTCTACCACCAAAATGGTGATTGTGGCAATTAGTTCATATTGTTATAACACAGATATGTAGCTATAATAGCACCATTGTGCGATCATTAAGCCGTAAACAAAATTGATCGACCATTAAAGTAGTTGTAAACTCATAAACCACACGGGTTGTCTGTAGAGGCATTTATAGATTTATTTAGATATTACTTTTGTTATCCTTGGAGTGGATAGTTTTTAAATTTTTGAGGAAAAAGGATCTATTACGAGTAGTGAACTGTGTTGTGAACAAAGCTTTTTGAAACTTAAACAAACAATGTTGATATAACAGATGATCGCACATCAATGAAAACACTGCGGTCAACACGTCATGCTATCATCATAAGAGTTTTTTGCAACAAAACGGTATCAGATGAGCTGCGACTACTTATACAGTCTACGAAATGGCATCTTTTTGGCTTTACTATCTTGGACACACAATATATCTTTAACGTGGCATTTTATTGAGATGACACTCCAAAAAATGATCTTCTCTTCTTGTCGTGTCGACACCAAAACTCCGCTACAAGAGTTGGGCACACAGGGCACGACATCATCTGCTTCATCGACTGGGACATCATCCTAAAAATGATTATACGATATAATTGTATCGTTTCGTTTACAGCAGCCCGGCTAAGAAAGTGTTCTTATCAAAATTCATAGAAACTTTGTTAGCTATAACTCTCAAATCCTTTAGTAAGATTTAGTTAGAAACTATTTAAACACTACCCTAGTTTGTATATCACCGTGACACGTATGTCAGTATTACACGTACACCGACCCGCACGTAAGGCCCAAACGACCCCGTTGGGAGGGCGCCGCGTCGCAACGGCCCGCGGGCGACGCTCCAATGCCATGGACTCCCGTAGGATTCCAGGCTCCTTATTGTTTTGGCCTTGGAATAAATAAAAACATATTTTTAAGAAAAAATATAATTTATCTTTGATAATAACTCTTACATTTATAGTGTCTTCTTATATACAATGAGTAATGTCTCTGATCTTTACCACATGCAGCATAAAAATACGCTTTGATATTAAAACAACTATCGCCATTTAGTCAATTTTGACTTAGGTACTTTATGATACCTACTTAAAAATCTTTTCATACTCTTGAAAAGTATAGTTGGAAAATGGTATTTTTAAGCCTGACTGCAGAGACACTAGACACAATATAAAAACTTTATTAGCATCCAACGTATTAAAATACGAGTACCTACGTAGGCAGAATTTTATATTAGAAATACTGCTTATGTAATACCTAGTATTTCTGAGATAAAACAAGATCCAGCCAGGCAAAAACACCCAGTTTATATTTCTAGTTTCTAGCTAATTAGGTAACAGAAGTATACTAGAGTTCAGAAGCCAATTAAAACAAATTTTACATACCTTTAAAATGCTTTTAAACTTTGTCCCATCCCATGCGTGAACATAATAATAAAGGCAGAGGGCTATTCTTGGAACTCCCGGGCACACGCCCTAAGCGGTTTGCCTTTGGGCACAAAAAATATAAGGGCTATTCCATACACATATTTATCAAGATTTTGACTCAAAGCCATTTTTCGTGTTTTTTCGCATTCGTGAGTAGTTTTAACTGATTCGTAAATATTATGCGCTAATTAATTCTATTACTAGCTTTTGCCCGCGGCTTCACCCGCGTGAAATTTGGCTAAGTGTTATTCTGGGCTATAAACAAAAATACTGTAAAGTTTCATCAAAATCCGTTCAGTAGTTTTTGCGTGAAAGAGTAACAAACATCCAGACATCCAAACTTTCGCATTTACAATATTAGTAGGATGTATTTTTGAGCGAAACAGTCTTGACAATGGCAAACGTTGATTTTATTTCGAGGTTTAAAAATCAGAAAAAATATTGGATTCGGAATCAGTGTAGTTTCGGAGCCCATTCAATACAAAAATACTAAAGTAATTAGTATCTGTTAAAACAGTCTGATAATTTAATAAACTGCCTTATTTTCTTCACCTGAGAAAATGTAGAGCGTTATCGTGTGAATTCACCCTTACGTAGTTCATATTTTTAGAGAACAAGTCATTTATATCATGTTATTAGTGTAATCATACAAATGATTGGTGGCATTCCTCGTCCATGACGAGCAATCAGAGCATTTAATTCTTTTAAAGGTTTTTTTGCAAGCTATTGGTTATAATTCAGCATAATTGCAGCCACAAGAGCTATTAGGATGATATACGGTTGGTATAAATGCCGATGCGTTTAGAATGTAATTCGTTGTATCGACTGGCCTCGAGCAATATCTAGTATTAGTATCGTGATAAATAGGGAAAATATATATTATGTAGCTATTTCAGTAAGACAATTAGGCTGAGTTGCACCACCTAACTTTGAGCGTAACTTTAACGATAACCGGTGTTTTTTGTATGGAGTTTGACAGATTTTTGACGTTTGTCAAAGTTAAAGTAAGATGGTGCAACCCAGCCTTAATTTCTTACTTTATTTTACGATCGAGCCGTCGATCTAGTTTCGTATTCTGTTTTGGCAGACGGCTGCTTTGATTTGACTTTTTAGAAATGAAAAGGATTTAATTAAAAGAAAATACCATTCCTTCTGGTTACGTCATGGCGCAATTTTAAGTTAACACAGTAGGGAATAAATCCTCGGTGCAAATATTTTTTTAAACTGAGTTGACGCATTTTGCAGACTTATCCATGTCAATACAGAGCCGTTCGTGTTTGGCAGGGTCACCTCGATTAGTGCCCGCATCCGGCCCGCATTGAAAGGACCCCAAATTATTTTGCTTGCTGTTTTGCTCGAGTGGTAATATTTGCAGTTAATATTACTCTAAATGAACTATAAAAAATATATCCTTAACTCAGTGCATAAAAAAAATACAAGGTCAAATTCTTTCTTGAAGACGACATCCTATAGAGATCGACAGATAATAATTCTTATTGAAACTTAATTTAATGACGTCATTTTACCTCTGTAGTCTAGATGACATTCATATAAAACTCGGTATCCAATCCTTTTAAAATTCTCACCGTCCAGTGACTAGGCGAATTCATCCATGACATCACAGACCACACATCTAGTAAAAAAACCAATCGAAAACACTGGCTGATGAATTGCCATTCACAATTTGAATTTGGAACGATAAAAACAAAATGGCCGCGCGCATTTGTTAACCCTCCGTAATCCGGGCCGTGATAAATACCGGGTGCCCTCTTAACTTTTACTCGTGACTCATTATGGCATTTAAATAATTCGTGGAGTGAGTTATGATTTATGATACGGCGCGTGACGCGGGTGTAATCTGTGCTCAAGTTATATGACAGTTCTGTTCAGTGCGGGCGCGAACCGTGCGAGACTTATCTTGATGGCATATGAAGGGTTGGATATCCAGCTGAGGGAGGTCGAAGGGAAATCCGCCCTAAACCAGTCACAGTTCGCCGTATTTTGGTAATTATAACATTGTTATTGTTGTTCTGAAGGAATATTTAAGACGTGAATTAGTAGACATCATTATGTAGCAAAATTTTAGTAATTAAATTATGTCTTTGATCTCATTAAGTTAAATTCTAAATGAAAATAGGTACCTAGCTTTATATAGAATGTAAATAGATCACAGAACATTACTTATGTAATAATTCACTCACCCACACGAGATTATTAAGCACTACATATAAATAATTAATCAATTATTAACCGTTTTCCAAATATAATTCTAACCCTCTTGCAAATTAAATATTTACATTTTGAGTCAATTTGCATTAAATGATTACTGTTGTTATTTAATTTCTAATTCAAACAATATGTGTGTACTTACTTATTAATGTAAATATGATCATGCCCATGCCAATAGGACTACTTTTGATTACTTTGGTTATAAATTAACCTGTTACTACTTTATAAAAGCGACGTATATGAAATACAAAAGGATAAAAACATGAAAATAAATAAACAAAAAATAAATAATTTTAAAGGTTGTAAAAGCAGCTTACGAATGTAAGGCAAGGACAAATAATAAAGTGATCATAGAGCGTAAACACTCGCTTCATGGAAAATTTATTAAGTCGTAAATAATAAAAACCCAACCAGCCGCAGGCATATTTCCTTTGTAATTTTAAAACACTCTTTGACAGCGTTCAATCAAACGAATTCGGTTACTCTTTTAATCCATTTAATCCTTTTGCTGCGGTTTCCAATTGTAACAATCACGATTTTTTTACCGTTCCCAATCGATTTTGAAACTTACATATCGGTTTCAGATACCAATTTCAGCTAGCCGAAAAAAAGCGGCAAACACAAAGGCTTTTTTGCGTACGTGGTGTTAATAAACGAGTGAAAACCGATTGGATGTAATATGCATAATGTCATTTAGTTGCTCTGTGATTTGATGAAGTTCGGAAAGGCAATTTTTATATAGTTTTTATTATTAATTTAAGCATTTACCTATTATAAAACAATGCTATCATCCATAATAGTAAACAAATTAACTAATTTTTTGGCTGTAAGATTGAATTCTACTCGCATGTTAATAAGAGTTTATGATCATCTAATCACAAGTTATAATTTCAAATGCTCATAAATGTCTCTATTTGATAATAAAACTAACCCTTATTTATCAAAACAACAATGACTGTCAAGGGAACACCTCAAAGAATTTACAGGACTCTTTAAAAAACCACGACCAATAAACTTTATTGCTCAACCAAACAAAACGGAATAAATTTATAAATCAAACAGTCCCCGTCAAAAAAAAGAATTCCGCCGCTAAAAAAATATTTGAAAGCCGCTTCAAACCGGTTTCAAACCCTCAAACGCGAGGGTTTATTGAGATATCAAATAAAAAATCAGGCGTACACGGCCGGGCTAACAAGACCCCTTCAACAATGCTCCTTGATTTAGCCCAAGTTTATTGTGCAACGTTATTTATACTTCAGTGTTCCGTACTAGACGCCACGATCCAATATTTTTACGTGTCCACCGTAAGGGTTGAAATCCAAACGTCGTCGATCTAATATGAACCTTAGTACTCTTCTCTTTTGGAACGAAATTGGAATGTGATTTTTCTGCGACTTAGCTGCTAGTGATGTAGACGAAAATTTACCAACGCATTTTATTAAGAATCGAGAATGTATATCTCGATTCCTCTGTGCGGTTTGATTGGGAATATGCTTATGTGTTTCGGTGGGCGAGTCTATTGAGTTACGTCTGCATCGGCTGATTGCATCGAATCGTTTAGCCTTTAGTCCCTTTGGCAAAGCTCTTCTTTTGAGGTCTTATTTTGGAATTGAATGCTGTCTAGAAATCTTTGAAGTGTATATAATATGTAGCTGAGAACTGGTTGGGTTTTTAAGGGTGTAGGTGTAGATTTTGGAAATACAGGTAGTGGTGAGAACGAGAGACGTTAACCCATAAGTGTAGTTGTTCTGAACATGAGTCACGGGGCGCTTTAAAGGTAAATTATGTGTGTGTTATGATTTATTATATCACCAGTGAGGTCTAATGGAGACAGTTAAACCTTCGATCTATCCTGACTTAGATAGTTTCTCAAGTAATAAACATAAAAAGCTTATGTAATAATAGTAGCCGAGCCACCTAACCGTTTTTCACCACACCAAAAAAGTAAGCTCGCCTGTTACGCATCGGTGACAAAAGCCCTCCGTGCCTCCGTCCATTAGCAAACGCATCGCAAAAACAAGGCTGTAACGATCGCGACCGTTTGTCCTTAATTCGATTGGTCGCAGCGACCACTCACACCCTGGAACTATCAATAATTCGATTGGGCGCATCAAAAAAACCGTTGCGGTAGCAAATTGAATTACTCATAACGTTTAAAAGCGCCCAACGTGGCAGTGGTAGGGTTGATAGATTCTCTCCGGCAAAAATATCAGTTGCAGTTTTCATGGCTTCAGTTGACAAACATAATTTAAGATGTCAGAAGATTATAACCAAAGAACCAGTACTACTTTAGAATTACTCAAATAACATAATCATTATTATTCACAAAAACCAGACAAAGTTTGACCGTAATCTGTTTTATTGTGGACTTCACCCAAAAGAAATATTGTGCGCAAACAAAATACATTTTTTTTTAAATTACAGATTTTTGAAATACTTAAGCCGCTATAGCGGTGTAAACAAAGTTGCTCATAAAACTGAATATTTACAAAAGTAATAACTTTGCCTAGGATGCTGGAATATGAACATTTTACTGCTACTATTTTTACAGTTGATCATAAAAACAAATATTTTATCAAAGAAAATAAAATTTAGCTTTGCCAGCCCTGTTGGGAATGGGAATTTTTGCGGGCACTGTCACTAACAAACGTGGACTGTCTCTATTATTAATTAAAAACCGAAAACGTTTTAAGTCGGCAATGGAACCGTATCAAAGGGGCGAATCGGGATTCTCGGAAAATCGGAATCGAGTTGGCACATCACTAGTGGACTTTAATCGTTTATAAAAGTCGAATGTTCTTTGGTGTTGTAGTTATATTGAAAATTAGAATTTGCATTTTGTTGTTTCAGCCGAAACACGTCCACTGCTGGACAAAGGCCTCCCCCAAGGATTTCCACAAATACCGGTCCTGCGCCGCTCGCTTCCAGGCACCTCCCGCGACCCTCACCAGATCGTCGGTCCACCTAGTGGGAGGCCTGCCCAGAATTTGTATTTATAAGGATACAATAAGTACCATAGTACCTACTGATCAATATTTCATTACCTTACTTTATCATTCATTCATTACCCATGGGGATTCCCCAGGCTAGGGCAAATCCTCCATGTGCAGTAGAGACCAAATGACCTGATGATGAAGATAACGTAAAAAAGAACCAAAGTCTTCTACTTAAAAAAAAAACACGGGTAACAAAATATTATGTTTTGGTAGCTCAAGTACCCAAATACAATCAAGGTAACGTAGCTTCAAAGAATAATCAGTATTTTTTAAACATAAAATCATGTCCTATGTCTAAATATAGGTAATCGAACTTTCTTTTACTAGGTTTTCTTTCAGAAACATTCAGTGCACGTTCCATTCCTTCGAAAACTACCAAATAATTTCGATGTATAGTTTATCAACGTTTGCGGTAAGCAACTTGCCGTTCGTGAATAAACTCAGCGCTTAGTTCGGGAAACTGTTTCCCACTTAAGCCCGGTAATTACGCCCACTTCGAAAAGTTTTCAAGAATTTAAAATCAACGGAACTTCGCTTTTAATATTTTATTAAAAATCGGTGTTTGACTTAGCATGTACTTGCAATGGAATTATTATTTTTGTTCGTTAGTTTTTTAAAACTTCCATAACATCCACTTTTATAGTTTTAAAAAAGTAAGAGTCTGCCTTCAGGTGACTCCTAAAGATCAACTAGGAAAAAATTCTGAAAAAAATATGCACGAAAATTTTATCTATCCAATTATAATTTGAAAGAACAATCATTTTTGTTTGATAAATTATTTTAAATTAAGTATACCAGCACTCTACATAATGTTAGCTTTGCCCTTGCCCTACTTCACCATTAGCGAAATTTTATGGGGCACAAGCACCAGTTTGTCCGTAAATGTGTGTACAGGGAAAAAGTATGTAAGTATGTAATTCCCCCCTTCATATATTTTCGCGGTTTACTCAATATAAAATAGCCGGAGGATGTATTTCAACGGGAAACGAACCTTGTTCCTGCCGCAATGGCCACCCGCTAGATTTGGTGTGTTTCACTTTGTACCGCGAGTTCATCTGATATCATTAGAAATTTTTTTTTGTTTCAGAACAATGCTGGGGAGTAGTCGGGAGGAGGAGGAGTCAGGCCACTTGAATATAAACAAAGGTAAGAAAGATTGTTTTTCTTGATTACAGTATTTTAGTCCACTATCGAAAGTTGAAATCCGTCTAAAAATATGCGTTCCCCTGTAATATGCGTCGTCATTTTTATAAAGTGTAGGTACGTATGTGCCTGACAGACCTTTGTTAATAATGTATGTTGGCACTTGCGAAAGTAATGAACTATCAGCAAATGAAAATACATTATTTGGGTTTTTAATAATGCGTTTCCAATAATGGGTATTATCATCGGTGAAAAGTAGACACGAGCAAGGAATCTTGGTGCGGCGAGCTTTTAAATATTTTCCCGCCTTGATTTATCGTCCGCCTTATAAAAGCCTCCCACAGGGCCACAGGCTTCCGTTGAGCGCTTTTCGGCATTTTTTGCCTTAATAAAAATCGCGTCTTCAGTCTGCTACAGGGGCATTTTAATTTTTTCTCTCTGTCCAATATTCTTGTTAAGGGATTTCGTGTTATATTCGGTCCCTGTGAAATTAAAGGCGTGGTCGTAAATGGAATAAAGCAGATTTTATATTGTCTTTGTCTTATGAAATTTTTTTTTAATTTTTAACGTTTCAATTTAATTTGGTAACTTACTCGTTTCATATAATTATGTATAACATTTATAAGCACTCGTATATTAACAAACCTGCTAATAATTGTCTTTTGCCGTTTGAGTTTGTTTTGCTTCCAGTATTTCCTTGTAATAAACAGATATCTCATATTTTCGGAAATTTTAAATGGAAATACACGTCTTTTGCAGATCTAGAGCTAAGTTCAGTCATCATCTTAGCTCATCTATCACCTGAGTTAGTTTATTATCATACAAACAAAGCAAAAAAAATATCATCAGTAAAGTGACACTTGGCTTAACACTTGGTCTGCCAGCGGCTTTATATTTGATCTAAACAGACTTTAACAAATCTCTGAATGACTATTTTGAAACCATAACACTAACTACCGGCTATTCTTGTGTCAACGCTCAGTCAATCTTTCGGTGCGCACGCGCGTACTTAAAGGGAAGGCAGTAATTCATTAACCTAAACGACTATAACGTTAACCCTGCAACGGCTGGTTAAGCAGCTATTGTTGAATTGGATTCGGTGTAAATCACAGCCGATTAATAAAATCTTAGGTTGAGTTGCACCACCTAACTTTAACCGTGACTGTTACGATAACCGGTGTATTTTGTATGGATTTTGACAGATTTTTGACGTTTCTTAATGTCAAAGGAAGATGGTGCAACCCAGCCTTATTCTGACTAAGTAACTACGAAACTATCAACGCATAGCAAAATAAAGACATTTGGTTCATAGTAAGTGATATTTTCAATAAGCATTTTTTCAATTTGCTTCTTGGTTATGGTCTAACTAATTCATTGGTGGTTTTGAGGAACTATTCGTATTTACCTACTTAAATTCAAATGTAGATAGATTTCTTAAAATGATTGTACTGTTATAATATTGGAAAATAAAGAATTTTTTTCTTTCATTATATTGTCAATAGCGTCTAATAGACCAGTACACCAGTGGAGGGTTAAGTAAAAAGCAAACAAAAGAGTTCACAGTATAACTGTCGCCCGATCGCGTCGACCCCCGTCTTATAGCAAACGATTAATCACGCGCAGTATTAGGGTTTGGACTTAAAATGAATGTACTAAAATAGATGGAGGAGTTATTTTGCTTTGTCAAAGGATCGTTTTGCATTATAAAATGGGTAAATTAAGCCCTCACTGGCGTTGTCATACTGTAGACAGTGTGATGTTCGCTATCGATTCGATATTATTATCGATTCACTAGAGTTCTGCTAAAATTCAGCTCAGAATTGCTAAAATCAAGTGGCAGTGGGCGGGGCACATAGCTCGTAAAGACGATGGCCGTTGGGGCAGGAAAGTTCTCGAGTGGCGACCACGGGCTGGAAGACGTAGCGTGGGCAGGCCTCCTACTAGGTGGACCGACGATCTGGTAAAGGTCGCGGGAAGAGCCTGGATGCGGGCAGCGCAGGACCGTTCATTGTGGAAAACCTTGGGGGAGGCCTTTGTCCAGCAGTGGACGTCATTTGGCGGAAACGAACAAACGAACGAACGAACTAGAGTTCTGGCTCTTTTAGGATGGAACTGGCATCAATTGCATCGAATTGGTAAATTAGCCTAGAGCCTAGACAATTGTGCGACAGATTGTATAATTGAGCGCACACTCTTGCTTTGACAGTTACTGTAGACAGTCGATTAGATCATTGTTGTTGCTCCGCTAGAGGTCTGGCGCTTTTAGGATAGAGAATAAGAATAAGAGAATAAGAAAAACTTTATTTGACACAAAAATAAAAAACAGAACAAAGGGACTTAAAACTATACACGCATATTTTTGTGCTAAAAAGGCGCCCGCTCAGCATTAATCGAGCCACGCGTGCATGCACGCGTGCCCCGACGCTGGTTTTCAGCGGGAGCCTCTCCAACCAACATTATAAATAAAAAAAAAAAACATTAAACAAAACAAAACAAAAACAGAACATTGACAAAGACAAAACATTGACAAAGAGGATAGGACTAACATCAATCGCGTCGAATTAGAAAGCGCACACTCTCGTGTTGTCACTTACAGTAGACAGTGTGATATTATCTATAAAGATTCTATATTATTACCTATCGCTTCCCTGGTCTGATTAATTTCGTTGCGGGTCCAATGACAGTTTAACTTTCCCCCGGGACAAACTTGACCTTCACTGGTTGGGTTTTTGTGGCGGTCAAGCTGTAGATCCTGGCTACATAGGAGTTGCAGTGGTGGGAACGAGAGGTGGGAATAGTCCCGTTCCCTGGTCTGAGACTTTAAGGCTGAGTTGCACCACCTAACTTTAACGGTAACTATGACGATAACCGCTGCTTTTGTATGGAGTTTGACAATTTTTGACTTTTGTCAAAGTTAAAATAAAATGGTGCAACCCAGCCTCAGAATAGGACTAGAATTGATTGTGCGACGTAGGTATTGTATATTTTTTGAAGTAGAATACTATGATAATAATTAGGTTATGAGAATTAGCTTTGTCCTTATTTGCCTAACCATAAATATAATGTCGGTCTCGTTCCTTTGAAAACGAACTCAATCTTTGGACTCATTAAATCATAAGGACATTCCGCGAATTTCCGCACGTGTCCGCAATCCCAACTAATATTATAAATGCGAAAGTAACTCTGTCTGTCTGTCTGTCTGTCTGTCTGTCTGTCTGTCTGTCTGTCTGTCTGTCTGTTACGCTTTCCCGCTTAAACCTCGCAACCGATTTTGATGAAATTTGGCATAGAGATAGTTTGAGTCCCGGGAAAGAACATAGGATAGTTTTTATCCCGGTTTTTGAAACAGGGACGCGCGCGATAAAGTTTTTCTGTNTCTATTGAGTTACGTCTGCAGCGGCTGATTGCATCGAATCGTTTAGCCTTTAGTCCCTTTGGAAAAGCTCTTCTTTTGAGGTCTTATTTTGGAATTGAATGCCGTCTAGAAATCTTTGAAGTGAGTATGTGTAGCTGAGAACTGGTTGGGGTTTTTAACGGTGCAAGAGTAGATTTTGGCTATACACTAGTGCAGTTATGGGAACGAGAGACGTTAGCCCATAAGTGTAGTTGTTCTGAACATGAGTCACGGGGCGATTTAAAGGTAGATGATGACGTGTGTGTTATGATTATTACAACACCAGTGAGGTCTAATGGAGACAGTTGAACTCTTCGATCTATCTATCCTGAATTAGATAGCTACTCAAGTAATAAACACAAAAAGCTTATATGTGATAATAGTAGCCAGTTTGGTTACGGCATCGCAGGCTTGAATCAGCTTGAAATATCCGATTAAGTTACATAAGTCGCTTATAGTCTGAAATCCAACACCGGGCTAATATCCTCAATTTTTACAATCTACAAAATACGTATCACCTAACCGTTTTTCACCACACTAAAAAAGTAAACTCGCCTGTAACGCATCGGTGACAAAAGCCCTCCGTCCATTAGCAAACGCATCGCAAAAACAAGGCTGTAACGATCGCGACCGTTTGTCCTTAATTCGATTGGTCGCAGCGACCACTCAAACCCTGGAACTATCAATAATTCGATTGGGCGCATCAAAAAAACCGTTGCGGTAGCAAATTGAATTACTCATAACGTTTAAAAGCGCCCAACGTGGCAGTGGTAGGGTTGACAGACTGGCTCCGGAAAAAATATCAATTTCAGTTTTCACGGCTCCAGGTGACAAACATACATTTTAAGATGTCTGTTATACATGTAACTTTAACCAAAGTACCAATACTTTAGAATGGCTCAAATAACATATCATTATTAGTCACGACAACCAGACAAAGTTTAACCGTAATCTGTTCTATTGTGGGCTTCACCCAAAAGAAATATTGTGCGCAAACAAAATACTTATTTTTTTAAATTACAGATTTTTTAAATACTTAAGCCGCTACAACGTTGTAAACAAGTTGCTCATAAAACTGAATATTTACAAAAGTAATAACTTTGCCTAGGATGCTGGAATATTAATATTTTACTGCTACTATTTTTACAGTTGATCATAAAAACAAATATTTTACCAAAGAAAATAAATTAGCTTTATTCATCTGCCAGCCCTGTTGGGAATGGGAATTTTTGCGGGCACTGTCACTAACAAACGTGGACTGTCTCTATTATTAATTAAAAACCGAAAACGTTTTAAGTCTGCAATGGAACCGTATCAAAGGGGCGAATCGGGATACTCGGAAAATCGGAATCGAGTTGGCACATCACTAGTGGACTTTTAATCGTTTACAAAGTTTTGGTAGAGCTCAAGTACCCAAATACAATCAAGGTAACGTAGCTTCAAAGAATAATCAGTATTTTTTAAACATAAAATAAACCTACTGAAAGAAAGTTCGATTACCTACATTTAGACATAATATGTCTAAATGTAGGTAATCGAACTTTCTTTCAGTAGGTTTTCTTTCGGAAACATTCAGTGCACATTCCATTCCTTCGAAAACTGTACCAAATAATTTCAATGTATAGTTTATCAACATTTACGTTTGCGGTAAGCAACTTGCCGTTCGTGAATAAACTCGGCGCTTAGTTCGGGAAACTGTTTCCCACTTAAGCCCGGTAATTACGCCCACTTCGAAAAGTTTTCAAGAATTTAAAATCAACGGAACTTCGCTTTTAATATTTTATTAAAAACATCGGTGTTTGACTTAGCGTATACTTGCAATGGAATTATTATTTTTTGTTAGTTAGTTTCTTTCAACTACCTTAACCCATTTTTAAAGCGTTAGAGTAATGCCCGTTTTCACCATCAGTCCCTAATTTTTAAGTGACCCCTATGGTAACACAAAACATTTTGTCGTCATAGGGGTCACTTAAAATTTTGGGATTGATGGTCAAAACGGGCTTAAAATTTTCTTTAATTAAGTGACTCTGAGATTAATATAAGATTTTAAACTTTCGCGTTCCATTTCAACTGGTCCATAATACACAGTGAGTACAAAATGTAACTCATTAATAAACGTCGCGTTAAGACCCGTGTCTTTCTATTTCTTTGAGATCAAATAAGAGAAATCATTGAAAAAAAAAATTGCTCCTAAAATATGAAGAATACCCAATTATAATTTGAAAGAACAATATTTTTGTTTGATAAATTATTTTAAATGAAGTGTACCAGCACTCTACATAATGTTAGCTTTGCCCTTGCCCTACTTCACCATTAGCGAAATTTTATGGGGCACAAGCACCAGTTTGTCCGTAAATGTGTGTACAGGGAAAAAGTATGTAAGTATGTAATCCCCCCCTTCATATATTTTCGCGGTTTACACAATATAAAATAGCCGGAGGATGTATTTCAACGGGAAACGAACCTTGTTCCTGCCGCAATGGCCACCCGCTAGATTTGGTGTGTTCCACTTTGTACCGCAAGTTCATCTGATATCAGTAGAAAATAATATATTTTTTTTGTTTCAGAACAATGCTGGGGAGTAGCCGGGAGGAGTCGGGCCACTTGAAAATATAGTTACAAAGGTAAGAAACACTGTTTTTCTTGATTACAGTATTTTAGTCCACTATCGAAAGTTGAAATTGGTCTCAAAATATGCGTTCCCCTGTAATATGCGTGTCATTTTTATGGGTTGTTCGTCAACTCGCACCTGTCAAACTCGCTAGAAGGTTCGAGTTGGGAAATCCCGATTTTACCTATTATTTTGTTCGTCAACTCGCACCTCTTCAAAAGTACAGTTAAATAAAAACGAATTGAAACTAAAAACTTTCAGTGTGTCGGGCATGTAGTGATCAAACTTAAGGGATTCTTTGAATAAGTGTATTTTCGCATGCGTGTACGTACGTGCCTGACAGACCTTTGATAATAATGTATGTTTCATAAGGTTTTCATAAGTTGGCACTTGAGAAAGTAATGAACTATCAGCAAATGAAAATACGTTATTTCGTTATTAATAAAGCGTTTTCAATAATGGGTATTATCATCGGTGAAAAGTAGACACGAGCAAGGAATCTTGGTGCGGCGAGCTTTTAAATATTTTCCCGCCTTGATTTATCGTCCGCCTTATAAAAGCCTCCCACAGGGCCACAGGCTTCCGTTGAGCGCTTTTCGGCATTTTTTGCCTTAATAAAAATCGCGTCTTCAGTCTGCTACAGGGGCATTTTAATTTTTTCTCTCTGTCCAATATTCTTGTTAAGGGATTTCGTGTTATATTCGGTCACTGTGAAATTAAAGGCGTGGTCGTAAATGGAATAAAGCAGATTTTATATTGTCTTTGTCTTATGAAAATTTTAATTAATTTTTAATTTTTCGTTTTAATTTGGTAACTTACTCGTTTCGTATATTTAACATTTAATAGGTACTCGTATATTAACATACCTATTAATCATGTTTGTCTCAATCTTGCTGTTTGATTTTGATTTTCTTACTAGTCATTCACAAACCTGTAAATACCAGATATCACATTATTTTCGGAATGTTTTAATGGAAATACACGTCGGTTGCAGATCTAAAGAAATGAAAGTTTATTCAGTACATAGGCCCTTACCAGGGCACTTATACACGTCCCAAATATAGCTTGCCCTACCACCACTTCAGGACAACATAATATGGACCTGTGCTGAGAAGAAGTAGTGCTCAGCTCAGTCATCATTTTAGCTCATTTAATTTTATTTTATCATCTGATTTAGTTAATCATACAAAGTAAAAAAATATCATCAGTTAAGTGAACTAAGCTACACTAACTTGGCTTAATACTTGGTCTGCCAGCGGCTTTATTTGATCTAAACAGACTTTAACAAATCTCTGAATGACTATTTTGAAACCATAACACTAACTACCGGCTATTCTTGTGTCAACGCTCAGTCAATCTTTCGGTGCGCACGCGCGTACTTAAAGGGAAGGCAGTAATTCATTAACCTAAACGACTACAACGTTAACCCTGCAACGGCTGGTTAAGCAGCTATTGTTAAATTTGACTTCGGTGTAAAGCACAGCCGATTAATAAAATCTTTTATTCTGACTAAGTAACTACGAACCTATCAACGCACAGAAAAATATAGACATTTGGCACATAAGTAAGTGATATTTTGTGACGCAAGCACTTTCAAATAGAGCATTATTTTAATTTCTTCCTAAGCTGGTTTTGAGGAATTATTTACCTACTAAACTTCAAACGTAGATGGATTTCTTAAAATGAAAGAATTATAATGTACTAGCTTTTGCCCGCGGCTTCACCCGCGTGAAATTTAGTGCCACAGATTCCCATAAATTATAGCCTATATGTTAAGCTAAGTTACAAATAATAATACTGTAAAGTTTCAACCAAATCCGTTCAGTAGTTTTTGCGTGAAAGAGTAACAAACATCCACACAAACTTTCATTAGTAGGATGTATTTATTGTATACCTATTATAATATTGGCAAATAAAGATATTTTTTCTTTCATTCTATTGTCAATAGCGTCTAATAGACCAGTACACCAGTGTGGAGGGTTAAGTAAGAAGCAAACAAAAGAGTTCACAGTATAACTGTCGCCCGGTCGCGTCGACCCCCGTCTTATAGCAAACTATTAATCACGCGCAGTATTAGGGTTTGGACTTAAAATGAATGTACTAAAATAGATATGGAGGAGTTATTTTGCTTTGTCGAAGGATCGTTTTGCATTATAAATTGGGTAAATTTAGCACTGGCATTGTAATTAAATGTAGATAGTGTGATGTTCAGGAGAACCAAAGTAACGGACATAGCTCGCAGAATAGGCTAGTTGCCTAAAAAAATTTTTTTAGTCCGTAATGTTTAATATCAAAAAATATTGGACACGTATATTTTTATTTGTCAATCTAACAAATAATTACATAGTTATGGTGCGTTGAAGTTGCGCACGACGTCACAACGTGCGGCATTTTTAAGCAAGCGTTAACGTCACGGGCCTCTTCTTATGAACTTTGGGGCGCTTTATCTCTTTAAATTTTCATTAGTTTGTAAAAGTGAAAAATACGTGTAGAGTATTTTTTGATAAGTTAACTGACGGACTAATTAAAACTCTTGCTTTTTGACCCAGGCAACATCCCCATTGCTAAAATCAAGTGGCAGTGGGCGGGGCACATAGCTCGTAGAGACGATGGCCGTTGGGGCAGGAAAGTTCTCGAGTGGCGACCACGGGCTGGAAGACGTAGCGTGGGCAGGCCTCCTACTAGGTGGACCGACGATCTGGTAAAGGTCGCGGGAAGAGCCTGGATGCGGGCAGCGCAGGACCGTTCATTGTGGAAAACCTTGGGGAAGGCCTTTGTCCAGCAGTGGACGTCATTTGGCTGAAAAGAAGAAGAAGAAGTGTGATGTTCGTTATTGACTCTATATTATTTTCGATTCGCTAGATTTCTGGTGCTTTTAGGGTAGAACTAGCATCAATAGCATCGAATTGGTAAATTAGCCTAGTCAATTTTGCGACAGATTGTATAATTGAGTGCACAATCTTGCGTTGACAGTTACTGTAGACAGTCGATTAGATCATTGTTGTTGCTCAGCTAGAGGTCTGGCGCTTTTAGGATAGAGAATAAGAATAAGAGAATAAGAAAAACTTTATTTGACACAAAAAAGGAAAAAAATAAAAAACAGAACAAAGGGACTTAAAACTATACACGCATATTTTTGTGCCAAAAAGGCGCCCGCTCAGCATTAATCGAGCCACGCGTGCATGCACGCGTGCCCCGACGCTGGTTTTCAGCGGGAGCCTCTCCAACCAACATTATAAATAAAAAAAAAACATTAAACAAAACAAAACAAAAACAGAACATTGACAAAGACAAAACATTGACAAAGAGGATAGGACTAACATCAATCGCGTCGAATTAGAAAGCGCACACTCTCGTGTTGTCACTTACAGTAGACAGTGTGATATATTATCTATAAAGATTCGATATTATTACCTATCGCTTCCCTGGTCTGATTAATTTCGTTGCGGGTCCAATGACAGTTTAACTTTCCCCCGGGACCTTCATTGGTTGGGTTTTTGTGGCGGTCAAGCTGTAGATCCTGGCTACATAAGAGTTGCAGTGGTGGGAACGAGAGGTGGGAATAGTCCCGTTCCCTGGTCTGAGATTCTAAGGCTGAGTTGCATCACCTAACTTTAACGGTAACTATGACGATAACCGGTGCTTTTTGTATGGAGTTTGGCAGATTTTTGACTTAATTGTCAAAGTTACAATAAGATGGTGCAACCCAGCCTAAGAATAGGACTAGAAGAGTTGATTGTGCGACGTAGGTATTGTATATTTTTTGAAGTAGAACACATATGTAATTAGGTTATGAGAATTAGCTTTGTCCTTAAACCATAAAAATATTTCGGTCTCGTTCCTTTGAAAATATAAGTCAATCTTCGGACTCATTAAATCATAAGGACATTCCGCGAATTTCCGCACGTGTCCGCAATAAGTTCGCTATTTATATTTTGTACAAAGATATTTGTCGTACAAAGGTCCTGTAATTACCTGCTTTACCTACATTCCCATTGAGCGATTTTACAAACCAATAAATCAGATTAATAATGAACTAGAGCTTTATATTCTTTTTTTTTTTCAAGTACACTTATAAATAAAGTAACAAAATAGATGTTGCGATCACTGAGACAGTTCAATCTTTAGTTACAGTAGAGTTTTCACATCTTACTATAATATTATAAATGCGAAAGTTTGTGTGGATGTCTGGATGTTTGTTACTCTTTCACGTAAAAACTACTGAATGGATTTTGATTGTATTATTGTTTATAACCCAGAATAACATATAGACTATAATTAACCCATTTAGAGCGATAATTATTTTTGTAAATAATAATTGATTTCTCAGCAAGAACTTACAAAAGGAAGCATAAAAATCATGAAAAAATTATTTAAAAAAATAATCCATAAAAAGGGGGCCGTGGGGAGCCCGTACCATATAGGGTACAGTAGGTCTATATGCATGCAAAACATACTAGTTGTTCAAAGCAGGTTTTTATTTATTTTTGTATGATATAAAATAAAAATAAAATCACATAATCACCAATATTGCTCTTGGCATAGCTTGTAAGACGTTTTATGTGGCACTAATCACATTTGGTTCTTTTTTCCTACCTTCTCCAAAGTTAGTGAGGATAGCTGAAGAAGACCTGGCTTCTTCTGACTTGTTACGTTTATTGCTATCAATAACCGCATTTAACAATACGATGACGGAAATTTAGCAAATCCATCGAAGAAAACTCTGAGGATAATTATTTACATTGACACTATATCTATCGCCTGAATCTTCGTCAGTCTGATTACCATTAGCGGCCATCTGATGAGAAAGCAGTAAAAAAATACCAAAATTGCTTTGTTTGCTGAAATTATAATTTTTTTCTGGAGTTGTGGCAATCAAGTGAAGCATCAATAGCCTAAAACAATGAAAAATAATAAAAATTAAATTACATTTTCTCGCATGATTTTGCTTATGCATAGACCTACTGTACCTTATAGGGTACACCTATTTTAGACTAGAAAAAATGGTATAAAAATAATCTCAATAATATTTTTTTCGTAGTTATGATATCTATTGTACTTTATTTTTGAAATAAAATTGATAAATAATATAATTTACCATGAATAATAGGAAATATACCTTCATGAATACATTGAAAATATTTTTTTTTGTTTTCTGTCGAGGAATTTTAAAAATATTTTCGAAACCACCTGTTAAAACGCATTTTTAAATATTTTTATGTAAAATAATCACTTTAAGCTTACTGTCACAATCATTTTTACAAAATAACAACAGTTTGGTACTTCAAAATATTTTCAATAATATACCGTACCACATAGGGTACGGTAGGTCTAAATGGGTTAATGATAATCTGTGACAAACTAAATTTCACGCAGGTGAAGCCGCAGGCAAAAGCTAGTATTTTATACACCACTTATTATCAGGATAATTTACGTGGAAATCAAGTTAGTGTCTTCGAATTTCCAATCTACAGGTAGGCAAAATAATAATTTTCATTGTATCATTCCTATGTATTTCCACAACAAACGGTCCTGCGCTGCCCCCATTCCCACGATCTTCACCAGATCTTCGGTCCACTTACTGGTCCAGGATGCTTGCCTACACTGCGTCTTTCAGCCCGTTGTCTCCTTTGCTAGCAATGAAAGTCATTTGACTGAAATAAAAACGAAAACACTAATCACAATCCCCTATTTTGAGGATTCATTCAACTGGGACCGCAATTAACTGGGACCGCGGTCCCAGTCGCCGGATGTGTAAAAATTAAATAATTTTCTTCCGGCGACTGGTACCACTCATGGATTTTAGTACTGTACCAATTTTAGATTGAATAATATTTTCTTTTAAGTTATCTATGAGTGGTCGCAGTCGCCGGAAGAAAATTTTTTTTTTATGGATCTGGCGACGGGGACCGCGGTCTTAGTTAATTGCGGTCCCAGTCGCCGGAAGCCTCCCCTTATTAATAAAAGTTACACCATAGTTAAACTCTGGCTTAAATGGTCCTTTAGTATGGAAATGTCATTTTAATCCAGAGTTCATCCTAGGTATAACTTTTAATTAATAAGGGGGAATATCTTTAACCATAACTTTTTTTCGAAAGTGCCATCTCGCACCACTTTAGCACATCCACGCCCCACAAAACTTGGCTCCCTTTATACACTTATTCGAGTTACTTAACACGCTCGCTGCTGCACATTCGTTGAGCCAGAGCCGAGATGTGACATTCTAATCCTATTTCGGTGCAATAACGCTTAGTACGATTGTCTGTTGTGATCTTATTGGATAATAAATGCTGCTTTTCAAGCTTCGGTGCCTAGCCAACCGTGCGGCGAATTTGAACTTTGAGTTGTTTTGGAAGGGTTAAGTTGGATAATTTAATTTATAGTGGTAGATGCTATTGTGATTTGAGTCTTGTATCAGTTCTTTGAATCAAATGTTTAAACTCCAGCGTGAGTCTTCCGCATTGAGGGCTTCTTTCGTACCCTGTCTGTCTTTTTACTTTTTTTCTATGGGATAGATACAATACAGCTACAGATTAAAAAACCCACTCATCTTTGCACTATAGAATACGTTTCTTTGGGATCACTAAGACAATTCTCAGTCTTTTTGCTAATAAATAAAGTTAACCAGTATCTAAAAGCTACACTACATAACTTTTTTGACTACCGTAGTGCAATTTGTGGGCTAGTTCCTCATAAATACAAAGCGAATGTCAAATTACCGCGTGTCACCCGTGGTATGACAAACACAGCGCTAGCAGCGACCGTGTTAAAAAGGTAATTATACTTACCATGCCACTAGATTTGGTAGGATTTCCTAGTACCTACCTAACATTCTAGGTTACAGTTACTAAACTTAGCTGTGTATGAGTTCTAGATTTGATTGACTTTTTGTTTGTAAAATTCAACTCATCATTATAATGGATCTTAAAACCACGTCCTTTTTCATTAGTATGATGCTAAGTTACATTACGATTAAAACGCTAAAAATAAACGTCAAAAATAACCAAGTTCTTGTTCCTCATAACCATCCCTTCAACATAGGAAAAGAACTCAAATAATCAACATCCATAACAATTAGTCCAGATAAAAGAAGCCCTTATTGCCAAGCCAAAACGGTCCCAAATCTCCTTTGAAGTATCTAAACAAAATGACTAATTATGGGAAGGACATAATTTACACGAACGCCCTGGGCGACGCAGGAGTCGGAGAAATGACAAGGATAAATATACAGTTTAGCAGTTAGAGTGACAGAGACGGGTGGACCCGTGTCTTTTGCCGCGTGACAGCCGCTAGATTAGCCATGAAAATTAAGCGTTTATCTGAATATTATCTTTTTGAAATATAAATTTGAAATTTCAGGTCTAACTTTACTACAAGTATCATTATAATTCAACTGTTATTTTAGAAGCGATTGAAAAGTGAAAACATCATTAATTTTCAAAAGTCAATGAAACGATCTTAGTTACCTAAGTAAGGGAGAGTCCGCTAATTTGGACCAGTTTTTTTCAATCCCATTTTACACCTAGTTTTCTTTTGCTTTTGCTAATGTCCATGGTATATAATAAAAGATACATTATTCAACTTACTATTTCATAAGTATTAATTAACATGATTGTTGTATATTTAGTACAAA